>NW_019174680.1:174182-196170 GCF_002260705.1 Seriola dumerili
TGTAAATAAGTGAACATTACTCATTTCATCATTTCTGCTGTGATCATCTCACGAATGTGTCTCTTGTTGTGTTCTCTCCTCAGCCAACCTGAGCCGTGTGGTTCCTCATGGT
The DNA here is from genome assembly GCF_002260705.1 of Seriola dumerili. Classification (NCBI taxonomy): domain Eukaryota; kingdom Metazoa; phylum Chordata; class Actinopteri; order Carangiformes; family Carangidae; genus Seriola; species Seriola dumerili. Next base: position 174,295 of record NW_019174680.1, read on the forward strand.
CTCTTGGTGTTTTTTCCCTCTTTCCCTTTAATGGAAAAACCATTGACTCGTGAGAGTAAGAAACATATCGCTGTATTATATTGTAATTTTGTAGATGTATTTATTTTGGATGCTCCAACTGATTTCTGAATCACTGTTGTCTGTGTATGTCTCTCTCATCAGGCTAATGGACATGCAGATCGTATTGACAACATAAAGCCCATGTTTGTTGAACCTAAAGGAAAGGGAACCTTCACTGAGGTGAGTGTGGTTTTATTAACATCTGTATGCACGGCTTGTAAAACCTCCTCTGACAGTTTACAGGTTTCTTTAAAGGTTCTGTAAGCGATAGTCTTGCACTAGATGTCATGTACACTCAGACCAGAAGTCATTATGCTTCAGCCACAATTTGAGCCGGTAGTTTCCATGTGTGTTTATTAACGTGGGGAGGACCAGTGGTTTAGCAGGAGGACTGCCATGCACAACGAATAAAATGTGGATCTGCACCAAAAACAAAGAAACAAGAACTCATAAACAACACACACTGGTGGGATGTACCTTCGCTCAGACGCCATTACCCCACTATATATTGTTTGCTGCTGTTGTTTTAAAATCTCTTCACAGAGCCGTTAAAAGTCTCGTGGTATTTCATGAGCTGCACATGGTGTGAGTTGGTGACATTTTCTCTAAAGACTTGTCAGTGTGAAAGCAACAACTGATCTTTTCTCCTTGTTTTAGGTTATTGACGGATATTACAAACAAAGTCAATGATCCAGCATCTAAAGGGGGAACCTTCTTTGCAGTGTGTCGAGGGAAGGTGAGGTGACCGTGTGTCCATGTAGTCTAGAGAAACTGTTTGTGCTTTGTTTTACGTTGACAGCTCAGTCTGATGAAACAGAGGAATGGAGATATCGCTGTGACATGCGTTGTGGATAAATAGGTCCAGTGTCACCATCAGGCCTGAACATTTATTTTTGGCGTCATCACTGGAAAGTCTTGGAACAGCCGAAATTTCACAGTGTTATTTTTCATCAGTTTCCCATTATTGGGTGTCATGATCATGTTCATGTATGAGGAATGCTAATGCGTTAAAACTGTTTTTGGTTTCATTCAAAAAGTATTAAAAGAAACACAGCTGCAGCCGCAAACAGTAATCTGTTAGCTAGTCTCTGAGTTAAAACAAAAAATGTGTAAATTTAACCCTTTAGTCAGAATTCAATATCATCAAATAAATGGTAAATTAGGTCACTGTCTTATCTAATTTTTTCCACTGCCAGATGTCTCAAATGTTACCGTAAGAAAATGTTGAACGTTTACACAAACTCGTCCGTCTCGCAGCTTTTCTATAAATGTGTTTCTGTGTCAGGCCAGCGAGGGTCTGGATTTTGCAGACACGTTTGGTCGGGGTGTCATCATCACCGGCCTTCCCTTCCCTCCAAGGATGAGACCCTCGAGTCATCCTGAAGGATGAGTTCTTGGATGAGATGAGCCGGAGGAAAGCTCCAGGGTGAAGCGTGAGGAGACCTGCTCACTGAGTTTTACTGAAAAGGCATGATGATGTTTTAGTGGTTCAGTCTTTTCATGCTGTGTGTGTTGTGTTGTGTGTGTGTGTGTGTGTGTGGTGGTGTGTGTTGTTGGTGGTTGTGTGTGTGTGTGTGTGTGTGATGTGTGTGTGTGTGGACAGTACCTGTCTGGGCAGGAGTGGTACAGACAGCAAGGCGTTCCAGAGCGTGAACCAGGCCTCGAGTAGAGTCATTTCGCCATAAGGAGGACTACGGAGCCATCTTCCTGTGTGATCAAAGGTCAGACATGGAAAGCTGTTACTGATTCTGAGCCGCTTTAGAAATATATTTGTCCTTAAGTAGAACATACAGGTGATTTTAAGAGAAGTAGAAGCTGAACAGTCTTTTTGGACTGTTGGTCAGACAGTTCTGTTCCTTACATTATCTAATCTAATTTAGAATAGAGTTAGAGCTTTTGTTACAAATCCTGTACAGATGGTTTGTCTTCTCAGAATAGAATAAAAAACATTAATATTTAATTTAATAACTTAATCTGAATGGTTTAAATAGCTTGTGTTACAGAAACCAGCTAAATAAACAGCTTTATTGGGAATTCAGCTGTATTCAGATACTGTTTATGTGAGCATGTGTGTAAAATTTGTTAAGTGCCCGTTAATAATTAAACTCTTAGCCTCCCTAACATCATTCAGAAAGAATGGATCTGTTTAACAATGACGAAGGCGACTGAAATAAAAATGACGTGTTTCCCGGCAGGTTAAGAACGCTAATGCCAGGCTCAGCTTCCATCGTGGGTCAGGCCGTATGTTCGGCGGTATGATGGCTTCGGAACGTGTCGTGACGTCTCTCAGTTCTTCAGGGTGGCACAGAAGATGGTGGGTCCTTCACACACACTTTCATAAAGATATATATATATATCACAACCTGGGAAGTATTTACTGAATTAACTACATAACTTTGACAGTTCCCACCTGAACTGCATGATGTTTACTGCATTTATTTTCTGTTGCAGGTGTTAATGTAAATATAAACGGTTTGTGCAAGAAGCGTCCATGGTTTGTACATATTGATCTATTGTTATAATAAACGTGAGCACAAAGCCTCAGTACATCTGAGCTGATGGCGTGTTGGCGCTGGTTAATTTGTCGGCTATACTGACTGTTTTGTGGTTGTTTTGACTGAACCAGAGGCCTTGTGGTAGAGAAGAAGACTGCTGCAGAGAGCAGTGGGGCGACGATCTTTACCAGACTCTCAGTCCTCAAAGCTTCACTTCCTGCTCAAACCTCCCAAAGATCTCCACCCAGAAGGCCAAGGGTTGGACGCCCACCTTCCCAGCCTTGAAGAGGAGGAGGCTCAGTGAGTATGAATACAAAGGGAGGGTTTTCCACGACTCCTTTAAAATCCTGATGTTTTTTTTTTTTTTACCTGTTGTCTGGTCTGTGTTGTCAGATGAGCACACTGGAAGCCGGCAGGGATGGCCAGGATCTGTATCGAGTATGAGTGGAGGTGCAGGAGAGTCAGAGGAGGCCGGCCAACCTGTTGGATGCTCTGGAAACGAGACGACCATCACGGAGGAGAGGACGGTGAATGCTGTGTGTGGAGAGGAGAAGGTAGTGTGTTTTCTGTGAGACGCCTGGTGTGTCCTACAAGTCCAGAGCAGGTCTCTGTTTGACAAGACATTTACTGTCACATGTGCTGTGGTAGTTTGGTCAGTACATCTGATGTATGTCACATCGTGAAACAACACTGGTAAAGTCAAATTATTAGTGATTTATTCCAAGAGGACTTAATTTTTATTTGTTCAATTGGTCTATTTTCTTTGAAGGCAAACGTTTGTCCACGCTGACTCTTCAGTATGACAAGAGGATGGATAATGAACTGCGAGGAGGAAAGCGTAAAATCAAGTGGTCCAAGAGCAGGTACGTGTCACTCTGAACAACACCAGGTTTGTTTGGTTTAGATTCTCTTTATTTTAGATGCTGTTACATCACCAGAAGCTGCAGCTGCTGCAGTCACTGTGAGCCCCAAGTCCAACACACAGCCATATGTTAATTTGACGTGACAGATGTTGAGTTGATTTGTAAATATAATAATTTGACATCATAAATTGTAAGTTGGTTTCAGTGTATTTAGTTTTACAGATGATTGTATTCAGGATGTTTTCAGTGGCTGTTAGTTTAAAAGACGAGACTATAACTACTGTTTACCGTTCAGATGCATGTTAGCTGTTGAAATCATGATGGTGCTGATCAAGTCACTTTCACCAAATATTCTGTGGTTAATTCATATTCATGGCTGCTGATATATGTTTTGATTGATTTCTGTATCTGCGTATTTTTCTCCCTCGTGGCTGAAAAAAACCAGCGCGGACGATGTGTCTGAGGAGGGTAAAGCCAGCAGGGCGAAGACGTTCCTGGCAGAGATGAAAAGTCACTGAGCCAGGTTCAACTTTCAGAGCATCATCCAGGCTCTGCAGACCTACAAGAGGACTGATGACCTGGACCTCCTGCTGGACTTGAGGACAGCTGTCTTAGTTGAGGACACTAACCAATCACAGTCTGCTCCGCGGTGATGCCTCCGCTCTAAAGAAACCCACACAACTTTACTCTGTGATTTTAAAAACACTGTTTCTGTCGGCTCAGTCAGGCACAACCACAAACACTGTCAGTGTGAAGTGAATTCAATCTCGAAAACATTTTGTTTTCTCACCAAATAATGAAGATATAAAATTGAGCCAAATAAGTGATATGATAAAGTATTCTTGTTTTGCCTGCAGACAGACACAGTGTGCGTGTTTTGTTTTTTCATGTTGAGTTTGTCGCGTGTGTTGAAGGCTTCTACCAGTTTTGTTCGTCCACATCACAAGAAGAGGTTTGACGAAGAGATGCCAGGAGCTGACCGGGCAGGGCTGTGGATACAAACCTGATCACTCTCTTGTCAAAGACGAGAAGAAAACGTGAGGCTGCAGGACTGGTATGACACACTCATCCTAACCAACACTTGCACTCTTCTCGTCTAGATTATTGGACATCTGTGACTGACGCAGGGACCGGGAGAATGTGGAAGGTTCTTTTTTTTAATTATGCGATTACTTTTTTCAATGAAGACAGAATCTAGTAACTGTTGAGTTTTTGTTTTCTTTAAAGATACAGTAAGGACGGCCCCGCTACGGGTCTGACCTCCTCCAGTCGGACGCTCTACCTGCAGTCAGCTGAAATACACAGCCAGCTCAACAAAGGAAAGAGGAACCCCCACCATCTAAACCAGCAGGACTGAGAAAACTCAGACTGGGTAGGACATAAACTTCATTTACCTTTACTGCATACGCTGAAATGATTCTTATAGTTTAGATTCAGTTCTCTTACCTCTTCCACAAAAGTCTTTCCTTCTTACAAAGTTAGTAACAGTTTATAAGAGCACGAGTAAGAAAACACAAGCCATGTACAAGGTGGACTGGTGAGGAGATTAGTTCTGTGTTCGGCGTAGATGTCGATTTAACGTCCCCACAACCTCTGTAGTCTCACTCGCCTATTTGTTAGCAAGCTTAAAGAAGTCACGACTGGGACATTGTCTGTGATTATGACTTACAGATACAGAACTGCCGTCTGGATGAAGGGTCATTAACAGTATGACAGTAAAGCTCCAGTACTCTCTTCCCGTGTGAATCAGGTTCTGCTCCAAAAAGACCGAGGATCCACGCCTCTTTCTGCTTGTGAACGTGAAAAAAGCCTCTTGGAGCAGAAAAGTCAGCTCAGCTCTTTTCAGGACCGTTTCACAGCTACCAAGAAGACAGACAACTATGAATACCTGGTGACCACAGTGGTGAGCTTGTTTACTGAGAGAGATGAGGACTTCAACCTTCTCTAGTCAGTAAGTTTCTTTCAAATCACTGCACAAATGTTCAATTCTTGTACTTTTTTGTTTCTGTGGTTTTCTCACTGTTTCACTCCGTCTTTTCTTTTTTCAGGTTGCATGTTTATTTCGCCCTCAGAGAAAAGAAGCAGACAAAGAGATGTTGGATTCACTGATAGGTCAGTCTGTGTCTTCTGCTGCTGATGATAGATGATGACTGATGCTGCTGCTCGCTGCTGATGATGTGATGCTGCTTGATGATGCTGATGATGCTTGCTGATGTTGACTTTGCTCCTGTAAGTGAAGACCAGCAAAGCAAAAGGTGTACAGGACAACCCTAGTCGCGCCTCCATATATAACAGAGCCACGTGTTTTTTAATTTCTTATGTCCTGGACTTATATTTTTTCCCTGTTAGTATTGAAGAAGATTTTAGAGGACAAAAATCATTAGAAATCATGGAGACCATTAATCTGTAACGTACGCTCTGGCAGTGTAGCTAGGAGGATGTAAGTGGTGGTGATAGTTATTGGTGGTTGCATTGCACTGCAAAAGCTGTGAGCGCTCAGTTTAAGTGACCACTAATCAAATTTTAGAATACAAATACTATAACTACTGTTACCGGACCATTTTCATCATGTGGAAATAAAACCAAACATTTGCAGATATTTCTGTTTATCAGAAACAACACACAGTGTAACAGTCTTATCATATGAAGCCTTACAACTTCCTTTATATGTTTTTTTTTTTTTTTTCAGATTCATTGTCACGCTCCTCTGAGGACCACAAAGCAAAGATTTCCAGTTTTTTCTCAAAGCAGCCAAAGAAAGTAGCAGCCTGAGCATAGACGGATCAAGCCACTTCGAACAGCTCATGACTGTTACTTGCTGATAAAGCCGTGAAGAGGCGGGGAGTTGCCTGTGTAGGTGTCTGAACCTAGAAGATGGATTTGTTGGGTTGCAGAACTGGATGATGAAGCAGAATTAACTGTTGGGACTCAAAGCTAATGAAACTGACATCTGTCACTACTGACCAATAATTAACACTTACAACAGTATTCCTACAACATGTCCTGTGTTTTTCTCCTTATGACTCAGTGAAGCAGAGTAGATCACAGATTTAACCTTGATGTGCTTCAGGACAAGGCGCTGTCAGGGATTCATAATTGTTACTGTAAGTTAAAGCACGTTTGCCTGGTCTTTCTCACATCGATGTGTCATGACAAGTTAAATGTAATATGAGAAATAAAACATTTTTATTCATTTTTTAAAAATATTTTTGTATATTAATTAAATTCCTAACCCTACTTACTGGCCCAATTTCTTCTGTAAGATCCAGCAGCTGCTATGCCCTCCATAAGTTGTTCTAAGGTTCATACTCTGCCTTCTTCACCTTTTCACCTGACAAACTGCTTTGTGTACATCTCACCTTCAGACAGGTGACCACTATATTTTCTTCATGCGTTTAGGTTCGATCACTAAAAATTCCTTGTTTCACCCACTCAGGACATGGACTTAACCACCAAGGACCGGGTTTCAAAAGAATATATGTGAATGTATTTGAATTTACTTAACATCTTACTTATGTTTATTTATGTATCGCATGCTTATATTGTACGACATATATTACAAGAAGTATATATCCATCCCAAGGCCTGCCATGTAGTATATTGTTTAATCATTGTATACAGCAAGGTCTAAAAGTCTGAGACCACTTTGCCCAGAGAAGGGAAGAATAGACATATTTGAAATTAATGAGAAAAACATATATTAAGGGCAACAGAATGTTTGTATGTAATGTTCATTTAATAAACTTGTCATATATAAATTAATATCGTGAAACATATATGGTCATATATGGTATCATCATGGTACTATGGTATGTCTGAACCACATAAGGAAAAAGTCAAGCTTTTTCGATACAACATGTACATTTCATTTTTGGTTATTTCATATATGTAATAAAACGTATATTTTACATACATCCCATGAGGATTTACTGTATGTAAATATATATTCCTCTTTATAAATTGTGGCTATTTCCAAAATCGTCCATACAAACCCAATGCATCCATTCACCTCTGTTACGAATGGTAAGATGTTGACAGCTAGAAAGATGCAAACATTCACGCCGGGATATCGCCATTGGGGATCATCGCCGATAGTTCCTTCAGCCACAGGTACTGTTCCTATACATGCGCTGGAGCAGCTAAGTTGTGTTAGTTGCTAGTTAGGTAACGAGTAAATGGTAGTATAAAAGGCTTATTATTTTAGGGTCTCAGCGTGGTTGTATCCAGACTCCCAAGCTTTGCATCTAGGAACCTGGTAATTCGACACTCTTCGAAACCTGGGATTCGATTATCGTAACGGAAAACATCGCGTGAAAATAGCTGATTGGCATGTCCACATTGCTTGTTGTGCGAATGCCTCTTGCTAATCATATTACAGGGGACCCTCTGTACACACAGTCGTAAGTCACTGGCGTTAAGTAGCCAACTTCCTGTGTCTCACTTTCTGATTTATCTTCGTGGTTGAGTAAAGCTTCACATATGTGTGGTGTAATGCTTCCAGCAGTGAAGCTATTTACACCTATTACCTCTCTGACATAATCTTATACTTAGATTCTAGTATTTTCGAATGTGCACTGATATTCAGTTGGGTCTATGTTTATAACCTTACAATCACCCATTACTAGCCGCACACTATGGAAGCTCAAACAAATTAGACTACCAGTATGTATGTTAATATCTAATAAGACTGCAGAGGAACGAGTCACAGCTCATGGAGCTGACTACGAATAAAGATAGAAGCGCTAAGACCCAGATCAAGGGCTGAACGAAGCCTTACTGCACTGAGCCTCAACCTCTTTGCTAACGTTTCAATTCATTGTGAACTAAGAAAGAAAACAGCTCCTACATGATTGTTTATGTGTGCGCCGCGGAAACCAAAGTGACACAAACTCAGTTCAGAAATCTTCAAGTAACTGTTCTTGTTGGTTTCGGTCGAGTTAAAATTTGCTTCTGTAGAGATGACCTTATGTGTTTGCATTGAATAACCAGGCTCCTTGGTCCCTAAAATATCGGGCGTGACCATTCAAGACAGTAATTGGTGTATTACTATATGTACCTATTTCATGCGTAATAGCGATAGCCAGATGCGGAGGTCCGCATGTGTTGCCCACTGAAACCTGCTGATAATCTTGCCCAACTGCCTTGATGTAACATTGTTTGTTGTTGTTGATCCTGAGGCTTTGACTTATTCCAGGTTTCTGCTGGAGAGCCTGCTTTCTGGGAGTATACTTTTGGCTGTGGCTTAATTTGATAGCTTCTCTGAAACCCACCTGTGGGACACATTTTGGCATGGTATTGGTCACTATGTGATTGAAATGTCACTGGGTCACTCAGAGTCCAGTCACAAAGCTGCTCGTTGCACACAACTTACATAGTTCATGAGTACCCACCCCACAGTGTCCCCAGACACGATTTTTCTATTGTCTCTACACTATTGAATCACAATGAATTAAATTTGACTGAAAAACCTGCAATATGATCCATATAAATTCCCGGGCCGATGATTCAATCCACATAAGGGTGAACCAAGACAGCATTAGCATGTGGCTAGACAGCTAGTGATGTTTATTTCTGTAACACTGCATGAGAGATAGAACGTAGTCTGACGATTTGTGGGTCGGTAATTGGGCAGTCCTGCTGAACAGCCTTACCATAGCATGTCGGCTGCCGCTGTCATTCTATCACATCACCCTTCTGTATGTACCTCGTGGTTGACATGCTCAATCCATCAACCCCTCGCAGCGCCTGTCTCTGGACTCCTTGCTGCTTCAACCATCAGCTGTGGTGTAGCACCATGGCTGCCTTACTCTATACTCTGGGTGGAGACGTTCACTGTGGATGACAGATGACCGAGGTTCCAGGTTGGTACCGTCGAGTCATGAGATCTCCATTCTGTCCCTCAACTCGGCTCCGAGCTACAGACCCACACTTATCATGTATTTTCTGTTTTACTTGCACACAAAGAATGTGTCTGTCAGTAATCAGGTCAAATCGGTTGCAACGTTGTAATCTCTGCTGAAGTAGATGTTTATAGCTCTATGGCCGGTCCATGTACAGATTGACATAAGAATGAGTTAATACCGTTAAAGGTTATAGCGTCACATCGGTGAGTTCTTTTGTGAATTCGCTGAACATGCCCAGTGGCTAACAAAAAGCCCAGTAGGTTTTGAAAACCTTGCTGCTTCCCCCACGCTTGCGAGCAGATCGCTGTCATCTTGCACCATTGTGTTCCTTCATCGGTTTTATCAGTGCATTTCCTCTCTATCAGGAACTGAAGCAGCTGAGCTCGGTTAAGCCTGTTGTGGGTCTTGCTCAGTGGTGCTGTGTGGTGAGGGCCTGCCTGTAAGTCGGCAGGCCATGTGACTGCGGGCCTCCAACTTCAACCAACGGTCCAGAATGAGGAAGGCCCCCAGAGCCACGTGCTGGTCACAGTTGGGGTACTACTCCTTATTCAGACACCCTCCTACGTGGGCTGCGATTACTGGAGCATAGGAACACAGCGTGAGAGCGACAGCAGCACTGCTTCAGCCTCACGCTTCGCTTCATCCTCTGTCATCATAATGATATTAATCAATCCTTTCAAATTACAACCTCATCATCAGTACAAGCTTTACTGCTTATTTTTCATTTTATTCAGTCAAATTTCGAGTTAGTTTCACTTTTGTAAAAAGTTTACTGATCATTTTTTCCATAATTCTGCTGTCACTGTTCCAGCTGTTGCTGCTTGGGGCGCTCAATAACTGACAGATGAATGATAAAATGACTGATCCTGTGGCTGTGATGAGATGTTTCCAACATGTTCTGTTTTGCTGCTCGTTGCAGGTCATGCTGTTGTAACCCGGTGTGTATACTGGGCTACACGATAGCCACGCTGGCGCGTTCTTTCCGATAGCGGAATTTGGAGGGGAGAGCTCTCTCTCCATCCAATCTTCTTTGCTGAGGACTATGTGGGGAGTACAGAGGAAGGTTCCCACCGGGCTGCCCTTCATCTCAGGCATTCCTGTGTCAAACTAGTCTCGTGAGGCTGGATGCTGGACATAAAACAGACTTACAGTACTAAAGCAGGTCAGGACTGGTGGGTGTGTGGCGTCAGCCATGACCGGCTGCCCCTCCAGAGGAAACCTGCAAAGTGGCTGAGAGCCTGTAGCTCACAGACAGAGACTGTGACAGGCTGGGGATTTCGGCCGACGGGCAGTGGGCTGCTGTTTTCTTACCAACCCCAAAATCCAGTTAAAGACCAGACAACCTCCACTCTGCTACATGTTTCCAGTAAACCACCCACCCCATCTCGTTCTGTTTTGTTTCTGTTTTGCATGCTTTGACCATGCGAGTTTCAGTGATGACCTGGCCTGTGTGGCGAGTCATGTTGAGCACTTGGGCCCGTGGTACTCCGTAGTCCATCAGTGAAGATGACTTTGCTCAAGGCTTAAATGGCCAAATTGTTTGGAGATGTTTGACTTTCACAGGAAATGTGATGCACTGTCTCTAATTTAGTCTAAATCACTGTCCCTAATTAACCATTTTTAAACCAAACAAATACTAAAGGAATACTCCACAGCCCACTGTGTAGAGCTCCTCATGGTCTAGTTTCAGTATCCTGATATCCAAGACTTCTCCCTGGATTATAGAACTGAGTCAGGTCAAATTGGTGTTCAGCCTGATCAGGCCTTGTGTAGGGTGGCCGTTGCATTGCTGCAGATTGTGGTGTGCTCAACATTCATTGAAGCTTAAGGAAACTGAACTAAGTAGGATAATATTGTGTTTTGCTTTTCAAACAAAGTGTTTTCCTTTCTGGTCATCTTTCTGTATTTGTTTGTTAATGCAGACCTCTACGCTCGCTTGAAAGGCGTATATACAGGAAAGTTTGCTTCTTTACAGGTGGTAGCTGTAGGTCTAAAAATCAAATCAAAATTCCACAGACAACTTCTCAAACCGCTTCTACACCAATGACCTCCCCTCTGCACATTGCTGATTATATTGTTCCACACTACATATATATTCAAGCAAAAACTTGGTTGGACTGAAACCCATTATTGAATCTGAATCAGGACCTTGTGAACTGGAATTTCAGTTGATTTGGAAATCAGGGGCGACAACAGCCCTTATTTACAGCGATTAAAGCAACAGCCGAACATACTAACCCAAACTAATATTCAGTGGGGCTATTCCTTTTAAAGTTCCACAATAATTTCTAACTTTTTCAAGGGGTGGAAAAGCTTCTTTACCAGAAACAGGACGTGGACCGCTAAAACAAGGGTTTTGGTTCTTCTAGAGTTAGTAGCTCTTTAACACAGGGTGACCAAGTGGCTTTCACAAAACACCAGTAGAGGGAACAATAGGTAACATTACATTTTTTATTTTGAGAATTTATCCTCACAAGTCAATTGAACTATATAATAGAATGATAAAAAATGTTTCTATCAGGTTTTTGATACTGTTTTAAATGTGTTTAGTTGATGAAGCTCCATCTGTTACAGGTGTCTTGAGTAGAAGGCACAGCAGTGTCCTGGTTTATGTCCAACCCTGATATCCACCCTTAATAGTTGCACTTCAGGCTAAAACACTTCAGTCACAGCCATCAGTGTTGAATGAAACATATGTCAAGTGGTTTTGAAAGATGTCATGAAGTGGCCGTTCCTCGTCATGACACTGACATTTTCTGAACACAGGGGCATGTTGCCATGAATAGATATAAAGTTTATGATTATAATAAAATATATAAAGTCACTAGGTTTTTGTTTATTCGTTTTGTTTTGTTTGGTGGTAAATTCACCATTTGCAACAGTATTGTGTCCTGTCATCGTTTCCCAAGCATTCAGTTATTCACTGTAGTCACCTGTCTGACTTGTCAAACTCGCTTTTGTGTTAGAAACCAACAAATGACTTAGTTGTGCTATATTAGTGAGGGTGTTGAAAGCAGCAGACTCTGTAGCTCTCTCTCTCTCATCTCTCTCTTTTGATCTGTCAGAGTGGCCTCACAGTGCTTCTCCACTCCCCAGGCGCTTGATGTGCAACAGTACTGGCGAGACTCGGTGAAGTTAGCTAGGTTGCCCAAAAATGCTCCATCTTGTCGGTAGGCTGCTTTTTTGTTGAGAAAAGCTTGTTTAAGCGAAAATCTGCAACAAAGAAACACAGCGTTTTGGCGACCAACATTTGAAAGAGCAACAAACCAATTGAGAAACGGCAACACTGAGTCGGCAGAGCCAATTGTATGTAACTTCATTCAGTCACTCAGCGACATTTTGCAAGCCAAAAAATGAATGTTTGCCTGGATTTTTGACCTTCCGGGCACTGTGGTGCCATGTTTGGATGAGCAGTCAAGAGGTGGTAATGTATGAAGAATTTAACATAGAGCGATAGTAACGTTCAAGAGGTGGATCTATTTTATTCATGAAGTTAGGAATACACGGTTTTTGGAGATTTTCCATGCATCAACTCATGTACTAAACAGATGAATAACCAGATGAAACATATTTATTTCCAGAATAGACCTGTATTTTCACAGGTCTGAAGCTAACACAGATCTGGAGGACAAAGGGTCAAATATAAACTGTTCTAAAGCATGTAGATGATATTCGTGATAGTACACAAAACCAAGCAGGATGCCATGGAGGAAAGAGAGAAGAACTAATTTGTGCACACAGTCTTTTGTGTTGTCAAGAATAACCTGAAACAATTTCTACTACGAAAATTGATCATTCATACACAAGATTAATTATTAAACAATGCATTAAACGAAGCAAACATTTGAACTATGTTGAAGCGATTTTCCAACGGTAACAGGAGTTGGGAGTCCTGGTGGTCGGGACAACTGACCATGTCCCCTAAGCTTTTGATTCCTTGGAAAACTTTGTTTTTGGACAGTCAGTAACAAACATTGCTCATTTCTTGCTTTGGTCCACACTTGATTTAATGCAGGATTCGCCTAGGTACACAACAATGCACTTAATCTCTGTAACCCTCAAAATATATAACTATAAATGGAGGAATCTCATGTCTTTTTCTTGTCGTATTTATTTTCAATTTTTGCATGCTATCTTTCGACTCAGACTCTGGGGATGTGTTGCTGAGGACTGGAGCTGCAGTGTTGACTCTGAAGTTGTTTGGATGAGGCGGTTCTGTAGAAAATTAAAATTCAGACATGAAAGCAACCCATATATAAACCACTAGCTCGAACCATCCAACTGACAGAGGTCTCTATGACATCATGAATTGTGCCTGATTGTTACAAGTTGACATCGTTCGCATAAATGTTGATATCAATTAATTGTCATTGGCAAACCAGCCATCGCCCCTTCGCAGCAAGCACCAAACTACTAATAGACTTATAAATGGAGGAATCTGTGTATTCATATTTTCAAATAATGATGATCAACACAAGCTAGAGATGTCACCGGTAGTATGTACAGAATGTTTCTTTGGTGAGTTTGTACAATCAGAAAACCATATTTCCCATCAGGCTACCAAACAGAGATATTTGAAACTTGGCACTGCCACAGTCATCTTAAGATATCAATAATTAATGTTTAATGACATATGTGTGTCTTTGTGCATTACTATTGATTCAAGAGCACAAACTTATTAACACACGCAGGAATTTGCTAAATCTTTTTTAAGACAAATTAGTTTGTGTGCACAAACTAGCCAGCATAATGTTGTTGATATTGAATCAAGTACAGTGATGTGTTCATGGGTTGATGATAGGTAACATGTCACCCAGTGCTACAGCGATTCAGCGAAGGGTGTTTTAATAGTTTTAAACAAAAAGGAGCTCATAATATCTTCAAATACACGCAATATATGTTAATGGGAGACATTATACTTGTTGGTTGCACTCTGCACGCTGGCAGTGTGACAATAATGATTAGCGCTCATCCTCTCAGGATATCACGCGTGTTTCAGTTAACTGCCCATAACTGCAGGTGATGTGTAGAAAGCACCTTCATCATCATAAACACAAGACTAGTACCTACTACTGTATGCCAAAGTTAGCTTGTTACCTTCACTCAAAATCGGATTAGTTGATCTTTTAGCTTGTGCCATGAAGATGCACTTAAAGATCTGTAATGCTGCGTGTAGCATGATAACTAACTACTATCACTTCCACTGTGCTGAGGTATAGAGCCTCTAATTGCTACTGAATTCCCAAACACTCAGGGCTACTTGGAAGACAAAGAAATATTCCATGATTCATAATTTAGTTTTAATTTTGACCAGTGGCACAATTTACTAAAATCTTGGATTTCTTATATGCAGTCAGAGAGATGCATGTGTGTATGAACTTGGTTTTGGGTGATAGAGTGTTAAAAGTGACTCATTGATAGCATACTCTGTAGTGCACTGTTAAGGTTAGTAATGAAACAACTGTATGAATGGTGTTAGATAAAGTTGACTGTGCAGCATGGCACTTGAGTCTGAGTTTGGATATATTGCACTTTCTGTCATGAGTACCACATTTATCGTAGGCCTGTATATCTCCTTCTGAACATGGCGTCTCTAGGCAACACTGTTGGTGAGCGTGTTTTTATTCTACCACGTTTCTGAGCACATGTTTTTCTAGCTGACACCAGCACCATTATTGTTTGTAGGTAAATAAGAGACATACATCATTCATCATTTCTGCTGTGATCATCTCACGAATGTGTCTCTTGTTGTGTTCTCTCCTCAGCCAACCTGAGCCGTGTGGTTCCTCATGGTCTCTTGGTGTTTTTTCCCTCTTTCCCTTTAATGGAAAAAACCATTGACTTCTGGAGAGTAAGGAAACATATCGCTGTATTATATTGTAATTTTGTAGATGTATTTATTTTGGATGCTCCAACTGATTTCTGAATCCACTGTTGTCATGTGTATGTTCTCTCATCAGGCTAATGGACATGCAGATCGTATTGACAACATAAAGCCCATGTTTGTTGAACCTAAAGGAAAGGGAACCTTCACTGAGGTGAGTGTGGTTTTATTAAACATCTGTATGCACGGCTGTAAAACCTCCCGTCTGACAGTTTACAGGTTTCTTTAAAGGTTCTGTAAGCGATAGTCATTGCCACTAGATGTCATGCTAGACCACCAACATCTCAGACCAGAAGTAATGCTTCATGGGCCACAATTTGAGCCGGTAGTTTCCATGTGTGTTTATTAACGTGGGGAGGACCAGTGGTTTAGCAGGAGACTCGCATGCACTAACATGAATACAAATGTGGACTCTGCACCAAAACAAAGAACAGAGGAACTCATAACAACACACACTTGGGGGAGTGTGACTTTGTTCTCTGCTCAGGACGCCATTACTCCACTATATATTTGTTTGCTGCTGTTGTTTAAAATCTCAGCAACCATGTTCAAGGTAAACAACTAAACTACTGGTTTGTTCATGGTGTAAATTCCCATAGCAGATGAATAATTGTCTTAAGTGTGCAGACACACATCTCTGTAGTGGGTCAGGGGATGTGTTTTAGATATAACTGCTGGGTTTATTATGGATGTACTGATTCTGCTGGTGAGACATGTTTGTTTTTACTTCTCTTTAAAGAAGCAGCAGATAAGTTGGTTCTGTCGGTGGAGATGTAAAGCTGGTATTAAACCAGTCTTCACAGATTTCAATGATTTACTGTTTCAGGTCCATATGTTGCAGAAGAAAAGTCTCCACCAGGTCATGTTGGTTCTCTCTACTGTTGAAGGTAATGGTGTAACACAGTGGTTATCAGTGAGGTCTAAATAATGCAACAATAGGACTGACTACCACAGACAATACCCATGTTGCAAAATACAATCTAGAAGCTGCTTTCTGCCTTGACATTTGTAAATGTTGAACAGGCTGTATGTTGCAGTTTAACATCAGTATCATTTACATAACATGTTTATAACATCTGGCTCTGGCTTCACATCTGTGTGTTAAATGCTACTTCTAACCCCCTTTCACAGGTCTTAATGTTTATGTTTTTCTCCTTTAGAGAAGAGCACTGACAGAGACTTGGTGAACTCCCATCCTTGATGTGGAAGACTTGGTCAAATACGGCAACAAACAGAGGTGAGATTCATATGTTTCACCAAACAGATATCTTCCTGCCTCATTAGAAGGTGAAAACAGCTTTTTTCATTACTGATTAATGTGACGATTATTTTTTCTCAATCAGTTTGGTCTGTCAGATAATACTGTACCACATATCTTAAAGTTGAGCAAATCTAGTCAAACGTCCTTGCTGAGACAGCAGAAGAGAAAGAGGATGATGGTGACTGATTTCTACGTTTTCCATTCTTTTTTAACTTCGGTGTTTAGATACAGGGAATGTTATTTGTTTTATTTGGATTTTACATTTGTTTCCAGGGAGACTTCTGCAGTTATTCTCCAGGATAATAAGACAATTCTTTGATGAAACATTTTTCTCCAGGGTCTGTCCTTACTACCTCTCCCGTTCCTTGAAGCAGCAAGCAGATATCATTTTTTATGCCGTACAACTACCTGCTGGTCCGAAGGTGAGCTGACTCTAAAGTTAGTCCACGTTTTGGGTCTCTTTAGGAAAGAGACACTTTGGAGCGTTGTGGTTGTCGTGATGGGGTTGATCTTCAATGGAGGATCAAGACAATTATTACAAATCTTTCATGTTCAGTTCAACTTTACTACACGAAGTCACACTGTTGACCAGTAGCATCTCATGCTCAAGATATCTTTGATTTATATGGAATACCTGGAATAAGTACAAAGACACAACGCTGTTGTTTTGAAGTCAGTGATCAGTTTTCTTTGTTTTCTCTCTCTCTTTGCTTCACAGAGCCGCAGGGCGCACAACATCGAGCTGAATGGGAGCCGTGGTCATTTTTGATGAACTCATAATGTGGTAAGACTCTGTCCTCTCTTGTGGATGTCATAATTTAATTCAGTCACGCTTCACTTAAGTTTGTATTTGAGCGCCAAAATTAAACCAAAGTGTAAAGTGTCTTAGTAAACTGCTTCACTGCTCCTTGTCATCGATTCTCCAAGTCTCTGAACTTGACTGGAGATGAACACCATCGCTCAAAGATATTCTTTCATGGTGGTGGTGGAGAGCACTGTCTTAACACGTCGCTCCAAAAAATAGATGTTCAACTGGACTGAGATCTGCGTGACTGTGAAGGTCATAGCATATGATTCACATCATCTTCATCTCATCAAACCATCAGTGTTCCCATGTGGAGGACAGTCATCCTGTTTCTCCACTCATTTATTCTGGTTTTTCCTTTTAATTTGTCTCCATTTGTTTTATACTGTGAATTAATTAATGGTTGGTTATTAACCGTGGCCTGGTGAAACTGACGGACTGCTCTGACTGAAAGGTTGACTGTGTTAAAAACTGTGTCTTTAACAGTCTTGATGTGACGGATCATACACATGGAGATAACAGCACTCTTGCAGACAGTCTAAAGTTATGCATTATGCTCCGCACAATTGTACACAAGAGAGTGACAGAATCGGTTTGAGTGAAGAAGCCCATGTGGGTCCAGTGATTCAGGGTCATGAAGACTGACATGACCACGGTCTTCTCAGACCATCCCACCAGATCATGTTTCGTGTGTCTGCAGGAAAAGACGTGTTGAAGAGTCGACGTCGTTTGACCTGACTCCCTATGATGTAGCCTCAGCCATTAGTGCTGTGGACCGGCTGCTGGTGGAGCAGGCTAAAGAAGCCAGCCTAGGAGCCTCTGAAGATTTCAACGTGGAATCCCTCAGCTCTGGTCAGAATGCTTGTTGGTCTCAACCACTGACCTGGACATTGTGGCATCTGATGGACAAAAACATTGTTTTTAACAAATCGATCTTATAAATGTCTACGTTGTTAAATTTCAGCTGGTGATATTTTTTATTTCAGATCTAAAGATAGACATAGCCACCATTGCTAAAGTCAAACGTAAGTATTCTTTAATATATGAAGAAGATAAAAATGAGCCTTATTTTAGTGCTTTCCATGATTTCTCGTGAACCCGCTTCATCAGTTGCTCTGCTCTCTGGGGTTTCTCCAAACTGCTTTCTGTCTCCTCTGACAGAGATTCTGCTGGATCTGGAAGCTGCCATTGATTCCTATGAGGTTCCTGGTGACAAAGGAATCACAAAACTGGAATGTAAGTGAAAGTGGTGGAAGATAGAAAGGAGAATACAACAGTTTTACCCGCAGCTTCAAGTACAGCGATGTCTGTCCATGCACGTCCTTCTGTCTATCATCTATTGGCTGATTATAAAAGTACATTTTTAAGGAGAGATTAAAAAGAGGTCACTGATTCTGCTGACCTGATTTCCTCGGGCAGCTCGTCTCTAAGAGACCTCTGCCCGAGCACCTCAGGCTACAAGCTGGTTCATATGCTGTGAAGAGGTCAGATGTTCAGCATGGAGAGAGGCTGTGAAGATTGTTTAAAAGTCAAGTCAATGAATGTAATGACTCTCATGTGATGTGCATGTGAGCTGAAGGAGTCTCAGTCTGACAAGAAAAAAACAACAAAAATCTAAATAATACACAGGAGAGAGAAAAACATAATAATTCATCACAATAAACACATAAAGTTAGTTGAACATGAATTCTGAAATGAAGTGTCTTCTGTTCACCTCAGCTTCATCTATGAGCTGCTGGAGAGAGCTCACCTGACCTACAGCAGCAAGACGGCAGTCCAAGAAGCTCTGGAGCAGATCAGTGGACACTTGTAGGACGTCAGTATGATTTCTTTATGTTATTGTTTATAAAACAACATGGCACTTGTTTAAGATCTGGTTTGCTGTCCATCTCCCCCCATAGCTAGGTTTAAGTAGGAACTGTATGTAAACCAGTGCTCTGTAATGCTTCAGTTCTGGTCCTTACTCGGGACTCATCTGCTGGGTTTATCACACAGAGCAAGTTTCAATACAAAGTCACATGTGTAGTAATTTATATACATTAACTTAATGAGTTGTCTGACACGCGTTTCTCATCAGAGGGAGGACTATTCCTGAACACAAGTGGACTGGAGAAGCTGGCTAACATCATACAGGTATGCTACGTGACATAGCTCCAGCATGAAACTCCTGTTAAAACCACAAAGGTTTGTTTTTATGAGATTGATTCATATGATTGATATTAATATCATCATCTCACTTTGTTTATTTTTTTTATTTTTTTTTTTTACTTCAAGTGCTGCAGCATCTTACAACGTGCATCACCCATGAACCCCTGCCCACATACACATGCCCAAACATACATAAAGCAAACGCAAAACAATAAAAACAAAATTAAAAAAAGGTTTGTTCACCACAAAATATGACGGTTTTTAAGTTTCTAGGTCTCTTTCTTGACTTCCATTTGGTTATTTGCAGTTGTCCATCACTTTCAATCTGCTGCTGTAAATAACATCTGACAAATTTTGATAGAACTGGTGCAAATTGAACACATC
Source organism: Seriola dumerili (assembly GCF_002260705.1). Lineage (NCBI taxonomy): Eukaryota > Metazoa > Chordata > Actinopteri > Carangiformes > Carangidae > Seriola > Seriola dumerili. Next base: position 194,098 of record NW_019174680.1, read on the forward strand.
ACTGATCCATTATATAATCTATAATTAAAGAGTCAATAACTCTTCCTTTCTTTGTCTTGTCTTATAGCTGGTGTTACGCGGTGAACCGTCAGAGACGGACAGACAACACGGATGCAGTCCAACACGGCTCATTTTAAGGTGCGTGTTCATCAGAGGCCACGAACGCCATATGGAAGTGATGTCATGGTATCTACACAGTGACGTCAGCGGTCATATCATCTGTTTGCTCAGGTTCATATCCACAGAGACACCAGCCAGCCACAGGAAAAAACCGAGCGCTGACATGTGGGCTTCATCCTCATCAAAGAAACAAGGTGATGATACTTTGTGTTGGATCGTAGCATTCACAGTCACAACTCATTTTTAAATTAACTAACGGGTATATTGAGATGACAAGTTCTGTGTGGATACTGTCCCAGACGATGAACCCTGCTGGAAGTTTTAGTTTAGTTTTGTCTCTCTGACTTTCCTGTGCTCTGAGTAAACCTGGTTAAATGGGTCTTATGTGTTTCTTGGCACCTTGTAGGAAACATACTGAGTTACTGGTGCTTCTCTCCTGGCTTCAGCATGCAGGTCTGGTGAATCAAGGTGTCCGCTCCATCATTCTGACCAGTGGGACACTCTTCCTCTGTCCTCATTCACCCTGAGATGAGGATGTAAGTTACCTTTTAACCCGCCGCTCCTCACAGCTCATTTTACTCAGACACACTAGAGGCAATAACAGCTGGTGAGATAAAGGGACTATTCATATAATTTACAAACTCAACAAAGTGGATTTAGAGTTTAGTGTAGTGCACAGATGAAAATTCATCGTTGAAAATTAAACTGTATTAGTCAGATCCTAGTCATGATTCATGTTGTTGTATGAGCAGCAGGTGAACCTTGATTGTGATCACACTGTGCTCGTCTTTGCTGTCGATGCAGAGAATTCCCTGTGTGTCTGGAGAACGGTCACGTGATTTGAGCGGGACCAGATCTTTGTCAGCATCATTGAACAAGGTCCAGATGGAGTTCAGTTAAGTTTCAGCGTTTGATAGAAGGTTAGTTTTCTGTTTCTGGACACACAACTTTCCACACATTGATCATTTTTAGGAAAGATCTGTGTTTTTGTTTTTTGTCTTGATGTGTCACAGACTCATTTGTTGGACAGAGTACACATGGTTTTATGACGTGCTCCATGTTTAATATTCAGTGTGAAAAACCCTCTAAATTCCAGCTTTAATTTATGAAAGTCTTACATAATGGCCTGATGTGCCTCTGGCCTTTGGAGCAGTTAGTTTGATAATAAACATTGAACTCTGACAGTGACTTGTTGTGATGATGCAAAGAAAAGATTTTTTCCCTCTGTGACAGGTTTGTTCCTGAAAACATGGCGTCTCTAGGCAACACTGTTGTGGTGAGCGTGTTTTTATTCTACCACGTTTCTGAGCACATGTTTTTCTAGCTGACACCAGCACCATTATTGTTTGTAGGTAAATAAGGAGACATACATCATTCATCATTTCTGCTGTGATCATCTCACGAATGTGTCTCTTTGTTGTGTTCTCTCCTCAGCCAACCTGAGCCGTGTGGTTCCTCATGGTCTCTTGGTGTTTTTTCCCTCTTTCCCTTTAATGGAAAAACCATTGACTCGTGAGAGTAAGAAACATATCGCTGTATTATATTGTAATTTTGTAGATGTATTTATTTTGGATGCTCCAACTGATTTCTGAATTCACTGTTGTCTGTGTATGTTCTCTCATCAGGCTAATGGACATGCAGATCGTATTGACAACATAAAGCCCATGTTTGTTGAACCTAAAGGAAAGGGAACCTTCACTGAGGTGAGTGTGGTTTTATTAAACATCTGTATGCACGGCTTGTAAAACCTCCTCTGACAGTTTACAGGTTTCTTTAAAGGTTCTGTAAGCGATAGTCTTGCACTAGTCATGTCATCAGACCAGAAGTATATGCTTCAGCCACAATTTGAGCCGGTAGATTTCCATGTGTTGTTTATTAACGTGGGGAGGACCAGTGGTTTAGCAGGAGGACTGCCATGCTACAACGAATAACCAATGTGGAACTCTTGCACCA
>NW_019174680.1:196195-372702 GCF_002260705.1 Seriola dumerili
GTTCACAAGAGCCGTTAAAAGTCTCGTGGTATTTCATGAGCTGCACATGGTGTGAGTTGGTGACATTTTCTCTAAAGACTTGTCAGTGTGAAAGCAACAACTGATCTTTTCTCCTTGTTTTAGGTTAATTGACGGATATTACAACAAAGTCAATGATCCAGCATCTAAAGGGGGAACCTTCTTTTGCAGTGTGTCGAGGGAAGGTGAGGTGACCGTGTGTCCATGTAGTCTAGAGAAACTGTTTGTGCTTTTTTACGTTGACAGCTCAGTCTGATGAAACAGAGGAATGGAGCATATCGCTGTGACATGCGTTGTGGATAAATAGGGTCCAGTGTCACCATCAGGCTGAACATTTTATTTTTTGGCGTCATCACTGGAAAGTCTTGGGAACAGCCGAATTTCACAGTGTTATTTTTCATCAGTTTCCCATTATTGGGTGTTCATGATCATGTTCATGATGAGGAATGCTAATGCGTAAAACTGTTTTTGGTTTCATCAAAAAGTATTAAAAGAAACACAGCTGCAGCCGCAAACAGTAATCTGTTAGCTAGTCTCTGAGTTAAACAAAAAATGTGTAAATTTAACCCTTTAGTCAGAATTCAATATCATCAAATAAATGGTAAATTAGGTCACTGTCTTATCTAATTTTTCCACTGCCAGATGTCTCAAATGTTACCGTAAGAAAATGTTGAACGTTACACAAACTCGTCCGTCTCGCAGCTTTTCTATAAATGTGTTGTGTCAGGCCAGCGAGGGTCTGGATTTTGCAGACACGTTTGTCGGTGTTCATCATCACGGCCTTCCCTTCCCTCCAAGACTGGATTCTGCACCAAAACAAAGAACAGAGAAACTCAGATAACAACACACACTTGGGGGGGGTGTGACTTTGTTCTCTGCTCAGGACGCCATTACTCCACTATATATTTGTTTGCTGCTGTTGTTTAAAATCTCATTCACAGAGCCGTTAAAAGTCTCGTGGTATTTCATGAGCTGCACATGGTGTGAGTTGGTGACATTTTCTCTAAAGACTTGTCAGTGTGAAAGCAACAACTGATCTTTTCTCCTTGTTTTAGGTTATTGACGGATATTACAACAAAGTCAATGATCCAGCATCTAAAGGGGGAACCTTCTTTGCAGTGTGTCGAGGGAAGGTGAGGTGACCGTGTGTCCATGTAGTCTAGAGAAACTGTTTGTGCTTTGTTTACGTTGACAGCTCAGTCTGATGAAACAGAGGAATGGAGCATATCGCTGTGACATGCGTTGTGGATAAATAGAGTCCAGTGTCACCATCAGGCTGAACATTTATTTTTTGGCGTCATCACTGGAAAGTCTTGGAACAGCCGAATTTCACAGTGTTATTTTTCATCAGTTTCCCATTATTGGGTGTCATGATCATGTCATGATGAGGAATGCTAATGCGTAAAACTGTTTTTGGTTTCATCAAAAAGTATTAAAAGAAACACAGCTGCAGCCGCAAACAGTAATCTGTTAGCTAGTCTCTGAGTTAAACAAAAAATGTGTAAATTTAACCCTTTAGTCAGAATTCAATATCATCAAATAAATGGTAAATTAGGTCACTGTCTTATCTAATTTTTCCACTGCCAGATGTCTCAAATGTTACCGTAAGAAAATGTTGAACGTTACACAAACTCGTCCGTCTCGCAGCTTTTCTATAAATGTGTTTCTGTGTCAGGCCAGCGAGGGTCTGGATTTTGCAGACACGTTTGGTCGGGGTGTCATCATCACCGGCCTTCCCTTCCCTCCAAGGATGGACCCTCGAGTCATCCTGAAGATGCAGTTCTTGGATGAGATGAGCCGGAGGAAAGCTCCAGGGGTGAAGGTGAGGAGACCTGCTCACTGAGTTTTACTGAAAAGGCATGATGATGTTTTAGTGGTTCAGTCTTTTCATGTGTGTGTGTGTGTGTGTGTGTGTGTGTGTGTGGACAGTACCTGTCTGGGCAGGAGTGGTACAGACAGCAGGCGTTCAGAGCTGTGAACCAGGCCATCGGTAGAGTCATTCGCCATAAGGAGGACTACGGAGCCATCTTCCTGTGTGATCAAAGGTCAGACATGGAGCTGTTACTGATTCTGAGCCGCTTGTAGAAATATATTTGTCCTTAAGTAGAACATACAGGTGATTTTAAGAGAAGTAGAGCTGAACAGTCTTTTTGGACTGTTGGTCAGACAGTTCTGTTCCTTACATTATCTAATCTAATTTAGAATAGAGTTAGAGCTTTTGTACAAATCCTGTACAGATGGTTTGTCGTTCTCAGAATAGAATAAAAAACATATATTTAATTTAATAACTTAATCTGAATGAGTTTAAATAGCTTGTGTTACAGAAACCAGCTAAAATAAACAGCTTTATTGGGAATTCAGCTGTATTCAGATACTGTTTATGTGAGCATGTGTAAAATTTGTTAAGTGCCCCGTTAATAATTAAACTCTTAGCCTCCCTAACATCATTCAGAAAGAATGGATCTGTTTAACAATGACGAAGGCGACTGAAATAAAATGACGTGTTTCCCGGCAGGTTTAAGAACGCTAATGCCCAGGCTCAGCTTCCATCGTGGGTCAGGCCGTATGTTCGGCGGTATGATGGCTTCGGGAACGTGGTCCGTGACGTCTCTCAGTTCTTCAGGGTGGCACAGAAGATGGTGGGTCCTCTCACACACACTTCATAAAGATATATATATATATATCACAGCACTGGGGAAAGTATTAACTGAATTAACTGACATAACTTTGACAGTTCCCAGCCCTAGAGGAACTGCATGATGTTTACGGTGCATTTATTGTTTGGCTTTGTTGCAGGTGTTAATGTAAAATAAACGGTTTGTGCAAGAAGCCTCCATGGTTTGTACATATTGATCTATTGTTATAATAAACGTGAGCACAAAGCCTCAGTACATCTGAGCTGATGGCGTGTTGGCGCTGGTTAATTTGTCGGCTAGTACTGACTGTTTGTGGTTGTTTGACTGAACCAGAGGCCTGTGGTAGAGAAGAAGACTGCTGCAGAGAGCAGTGGGGCGACGACTTTACCAGACTCTCAGTCCTCAAGCTTCACTTCCTGCTCAACCTCCCAAAGATCCTCCACCCAGAAGGCCAAGGTGTTGGACGCCCACCTTCCCAGCCTGAAGAGGAGGAGGCTCAGTGAGTATGAATACAAAGGGAGGGTTTTCCACGACTCCTTAAAATCCTGATGTTTTTTTTTTTTTACCTGTTGTCTGGTCTGTGTTGTCAGATGAGCACACTGGAGCCGGCGGGATGGCCAGGATCTGTATCGAGTATGAGTGCGAGGTGCAGGAGAGTCAGAGGAGGCCGGCCAACCTGTTGGATGCTCTGGAACGAGACGACCATCACGGAGGAGAGGACGGTGATGCTGTTGTGGGAGAGGAGAAGGTAGTGTGTTTTCTGTGAGACGCCTGGGTGTGTCCTACAAGTCCAGAGCAGGTCTCTGTTTGACAAGACATTTACTGTCACATGTGCTGTGGTAGTTTGGTCAGTACATCTGATGTATGTCACATCGTGAAACAACACTGGTAAAGTCAAATTATTAGTGATTTTATTCCCAAGAGGACTTAATTTTTATTTGTTCAATTGTCTATTTTCTTTTGAAGGCAAACCGTTTGTCCACGCTGTCTCTTCAGTATGACAAGAGGATGGATAATGAACTGCGAGGAGGAAAGCGTAAAATCAAGTTGGTCCAAGAGCAGGTACGTGTCACTCTGAACAACACCAGGTTTGTTTGGTTAGATTCTCTTTATTTTAGATGCTGTACATCACCAGAAGCTGCAGCTGCTGCAGTCACTGTGAGCCCCAAGTCCAACACACAGCCATATGTTAATTTGACGTGACAGATGTTTGAGTTGATTTGTAAATATAATAATTTGACATCATAAATTGTAAGTTGGTTTCAGTGTATTTAGTTTTACAGATGATTGTATTCAGGATGTTTCAGTGGCTGTTAGTTTAAAAGACGAGACTATAACTACTGTTACCGTTCAGATGCATGTTAGCTGTTGAAATCATGATGGTGCTGATCAAGTCACTTTCACCAAATATTCTGTGGTTAATTCATATTCATGGCTGCTGTATATGTTTTGATTGATTTCTGTATCTGCGTATTTTTCTCCCTCGTGGCTGAAGAAAACCAGCGTGTCAGACGATGTGTCTGAGGAGGGTAAAGCCAGCAGGGCGAAGACGTTCCTGGCAGAGATGAAGAAGTCACTGAGCCAGGTCAACTTTCAGAGCATCATCCAGGCTCTGCAGACCTACAAGAGGACTGACGACCTGGACCTCCTGCTGACTGAGACAGCTGTCTTAGTTGAGGACACTAACAATCACAGTCTGCTCCGCGGTGAGTCCTCCGCTCTAAAGAAACCCACACATTTACTCTGTGATTTAAAAACACCTTGTTTCTGTCGGCTCAGTCAGCACAACCACAAACACTGTCAGTGTGAAGTGAATTCAAGTCTGAAAACCATTTTGTTTCTCACAAATAATGAAGATATAAAATTGAGCCAAATAAGTGATATGTAAAGTATTCTTGTTTTTGCCTGAGACGACACAGTGTGCGTGTTTTGTTTTTTCATGTTGAGTTTCTCGCTGTGTTGAAGGCTTCTACCAGTTTGTTCGTCCACATCACAAGAAGAGGTTTGACGAGAGATGCCAGGAGCTGACCGGGCAGGGCTGTGGATACAAACCTGATCACTCTCTGTCAAAGGACGAGAAGAAAACGCTGATGCTGCAGACTGGTATGACACACTCATCCTAACCCAACACTGCACTCTTCTTTGATTATTGGACATGTGACTGACGGGACCGGGGAGAATGTGGAAGGTCTTTTTTTTAATTATGCGATTATTTTTTCAATGGAAAGACAGAATCTGTAACTGTTGAGTTTTGTTTTCTTAAAGCTACAGAAGGACGGCCCGCTACGGGTCTGACCTCCTCCAGTCGGACGTCTACCTGCAGTCAGCTGAATACACAGCAGCTCAACAAAGGAGGACACCATCTAAACCAGCAGGGACTGAGAAAACCTCAGACTGGTAGGACATAACTTCATTTTACCTTTACTGCATACGCTGAAATGATTCTTATAGTTTAGATTCAGCTCTTACCTCTTCCACAAAAGTCTTTCCTCTTACAAAGTTAGTAACAGTTTATAAGAGCACGAGTAGAAACACAAGCCTGTACAAGGTGGACTGGTGAGGAGATTAGTTTCTGTGTTCGGCGTGATGTCGTTTAACGTCCCCGACAACCTCTGTAGTCTCACTCAGCCATTTGTTAGCAAGCTTAAAGAAGTCACGACTGGGACATTGACTGTGATTATGACTACAGATACAGACTGCCGTCTGGATGAAGGGGTCATTCAGTATGAAGTAAACTCCAGTACTCTCTTCCCGTGTGAATCAGGTTCTGCTCCAAAAACCGAGGTCCACGCCGCTTTCCTGTGTGACGTGAAAAAAGCTCTTGGAGCAGAAAAGTCAGCTCAGCTCTTTCAGACCGTTCACAGCTACAAGAAGACAGACAACTATGAAAACCTGGTGACCACAGTGGTGAGCTTGTTTACTGAGAGAGATGAGGACTTCAACCTTCTAGTCAGTAAGTTCTTTCAAATCACTGCACAAATGTTCATTCTTGTACTTTTTTGTTTCTGTGGTTTTCTCACTGTTCACTCCGTCTTTTTCTTTTCTTCAGGATTTGGCATGTTTATTCGCCCTCAGCATAAGAAGCAGTACAAAGAGATGTTGGATTCACTGATAGGTCAGTCGGTGTCTTCTGCTGCTGATGATGATGATGCTGCTGCTGCTGCTGCTGATGATGATGATGCTGCTGATGATGATGATGCTGCTGATGTTGATGTTGCTCCTGTAAGTGAAGACCAGCAAAGCAAAGGTGAAGGACAACCCAGTGGATCATAATATAACAGAGCCACGTGTTTTTTAATTTCTTATGTCTGACTTATATTTTTTCCCTGTAGTATTGAAGAAGATTTTAGAGGACAAAATCATTAGAAATCATGGAGACCATTAATCTGTAACGTACGCTCTGGCAGTGTAGCTAGGAGATGTAAGTGGTTGATAGTTATTGGTGGTTGCATTGCACTGCAAAGCTGTTTGAGCCGCTCAGTCTGAAGTGACCACTAATCAAATTTTAGAAATACAAATACTATAACTACTGTTACCGGACATTTTCAGCATGTGGAAAAAAAAACAAACATTGCAGATATTTCTGTTTTCAGAAACAACACAACAGTGTAACAGTCTATCATATGAAGCCTTACAACTTCCTTTTATATGTTTTTTTTTTTTTTTCAGATTCATTGTCACCTCCTCTGAGGACACAAAGCAAGATTTCCAGTTTTTTCTCAAGCAGCCAAAGAAAGTAGAGCCTGAGAAGACGGATCAAGCCACTTCGAACAGCTCATGACTGTTACTGCTGATAAAGCCATGAAGAGGCGGGAGTCTGCCTGTGTAGGTGTCTGAACCTAGAAGATGGATTTGTTGTGGTTGCAGACTGGATTGATGAAGCAGAATTACTGTTGGACTCAAAGCTAATGAAACTGACATCTGTCACTACTGACAATAATTAACACTACAACAGTATCCACAACATGTCCTGTGTTTTTCTCCTTTGACTCAGTGAAGCAGAGTAGATCACAGATTTAACCTGATGTGCTTCAGGACAAGGGCTGTCAGGGATTCATAATGTTACTGTAAGTAAAGCACGGTGCCTGGTCTGTCTCACATCGATGTCATGACAAGTTAAATGTAATATTGAGAAATAAAACATTTTTATTCATTTTTTAAAAATATTTTGTATTTAATTAAATTCCTGAACCCTACTCTACTGGCTCAAGTTTCTTCTGTAAGATCCAGCAGCTGCTATGCCTCCATAATGTGTCTAAGGTCATACTCTATCTTCTTCACCTTTTCACCTGACAAACTGCTGTTTGTACATCTCACCTTCAGACAAGGTGACACTATATTTTTCATGCGTTTAGGTTCGATCACTAAAATTCCTGTTTCACCCACTCAGGAATGGATTAACCCACAAGGCCCGGTCTCAAAAGCAATATATGTGGATGTATTGAATTTACTTAACATTTACTTATGTTTATTTATGTATGCATGCTTATATTGTAGACATATATTACAAAAGTATATATCCATCCCAAGGCCTGCCATGTAAGTATATGTTAATATTGTATACAGCAAGGTCTAAAAGTCTGAGACCACTTTCCCAGAATGGGAAGATAGACATATTTGAAATTAATGAGAAAAACATATATAAGGGCACAGAATGTTTGTATGTATGTTCTTTTAATAAACTTGTATATATAAATTAATATCGTGAACATATATGGTCATATATGGTATATATGGTTATGGTATGTTGAACCACATAAAAAGTCATAGATATTAACATGTACATTTCATTATGGTTATTTCATATATGTAATAAACGTATATCTTCATACATCCAGAGGATTTATGTATGTAATAATATATCCTCTTATAAATGTGGGCTATTCCAAAATCGTCCATACAAACCCAATGCATCATTTCACCCTGTTACTGGTAAGATGTGACAGCTAGAAATGAACATCACGCGGTTGCCATTTGGGTCTCGCGATAGTTCCTTCAGCACAGGACTTCCAACATGGCAGGCAGTAAGTTGGTGCTAGAAGGACGAGTAAGTGTAAAAGGCTTTATTTTAGGGCTCAGCGTGGTTGTAATCCCATTGATCAGAACCTGGTTTGGACACCTTGACTGGGTATTCGATTATCTAACGGAAACATCCGGGAAAATAGCGATTTGCATCCACATTGCTGTTGTCAACGGCCTCTTGCTAATCATATACAGGGGACCTCTGTACAAGGTAAGCACTGGCGTTAGGTAGCCAACTTCCTGTGTTCATTCTGACTTTATCTCGTTTTGAGTAAAGCTCACATGTGTTTTAATGCTGTCCAGCAGTGAAGTATTTAACCTATTCCTCTGACATAACTTACTTAATTTAATTTGAATGTTGCACTGTTCAGTTGGCTAGGTTAACTAAATCATATAGCAAGCTAACATTAGCTACCTATGTAGTTAATCTGATTAGCTAAAGAGGAACGAGACAGCTGGAGCTGATGAGATAAAGATAGAAGCCTAAGCCAGACAAAGCTGCGAAGCCTTACTCACTACTAACCTCTTGCTACGTTTCATTTCATTTGAAAAGAAGAAAACAGCCCTAACATGTTGTTTATGTGCCGCGGAAACAAAGTGACACAGAACTCAGTTCAGAAATCTTCCAGTATACTGTTCTGTTGGTTTGGGTCGAGTTTAATTTGCTTCTGTAAGATGACCTTATGTGTTTCATGAATAACCAGGCTCCTGGTCCTAATTCGGCGTGATCCATTCAACAGTAATTGGTGTATATTATATATGTACCTATCATGCGTAATAGGATGCCAGATGCTGGGAGTCCGCAGTGTTGCCCACTGAAACCTGCTGATAATCTGCCCAACTGCTTGTGTAACATTGTTGTTGTTGTTGACCTGAGGCTTTGACTTATTCCAGGTTGCTGTGAGAGCCTGCTTTCTGGGAGTTACTTTTGGCTGTGGCTTAATTATAAGCTTCTCTGAAACCACCTGGACACATTTTGGCTGGTATGTACATATGTTGAAATGTCACTGGTCACTCAGGTCAGTCACAAAGCTGCTGTGCACAACTTCATAGTTCATTGAGTACCCACCCCACAGTGTCCCCCAGACAGATTTTCTATTGTCTTACACTATTGAATCACAATGAATTAAATTTGACTGAAAACCGCAATTGTTATAATTCCCGGATTAATAACATGGTGAACCAGGACATGTAGCATGTCTAGACAGCAGGATGTTTATTTTGTAATGCATGCATGTAGTAGTTGAACATGTGTAGTAATGGTGCCTCTCTGCAGGTACATGTGCTCGCTGTCATTCTTCCATTACTCTGAGTACCTGGTGACGGCCATCATCAACCCTCGCAGCCTGTCTCTGGACTCCTTCCTGCTCAACCACAGTGTGGAGTACACCCTGGCTGCTATCTCATCCTGGGTGGAGTTCACTGTGGAGAAGATGACAGTTCCAGGTTGGTCCGTCATCAGTCTCATTGTCCCTGCACTCGGTCCACTCAGAACTATCATGTATTTTGTTTATTGCACACAAAAGATGTGTCTGTCAGTATATCAGTAAATCGGTGTAACCTCTGCTGAAGTAATGTTTAGCTCATGGCTTGTACAGATTGGACATACAGATGAGTTAATAGTTTAAAGGTTAAGTCACATGGTGAGTCTTTGTGAAGTTCCTGAACATGCCCCAGTGGCTAACAAAGCCAGTAGGTTCTTGAAAACCTGCTGTTCCCCACGTTGAGCAGATCCTGTCATCTTGCACATTGTGTCCTCCAGTGTTTTATCAGTGTTTCCTCTCTATCAGAACTGAAGCAGCTGAGCTGGTTAAGCTTTGTGGGTCTGCTCATGGTGCTGTGTGGTGAGGGCCTGCGTAAGGCGGCCATGTTGACTGCGGGCTCCAACTTCAACCATATCGTCCAGAATGAGAAGGCCCAGAGCCACGTGCTGGTCACAGGTGGGGTCTACTCCTACTTCAGACACCCCTCCTACGTGGGCTGGTTCTACTGGAGCATAGGAACACAGGTGAGCGACAGCAGCACTGCTCAGCCTCACGCTCGCTTCATCCTCTGTCATCATAATGATATTAATCAATCCTTCAAATACAACCTCATCATTCAGTACAAGCTTTACTGCTTTATTTTCTTTTTTTCAGTCAAATTTGAGTTTAGTTCACTTTGTAAAGTTTACTGTCATTTTTTCCATAATCTGCTGTCACTGTTCCAGCTGTTGGTGCTTGGGCCTCAATAACTGACAGATGAAATGATAAAATGACTGATCCTGTGGCTGTGAGAGATGTTTCCAACATGTTCTGTTTTGCTGCTCGTTGCAGGTCATGCTGTGTAACCCGGTGTGTATACTGGGCTACACGATAGCCAGCTGGCGGTTCTTCCGAGAGCGGATTGAGGAGGAGGAGCTCTCTCTCATCCATTTCTTTGCTGAGGACTATGTGGAGTACAAGAAGAAGGTTCCCACCGGGCTGCCCTTCATCTCAGGCATCCGTGTCAACTAGTCTCGGAGCTGGATGCTGGACATAACAGACTTACAGTACTAAAGCAGGTCAGACCTGGTGGGTGTGTGGCGTCAGCCATGACGGCTGCCCTCCAGAGGGAAACCCTGCAGCTGGCTGAGAGCCTGTAGCTCACAGACAGAGACTGTGACAGCTGGGATGGCGACGGGCAGCTGGGCTGCTGTTTTTCTACCAACCTCCAAAATCCAGTTAAAGACCAGACAACCTCCACTCTGCTACATGTATTCCAGTAACACCCACCCCATCTGTTTCTGTTTTGTTTCTGTTTGCATGCTTTGACCATGCCGAGTTTCAGTGATGACCTGCTGTGTTGGCGAGTGATGTGAGCACTGGGCCCGTTGGTATCACGTAGTCCATCAGTGAGATGACTTTGCTCAAGGTTAAATGGCAAATGTTTGGAGATGTTTGACTTTCACAGGAAATGTGATGCACTGTCTCTAATTTAGTCTAAATTCACTGTCCCTAAATTTAACCATTTTTAAACCAAACAAATACTTAAAGGAATACTCCACAGCCCCACTGTGTAGAGCTCCTCACTGGTCTTAGTCTCAGTATCCTGATATCCAAGACTTCTCCCTGGATATGACGTGAGTCAGGTCAAAATGGTGTTCAGCCTGATCAGGTGTGGTAGGGTGCCGTTGCATTGCTGCAGATTTGTGTGTCTCAACATCATGAAGCTTAAGGAAACTGAACTAAGTAGGATAAACATTGTGTTTTGCTTTTTCAAACAAGTGTTTTCCTTCTGGTCTCTTTCTGTATTTGCTTGTTAATGCAGACCTCTACGCTCGCTTGAAAGGCGTATATACAGAAAGTTTGCTTCTTTACAGGTGGTAGCTGTAGTCTAAATCAAATCAAAATATCCACAGACACTTCTCAAACCGCTTCTACACCATGACCTCCCCTCTGCACTGCTGATTATATTTGTTCCACACTACATTCATATTCAAGCAAAACTGGTTGACTGAACCCATATTGAATCTGAATCAGGACCTTGTGAACTGGAATTCAGTTGATTCTGGAAATCAGTGGCGACAAACAGCCCTATATTTACAGCGATTAAAGCAACAGCCGAACATACTAACCCAAATATATTCAGTGGGGTATTCCTTTAAGTGTCCACAATAATTCGTACTTTTTCAAGGTGGAAAAGCTTCTCTACCAGAACAGACCGTGGACCGCTAAAACCAAGGGTTTTGGTTCTTCTAGAGTTAGTAGCTCTTTAACACAGGGTGACCAAGTGGCTTCAAACACCAGTAGAGGGAACAATAGGTAACATTACATTTTTTATTTGAGAATTTATCCTCAAAGTCATTGAACTATATAATAGAATGATAAAAATGTTTCTATCAGGTTTTTGATACTGTTTTAAATGTGTTTAGTGATGAAGCTCCATCTGTTACAGGTGTCTTGAGTAGAAGGCCAGCAGTGTCCTGGTTTATGTCCAACCCTGATATCCACCCCTTAATGTGCACTCAGGCTAAAACACTTCAGTCACAGCATCAGTGTGAATGAAACATTGTCAAGTGGTTTTTGAAAGATGTTTATGAAGTGGCCGTTCCTCGTCATGACACTGACATGTTTCTGAACACAGGGGCATGTTGCATGATAGATATAAAGTTTATGATTTATAAAATATATAAGTCACTAGGTTTTTGTTTATTCGTTTTGTTTTGTTTGGTGGTAAATCACCATTTTGAACAGTATTGTGTCCTGTCATCGTCAGCATCAGTTCATCACTGTGTCTCCTGTTGACTTGTCAAACTCGCTTTGTGTTAGAAACCAACCAAATGACTTAGTTGTGTATTAGTGAAGGGGTTGAAAGAGCAGACTCTGTAGCTCTCTCTCTCTCTCTCTCTCTCTTTTTGATCTGACAGAGTGGCCTCACAGTGCTGCTCTCCACTCCCCAGGCGCTTGTGAGACAGTACTGGCGACTGGTGAAGGTAGCTAAGGTTTGCCCAAAAATTTGCTCCATTTGTCGGTAGGTGCTTTTTTGTGGAAAAAGTTGTTTAAGCGAAATCTAGCAACAAAGACAACACAGCTGTTTGGCGCCAAATCATTTTGAAAGAGCAACAACCAATGAGGAAACGCCAACACTGAGTCGGCAGACCAATGTTGTAACTTCATCACTCAGTCACTCAGCGACATTTGCAGCCAAAAATGAAATGTTGCCTGTGGAGTTTTTGACCTCCTGTGGCACTGTGGTGCCATGTTTGGATGAGCACGTCAGAGGGTGGTAATGATGAAGAATTTAACAGGGTAACGTTCAAGAGGTGGAATCTATTTATTCTGAATGTTTAGGAATACACGTTTTTGGAAGATTGTCCCATTGGTCAACTCATGTACAAACAGATGAAAAACATGAACATAATTATTTCCCAGAATAGACCTGTATATTCACAGGTCTGAGCTAACACATGAGGACAAAGTCAAATATAACTGTTCTAAAGCAGTGAGATGATATTCTGTGATAGTTACACAACCAAGCAGGTGCCATGGAGGAAAGAGAAACTAATTTGTGCACACAGTCTTTTGTGTTGTCAAAATAAATCCTGAACAATTTCTACTACTGAAAATTGATCATTCATACACATAGATTAATTAAACAATGCATTAAACGAAGCAAAACATTTGAACATATGTTGAAGCGATTTCCAAGGTAACAGAGTTGGGAGTCCTGGTGGTCGGGGACACTGACCATGTCCCAGCTTTGATTCCTGTTGGAAACCTTTGTTGCATGTCATGTAACAAACATGCTCATTTCTTTGCTTTCTGTCCACACTTGGATTTAATGCAGGATTCGCCTGGTACACAACAATGCACTATCTCTGGTAACCCTCAAATATATAACTATAAATGGAGGAATCTCTGTCTGTCTTTCTGTCTGTATTTATTTCAATTTTCTTGACACTTGCTCATCTTTTCGACTTCAGACTTGGTGGGTGTGTTGCTGAGGACTTGGGGAAGTGCAGTGTTGACTCTGAAGTTGTTTGGATGAGGGGTTCTTGAGAAAATTTAAAATTCAGACATGAAACAACCCATATATAAACCCTACTCAACCATCCAACTGACAGAGGGTTCTATGACATCATAATTGTGCCTGATGTCACAGTTTGACATCCTCGCATAAATTGTGATATCATTAATGTCATGGCAAACCAAGCCATCAGCCCCTTCCAGCAGGCACTAAACTAACTAAATAACTATAAATGGAGGAATCTGTGTATTTCAATTTCAAATAATGATGTCACACAAGCTGAGATGTCACCGGTGATGTTACAGAATGTTTCTTTGTGAGTTTGTAAATAGAAACCATTATTCCCATCAGGCTACCAACAGAGATATTTTGAACTGGCACTGCACTAGTATCTTAAGATATCAATAATAATGTTTAATGCTATGTGTTGTTACTTTGTGCATACTATTGATTCAAGAGCACAAATTATTAACACACGCAGGATTTGCTAATTTTTTTAAACAAATTAGTTTGTGTGCACAAACTAGCCAGATAATGTGTGTTGTATTGAATCAAGTACAGTGTGTGTTCATGGTGATGAAGGAACATGTCACCCAGTGCTACAGCGATTCAGCGAGGTGTTTTAATAGTTTTTAAACAACAAAGGAGCTCTATATATCTTCAATATACACGCAATATATGTTAATGGGAGACATTTATTGTTGGTTTGGCTCTGCACGTGGCAGTTGTTGACAATAAATTAGCGCTCATCCTCTTCAGGATATCACGCTGATTTCAAGTTACTGCCCATAACTGCAGTGTGATGTGTAAAAGCACCTCATCATCTAAACACAAGCACTGTACCTACTACTGTATGCCAAAGTTTTAGCTTGTTACCTTCACTCAAAATGGTGTTTGATCATTTTAGCTTTGTGTCCATGAAGATGCCACTTAAAGATCTGTATGCTGCAGTTGTAGCATGATAACTAACTACTATCACTTCACACTGTGCTGAGGTATAGAGCCTGCTAATTGCTACTAATCCCAACACTCAGGGCTAGCTTGGAAGACACAAGAAATATTCCACTGATTCATTAATTTAGTTTTAATTTTGACCAGTGGCACAATTTACTAAATACTGGATTTTCTTTAATGCAGTCAGAGAATGCATGTGTGTATGAACCTGGTTTTGGGGTGAAGAGTGTTAAAAGTGACTCACTTGTAGCATATCTGTGAAGTGCACTGTATAGGGTTAGATAATGAAACAACTGTATGCAAGGTGTTGAGATAATGAGTTGACTGTTGCAGCATGGCACTTGAGTTGAGTTTTGGATATATTGCACTTTTACTGTATGAGTACCATTTATCGTAGGCCTGTATTAGACAGTTTGTCACTCTGACTGACACTGTTCGCTGATTACAAAGCAGATTTTCTCAACACCACTTGCGTGAAATAAAATCAAGGCAATTATTATTAAGGCTCTGTCTTTATTACTCTCATCATGCACAACATGTTTCATGTTCATGTTCTTGGTGCTATGATCACTGCTCAAGGATCTCCTCCTGTTGCAGGGGTTTGATACATTGAAGGTCATGCTCCTGGCGATACGCTTGCATCTGCAGCGTTACTCAAACACACTACTGTCCACTTACTGAAAACATCACAAAAATGTCATTGTATAGAAAGGCATAAAAACGTCATAGTATAATAAGGCAAAAAAATGTCATACCATAGTAAAGCATAAAAATGTAAAAAAAAAAAAAAAAAAGGCATTAAAATGTGATAGTATAGTAAGGAAAAAAATGTCAAAAAATATCAGTATAGTACGGAATAAAACTAGCTAAAAAAAAGTCATAGCATAGTAAAGCATAAAAAGGTCATAGTATAGTAAGGCATTGAAATATGATAGTATAGTAAGTATAAAAATGTCAAAAATGTCATTGTAAGGAATCAAAGAATGTCATATTATAGTAAGGCATTAGAGTTGCCAACAGACTTAATGTGCATGTTTTTGGACTGTGGGAAGATGCCAGAGTTCCCTGAGAGAACCAATGTATGCACAGGGAGAACATGCAAACTCCAAGCAGAAAGGCCCCACACCGGGCTTGAACCTACAACCCTCTCACTGTGAGGTGACAAAACCAATGTGGTTTGGTTTCCATAGTTTTCGAAACTATAAACTATTTTACTATTTGCCAAATATCTTGTTAATCAATCTCAGATGCATTCAATCGATTGTTCGGCGTTCGATTTGTTCATGTAGCGCATGCGTACGACTGGTTCTTCCTTTCTGTTAGCTTCTCCGCCATGGCGCCTATTGTAAGTAAAATCGCGTGCTAATAAATCCACCAAAATGACCATTTTTCCTGTGTGAAACCCAGAGAAAATGGGCGGGATGAAAAGACAGTTCTCTTATGACAGTCGTGTTGACAGAGCAGGGCTCGGGTTCGGCTTTGAAGTGTTTTAATCAGCTCTTAGGTAGCAGGATTTTTCTGTGGCCTGTAGCTGCCTCTCCGCCTTCGTCAGCTAAGTAGCGTCGTTCCGGACTGAAGCTCACCACGTTGTTAACGCAGCCAGCCTGGATGGCTGCACGATAGCGGTTTGTGTAAAGAGGTGCACCAATGATACAGATGGAGAAGCGATAATCATTTAATGAGATAGACCAGTTATTTTCCCTGTTTGTTAGTCTGTAGCTGTTGCCGTGTAAATCTCTGGGATGTAATAAATGGATCTGATGTTTCCTTTGCTAATTAGCAAAGTCAGCGCCAACCTCAACATGTTTTCATCATCTTTTACTCACTGTCACAAACCAGCTCCAGTTTAAAACACTGCTGAATAAAACGACAGATGTTCAGTGTATTTTTCAAGAGGCAGTCCAACCTAAATGTGTATGTAAATGGCTGGTGTGAACTTTGTGAAGAGTACAGTCCTGTTTTAGCTGAGCCTTTTGGTTTTGTGTTGTGTTAGCAGAAGAAGCAGAACACCGGTAAAGGTGGTAAGAAGAAGAAGCAGGTCCTGAAGTTCACCCTGGACTGCACCCATCCCGTTGAAGATGGCATCATGGACGCTGCTAACTTTGTAAGTCCACCACCAATCAGATGTGTTGGAGTCTATTTGCCACAGATTCAACACAGACAGAAGTTAATGTCACAAAAATGTCCAAATCAATAGATACTTGTGCTTACGTCCCATCACGGTAAACACGGGACATATGTAGATCTCAAAATTGTTGACTTCAGAGTAGTAGTGACATTTCCTCAAACGTGCTGTTTCCAGGAGCAGTTTCTTCAGGAGCGCATTAAGGTGAACGGGAAAGCCGGTAACCTGGGTGGTGGTGTGGTCTCCATCGAGAGGAGCAAGAGCAAGATTACAGTGTCCTCTGAGGTGCCCTTCTCCAAAAGGTAAGAAACAGTCTTATCTGGTACACTGCCTTATGGACTCAGGCTGACAACACTACTCCAGACTGAACTGACGATCCTACAGAGCCCCATTCCCACCTGGTATTAACATGCAGTCCAGGATCTGGATCACACAACGTTAATGCAAGTGGAAATTGAACAAAGACAGTCAGATCAGCATTGTGATCTGATCTGATGTCTGCACAGTCGGGACACATTCTTAAGAAAAGAAATCACCCAACACGTTGAAAGGTGACCTAACTGTTCGTGCTTGTTTAAGCTGCCCAGTATGAAACAGTTTGACATCTTGGGATGAACCGTCATGTGATACCATTCATTTCTGTACTGTAAATGTGAAGCTGTGGAAGTGAAGGCCAGGCTGTTGGGTGTCTCATACATAACCCTGCAGAAGACCACAAAGTGTTGTTTTCACAATGCAGTTGTACTGATTTAAACGAACGATGTTTCACATGTTGATTACTGAGCTTCAGAGATGCTGCAAGCTGATTCTGTTTCGTGTGCACAGATCGGGGTTAGCTGTTTGCCCGTTTCCAATCTTTATGCTAAACTAAGCTAACTGGCTTTATATTTACCATATCATCATGAGAATGGTGTCCTCTTGTGCTGTATTTCCACTACACTGTCACAGTTCTTCTGTGTTACGTGGCCATGTAATATATGAAATAATACACTGATTTATATTAAGTTTAGAGACACATTCAGTTGGTCAGGTGAAGACTGGAATAGAGTTGAAAACAAATATTCAATTAGTCAAAAACCATAAAACTCATCCATCAATCAGAAACTGTTTTCTGTCACAGTGAACTGAATCTGTTGTTCAGATAAATCCAGACAGGACGACGTCTTGTGGGACTCTGGGAAATTGTCATTCTCATTACCTTCAGGCAAAAAACTAAAAAATTTAAATATTCACTTGCCATATGTTGGTGTAAACTGTGCTGCCATGAACCTCCAGTAATTACAGAGCAGCTGACATCGGACATGAAATGGTAAAGACTTTGTTCAACTGTTGAGTAACATGGGATATCAGTATCCCTGTCCCCAGTGTCAGCTCCTCTTACCTGCTCTGACAGCGAGTCAACTCAAAGTGAGGCCACATCCGCACTACTAGGTTTAATTTTAAAACGCATCACTTCTGCTACATTTACTCCTGGTGTCCAGTTTTCAAGTGTCAATGACGTAAACACCCATGGCTGCTCCCTGATTGGGTCTTATCAGCCCCCTAACAGGGGTGAATGCAACATGGATAACAAATGACTGACCTTGTTGAGTAGACAATCTGCTTCCTGTTTACACTGGCACATGCATGCTCAGTGTATGTGAATAGTCATGTGATACGTGTTTTCAGGCATGTTAGTATGAACGGAAATGATTTCTAATACAGAGATAAAACAGTAGTCTGGACAGAGATCGTTTGTTTTAAAATGAAAATGTAGCCCGAATCTGACACGCTGTTCTTGTCGTTTTGCAGATACCTGAAGTATCTGACCAAGAAGTACCTGAAGAAGAACAATCTACGTGACTGGCTGCGCGTTGTGGCCAACACCAAGGAGAGCTACGAGCTCCGCTACTTCCAGATCAACCAGGACGAAGAGGAGGAAGAGGATGAGGATTAAAATGACAATTCATCTGATTTTGTACATTTAAATAAATGTTGTTTACATTACAGAAACTTTTCTCAGGTGTTTTTCTTGTAGACTTTCTGTGAGTGTCACCATGACTCAGATCAGTTGTCGACCCTGATGACAGGCGGAGAACATAAACCTTACAGTGGGTTCAACATGTTGGTGTTACAGTAACGTGGAGAACAAAGCTGTCACGGTTCTCTTCAGATGACAGTACACCTGTGGTAGTCCGTAGAGCCCGAAATATCAAGCACATGGTGTATTAGGTCAGTGTTCACAGTACAAAGCAGCACATGTTGAACAGTGTAAAAATAAAAACAAAACCCAAAAGAGCTTTTGGCAGCAGGTTGTGGGTCAGCTCTGAGCTCAGACTAACATGAGTACAGGTGAAGTGAGTCCCACTAATCTCCTGTTGGCTCACCTTTAATGTAGGTTCCTCTGTGCTCATGTTAAGACTTGACTTTTGTCTCTGTATTACTGTACAAGATGTACACCGTTTTCTAGAAACTACAGGTCTATTATTAAGTTACCTGGTTTGTCCAAGTGACAGAACAACCTCCATGTTGTGAAAGTGTGTAAATAACTTCAGATTGTCTTGTACATTTCACGGATGGATTTTCTGTTTGTTTATTTGATATATACTTTAACGGGTTTATTTGAAGTTTTGATCTGTAAGTAGTTGTGGCTAGTGGTTGGTCTCCTAGCTAAACTACAGACGGGTACATATTGAGCGGGCACTGCACTATGACGAGTATGTTCAAAAATGACCGTGGCTTATTGCGTTTTAAGACTGAGAAAACTAGTACACAGTGGAGAGGAACTCAATTTACATGAATCTTTATTTAACCATTTCAATGAAAAAACAATATAGTCCAGAGAAATTTCACTATAAAAAAGAATGCAGTACAGATAGGAGAAAACACCTCTGCTGTTATTAAAACTAGGACATTTGCCAGCACACCGTGATACACTGAACCATGTCCAGACAGCGTGTTATTGGTTGTAAAGGTTCTGACCTGCTTGTGAAACCTCTTTTAGCACTGGAATAGTTATTACTCAAATTATTAAAGAAAGAGCTAGCAGACACTGTGGTCTTGGAAGGACTGAGGTGTGCATCCTTGATGCAAAC
Source organism: Seriola dumerili (assembly GCF_002260705.1). Lineage (NCBI taxonomy): Eukaryota > Metazoa > Chordata > Actinopteri > Carangiformes > Carangidae > Seriola > Seriola dumerili. Next base: position 215,512 of record NW_019174680.1, read on the forward strand.
ACTGAAGACTGAAGAAGACAAAAGGAATGTAACATCGAGTGGAGTGCACCAACTCAGAACATCATGTTCCAAATCCTGATTGTAACCTGTGGCAGCTGCGCACACACCAGCTCATACTGCCATATACATTAAATCAGACTGATCAGCTGATCCTCTGAACAACACAAACAAGACTTCCATATCCTGAACATACATGTAGAAAAAGGCACAGGTATGGAGTGTTGGTCTTTGAAAACCCCTTAGTAGGAAAAGACTGAGGGTTCTGCTGTAGCACCCGTAAATGTGACAAACAACTCTATCATTTCAAATACTGCAACAAAGAAAACAACAACAGAACGAGAAACATGAAGACATCAACGTTTGGCTGTATTACAAAATGGAAAAAAGGGTTTTGGGAAGCACAACTCTGCAAGGTGTGAAGTGCTTGGAGCAAACCGTTGCAGGTTCACTTGAGGTGGGAAGTGAAGGTATCTTGACCGTTCATTGTGAGAGCTGGACCGTCTGGAGGATCGGTCCGCCTCCAGTCCCATTTTCTTATTTCATTATCCAAATTGGTGCAGAACCAGTTTGCTGGTAGTTGAGATGTGTGGATTTCTTTCAGACTTTTGAATGCCTCCCCCCTGAACTCAACCATCCCACTAGCACACCACCATGACCAGCAGTGACTAGACAGGCCAGGTGTTCCTGCTGATCATCGCTGGTCTCTGCTCCAGTGAAAAAGGTTGAGGTGTTGCTGTTGCTGGCCCATCAGATTGTTCGGGGGTTGTACTCAGGCAGCTTCTTCAGTCTCTCCTGTTCCTGCTGAGTTTCCTGTCTGGCAATGACCAGAGAGTGACAGTAGCCCATCACCACCTGCAAGAACAACACATGACAATCAGCCATCTCCTCCACAGCACAAGCACATGTTACCGCTTCAAACCTCGGCTCGGACACAGCAAAGTTTCACACTTTATGTTTTAGATATTCCTTTGTATATATCCTGGTACATCACTGTATGTTTGTGTACAAACTGAACTCAAAGTGAATCTTTGATTTGACAGAAGAGAAAGTTAAAGCAAAGATGTGAGTGGATGTGTACTGTCCTGAGCAAGTGAACTGAGATAAATTCCAGTTGTTAATGTTTCAGTCTGTGTGTTTACATGTGTAATGCCACTATCAGGTCAAAAATGGAACTTGTCCAATTCTCTGGTTTGTGACCAAATACCTGCAAAACTAATGCCATCCCCATCAGCCTGAGCTGTGCGCCATGTTTAGTGCTAAACACTAAAATGTATGCTAACATGCTAATCTAATATGGTGAACATGGTAAACATCACACCTGCTAAACATCAGCATGTTAGCATTGCCACTGTGGGCATGTCAGTAAATCTATGTTAACATTTAGCTCCAGGCATCACTATGTCTACGTACAGCGTCACAGAGCCGCAGCACGGCTGTGGACTCCTCTGGTCTGGATTAGACTAGATTCCAATAAGGAGCTCCACTTCCAGCCCGTGGTGTGGACAGAACACCAAAACAGAGAGAAAACAACTGCCTCTACAAACTTAGACGGCTCAGTGTGGAAATTCTCTAGGTGATCTATGATGCATCAGTAGTTTCTCCATTAGGAGCTGATCAGGTAAATCACTATTTACCTGCTCGATGTAGATGCCATCCAAGGTCTTGACCTCCTGGGCGGTGGTGGAGGATTTAGGTTTGTTGTCTCCATATCCCTGAAGGATAAATGACAAGATACAATCGGTGCTGAGCTCCTGACGATAACAACAGCCAATACTCGCATCAATATTCAGTATCTGCAAACAGTATTCTACCACACCAGTCTGGTCATTGTCACTTATTTTCTTGTCAAGATCAAAAAAGCTTGTGAAACAAATATGGACTGAAGATGATGACCCCGGTATGACTGAGGCCTCAGGTCTTACCAGCTCTCCAAAAGTGGGAGAGGGGCCCCAGCTGATCGTACTCTCATCTGCAGCAATAATGATGCTGCTCTTCCTGTTGGAGACAAACACACAGTCAGACACAGAGAAAAACAACTGCACATCAGTGTAGAGCCGTCATGATACGATATGCTTTGTACTGATCCGGGTACAATCGCATGGTGAATATAATGTATTACAATCATTCCCTTAGAGGGTGTGTGTGTGTGTGTGTGTGTGTGTGTGTGTGTGTCAAACTTAAGCCCGCATTATGCTTCAAACAAACTGCTTGCTGGACTGTCTGATAGTCGAGTACACTGAGGGTCAGAGATTTGACCCTTGGTAAAAAATTTTTTTTTTTTTTTTTAAAAACACTCGGAAAGAGCAAAGAACTCACCCGCATGCCAGACTGCGGATCTTCCATCCACACAGGTCCTGCACACTTTTGGGATACATGGTTGACTCTCTGGAAGTGTTTGTCACCCCCCAGAAAAACAGCCCCCCTGCAAATACAACAGTGATCAGACATCTACAGCCACAACAGCTTCATTTATTATATACATCACTTTAACTTGTCTTTAAATTTGGTATTCACTAAGCCTTTGCTTAAGCATCAGCACAAGTTAATGGTCCCATATTTTACACTTGTTTCATTTGAGGTGTTGATATTCATAAGAAGATATATTTGTGGTTTTAATGTAATATCTGACTGTTTTCTGAGTGACTGAATAGAAATATAGCAAGTCAACACTCAGAGAAACCAAATCCTGCAAAGTTGGATGGTGGGTCTAGGTGGGCGGGGCTTAATGCATGGCTGAGAGTGGTGACTGCTTTGTTGTGACATCACAGTTACAGAAGTCTTGATGCTGGTTGTAAGGCTCAGTTTCTGAATACAGGCTATGTGCATTTCTCTGTGAACTGAGCTCTTCGATAGTTTCACAGTATTAATATAGAACCTAGACCTGCTTTATAATCAAGAAAGACATGGAAATATCACTTTATTTATTATGGGACCTTTAAAGAATCTGTAAATTTGACAATTTTTAAAGTTAGACCAAAAAAAGACTTTTAGAGTGAGACTCCAGAGATCTTCTTGCACCATGATGTTTTCTTACCCATCTCACTGACAGCGAAGGAGCACTGGTAGCCTGTATAGATCTGACTGGCACCACGTCCAGGAAAGTCAAACAGTTTGACCAGGCGGGGAACCATCTCGTCCTTCTGCTCTGTGTGGCCCAGACGCCCGTAACCACCGAAACCCCAGCTGAACACACGCTTCTGAGAGTCCAGCACCAGCTACACACACACACACACACACACACACACACACACACACACACACACACACACACACACACAGGATAATGGCTTTACTTTGTAAGCTTTGTTAGAACCACCACTGGTTAAACTGCTGTTTAATTTGATTCTGTTGTAATAAGACTGATGAGTGTGTTTTTCTTACTGTGTGGTTTCCCCCGCAGGCCACATCTCGGACCACCACGTTAGGCACAGGCATGACCTGACCATCCTTGGATTTCTCAATGAAAATGGCCACACGGCGAGGAATGAGCTCACAGTCAAACTCAATGCGCTGAGCACGAGCGATGAACTTCCCATCACTGTTGTGACCTGCAGTGACATAGATGATGGGTCAGTATTATACAAACATAAAAAAAAGACTGAGTAACTGAGGTCAATACCAATGTTGGTGCTGAGAGTTTAAAGTTCTGATTTATCAGCTGATACTTTTACATAAAATATTCACATTTAAATAGATTTGACAGTGCCCTCTGGTGGACAAACTATAATGGAGACAATTTTTCTAAATGACCTCACACATCCTTGATATATCCTTTGTGACATGCAGGTGCTGAGACCAATATATCTGTGATCAGTTGTCTTTGAAAAACTGGTGTCAACTTCCAACATGGCCTCTATTAGCTGTCAGCAGTACTGCTGACAAATCAGCACCAACATCTCCCTATTGTCTAATTGATTACTAAGTCACTCAAACACACTGAGCAACACACAAACAAAGATGACAGTACATGTGGTTGCATGTTGTGAGCATACCTAGCTGTCCATACTCTGGGCAGCCAAAGGAGTACAGGTTTCCTTTGCAGTCCACCACCATGCTGAATTCAGCACCACAGGCCACCTTCACCAGGGGCTGGCCGTTGTACGAAATCTAGAGGGAGAGAGACGAGGTTCACGATACAGAAGGCACAATAACAAGCTCAGTATGAAACTTCAATTATATTTCAAGTGTAATGTGGTTGTGATATGTAGATCAGCCACTGTGATATTTTAGGTACGTTAAAATAACTGCAGGCTAGTTTGGTTCTCTACAAACTTAGAACTGGATCCTGCTGGGGTTGTGAGTGGAACAGGCTGAGGCCTGGCATGGATGTAGTTTTGGGTGTAGCTATTGTTGTGATTGTGACTACTGTTGTAGGTGTGGTCATGGCTGCTACTGTAGAGGCTGTGACAAGTTAGCGCTACACCTGTAGAAAAGCTAACTACATGCAGGGACTGTGATTGGCTGCGATGGTGTAAGCTAACACGTGTCGTATCTAATTCAAGCATCGTAGGTTCAGTTTCTGGGTTCACTATGCTATCTCGGCCAGTGATACCATGGTAGGTACTATAGGGAGAGGCCATAGTTGTAGCCAAAGAAAAACCATAACTTCCTCAAGGCCCTACAGCCAGACACAACAAAAGCAGCCCCTGCTGATTTGTTGTTGTTAACATTAAGTCTCCAGTGATGAACAGTCTCTCTGCAGCAGTGTTCGTACTGGAGACAGAAAAACACTGTACAGGTGTAGGGCTGTGATTCGAGTTGGTTGAAGCTGTGTAAAGTGCTGCAGTGTGTGTTGGTGGGCTTGGTGCTTCACTAACATAAGTGAGGCTTTGGATGATGAAGTACTGGTAGTACTGGTTTTTCTTGTGAAAGCTAATTATTAAATCATTAAACCCAAACTCCGCCTCTTTTGTAAATGACCTGTTAGAGTAAACCAGTAGCTGCAAGTTTACACCAACCAGGTGCGTCCACGTGGTGGAGTGCCATCTTTTTTGTTCTGTTAATAAGTTTCATTTTCTAGCATTATTACTAGGGCCGAACGACACAATGTTTCACTTATGGTCTGTTGTGACGCAGTTTACCTTTATCAAAAAAACTGCAATTTCAACAATATTTTGATTTATTTTGCATCTATTTTATAGATTTATTTGTATATTTATTTGTGAAATCGATTCAAAAGATAATCACAGTTTTTATATATTGTTTTTTCATCTAGCCCTATGAAATATGGATCTGATGTGTTACAGTGTGAACTTGTAAAAGCATGCGAGCTCCCTGGTTCTACAGTGTGACAGTGATGCTTACCGGTGCTGGGCTGAGGACTGCATCAGTCTGGTTGCCTTGGCCCAGCTGGCCCAGCTTGTTCTCGCCAAAAGAGTACGCAGTGCCGTCCTCTGAGGAGAAACAATGACAACATTTATGCTGCATTTATTCTGTGTACTGTTGTTTACAATGTTGTATACAATTGAACTATTAGGACCCAGGGGTATACTGGTTTTCATTGCAAGTGACCACAACAGATCAACACCGACTAAAGGAAGTAAATCACTGCAGTCAGCTGCTGGAATGAAAACACAGATGCCCCTGATGATAAGCCCACAGATGTGGCTCTACCTGTGAGTGCCAGGGTGTGATTGCGTCCACAGGCTGCGGCAACAATCACATGATCTGCCAGGGCCTCGATTAACTTGGGAGCCTCCAGGCGCTTGGTGTCACCGTGACCCAGCTGACCTTTGTCGTTACGACCTGAGGAAGCCAGAAACCAAAATCAGCGATGGATAACTCCTTCCATTCTGGACCTGCTTACAAATCCACTGACTCAAAGTCAGTAATCAGAGCTGTATTAACTGGGCATAAATCCGTAACCTTTGAGGGTGTGGTTGATACAAAATTTTTTCGAGCATGTTACTTACCCCAGCTCCACAGCTTGCCCTCAGTGGTCAAAAGGAGACTGTGTGCAGCGCAGGGCCCAGACACCACACAGCTAACCTGTATATCATTCAAACACCCGTAGCGGTGAGGACCCCACAGGTTCTGGCCGAGGTTGCGGAAAGCAGCTGGAAACACAGAGGCGACATGATCATAACGTGATGATGTCCATTTCATACACACAACATCTGTCAACACCCTTCACGTTACTCTCTCCCTCCTGTTTTGTTGCCTTAACACTGTACATAGAGAGAAAAGAACATGAACACCTTCAAATGTAATACATCCTGATAAAATCAAACCACAGCCACATCTCCGAATCTCATATTATTTTATTTAAAGATCCCATATTTTACACTCTGTTACTTTCACAGTAGAACCTTGACCTACTTTATAATCAAAGAAACCATGGAAATCTCACTTTATGCAAGATAGGATCTTTAAAGGATGCGTCTGGAGAAATCTTCTCAACAAATCCCTCGAAAAGACTCAAATTAACAATTTATTGACTTACTGAAAAATGAAACCGTATACTGTAATTGTGAGGTATTTTTTGAAGATTTACATCTTCAGTAGGAACCATTGGGCCGAGAGCCACAGACAGGGCAGGGAAGTCGGATGGTAACGTGGGAATTGTTGATGAGATAAATGTAGATGAGCACCAGCCTTATGCTTCTAAAAAAGTGTTTATAGAAAATCATGTTTTTGTTTCTCAAAGGTATTTAAAAAGGACGCACTGTCTAAGATCTACTAAAAACAAACTGCCACACTTCCACAAGAGGTGCTAAAAATACCCAACAGAACCTTTATATATTTAAGAGCACAACAAAAGAATGATCTGAATGTGTTTGTGGTGCTCTGACAGGCACAGCATCTTGCCCATCTAGAGATGGTCTTTGTCTATGCAGCTGCTCCTGCTGACACCCCAACCCCCATTCAGCCTCAACAAAGCTGATTTATCAGTGTGTACCAGAGTAGTGAGACAAGGATGGAACAAGGCAATGCACAGCCTGCCCCAGGCATCAGTGGGCCTGCTGCAGGGGGGGCAGCACACAACATGCATACATATGAATAGATATTACTGTCACAATCAATTAATGGGATTTCACTGGTTTTAACACATATGTTGCCCATGCATCCCAAACAAAGACACACATGTGTACCTAATGTGGACATCCTGAGTCATTTCATTCTCCCCTGCAGACACGATGGACAACCTCATCAATCCTTTATTGATTCTGTTTGGCTCTACAGTTTCCTACATCACATCTACACCACAGTGAGCGGTCATAAAACACAGGTAGAGAATCAGATTTGGTTTATTTACATGCTGGAACCATTTCTTGACAAACAACAGTTAATCCATCTGCCCAGTACCTCTGCACAGCATCACGGCGCAGGTTTACAGATAACAGTCTGGCATACAGGTTTCTGTTTAGGTCCGGACAATGATACCAAACGTGACAACAGTGCTTCAGGAAGTACGCACTCTGCACCGGCTGTTTGTCAAGAAGTTGTTGCAGCATGAAACTCCCCCTAAAAGTTGTTCAAAGACAACAGCTGCAGTCCCTTGAGTCTAGTTTCTAGTCACTAAATTAGGCTGTTTTTTCCCACTGAATAGGCTACAAATGGTTACACCATGCAGTGTCTGCCGACTTCTTCTCTTACGTGACAATGGCAATAAGTTTAAATGACTTATATATGATTGGTATAAATCACAAGTTTATACAGTAATGAAGTAACAAAATCAAAAACTGAGTTTCATCATCAGCAGCATAGAAAAAGGGGAAGTTATCAGCCATAGTCATCCGTCTTCCTCTGGACACACCCTAGTTATTAGACATAAAAATATTCTACCTTGTTGTTTGGGCACCTCCTTTCTTCCAATCAAATCCCAGTTGGTTGCTCCAAAGATGAGCAGCTGACCTTTCACTTTTGGGCAATCAAGTTTCTGCAGAAACAGAACAATGAGGTTAATAACATAAAAAAAAGATGATATGTTGTAACTTGAACACAAACATCTCATTTCAACAGCAGCTGGGTTGCATCATAAAACACAAATACATGTGTAGATAAAAAGAAATCGCTGACTCGCTGGCTGGAGGTAATTGTTATGAGGCACTAGTTCAATATATATATATAATATCTTGACTTCTTATTCACTCAGAATCATGAGATACTTAATGTTTGTCTTTTCTTTTTTTCTCTCATCAACTTCCTGGTGGGAATGGCCACAGTTTAGCAGCTTATGAAAACCAGTTGGTAAGTTTTCAGACAGTGTATCAAACCCACTATTTTCTCTTTGACATCGTCGGCCACAGTGACAGGCTGGAGACCAGACTTTGCGGCAGGCTTGCCAGGTTTCTTGTTGTTCTCCTGCTCGTAGTCAAACTCGTCATCGCTGCTGAAGTCCCTCTCTTTCCTTTTACCACTGGTCCTCTTCTTTTTCACACCACCATTCCCTGAGATGTCTGTCACCTTCTTACGTGGCATTTTTCAATCTGAAGCTGTTTTTGTGAGAAAGAAGCAGTGATCTATTTATACAGAGTGTGACAATAATGTCTAACAATATAGTGATCCAGAGGGATATTATGACATTAACATGTTAAGTTGGAGATATTGTACATAATGTGAACCAAACATAATTCAAGAATAGCTTCAGTAGAAATACATGTATATAGGCATGAAATACTGAATCATTCGTGTATGAATTACAGCACGGTGACACAATGAAGAAAGTCAAAAACACATATATTCCTGAGTAACAGCTACTTAATCCACCAAATTATACAGACACCAGCCAGTACAAGTAATGAGCATCATTAAAACAATAGCTTTCACACGTTCCTTCCAACACACACACACACACACACACACACACACACACACACACACACACACACACACACACACACACACAGCAACCAAGAAGAGTACTGTCTGCATGTGTCTTTAAGAAGTTTACTATACATAAACCCGGTCACCACTGTTGTCAAGTACCGGCCATTAAAACAGAAAACGTGTCTCAGTTTTCTCAAATTGGCTTCGTGAATGGTTGTTTGATCAATAATCAGTGGAAACCGGCGCAAGAAACTAAAAACTAACTGAAAACTAAAACACTTACCGGTGCCAGACTAGAGGCTAACCGCTAGCCTCATTAAGCTAACGAGCTAACCACTGTCGCTCTTTGTTCACATAATGCCGGGGTACCAAGCTAGCTGACGTGCTAACGCACAACACGCGAAGTTAACGTTACACACTTACGCACCCGCTACACAAACGAACTGTGTAAAGTTTGTAAGTTCTTTAAAAAGAGAAACTTCTCCTGACCGCAGACTGAAATTAACATGATTTAGATGTATAAAACAGCGGACCGATGGGTTCATTGTGCTAACGGTGCCTTGCTACTGTAAGCTAACCAGGCACTCTAAATAAAGACATGGGTACTAACGTTACATGAAACGATGCTACAACAAAAACTTTTTCATTATTTTCTCGACGGGACAAGTTTTTTGTTTACCGTACGTACAAATTCTGTGATTTCGAAAAAAAATGTTGTTTGTAATTTCATAAAGGTAAGAATAAATGTTGTACCGGTGATTTCCTGATTCAGCAGCTCTCTGTCCGTCTCCGGTTTGATTGATTTGAACAAAAGAAGCTGCAGTCTGCTTTCACACCACGTGGTTTGCATTTACTATTCATACAGGAAACCAAACACTCACCATCAGAGCACAGGACGGAGGAAACTCGGGGGTTATAATTGCAGCAGCAGGAAGGTTTTAGTCTGAAACCACTAGATAATGCAGAAGACAAACCTCGACTCAAGTGGCTGATAAACGTGGATTACAAGAAGTTGTGCTGCAAATAAGTGAGGTCCTGCTGACAAATACACTGGAATAAAATAGAATCAAAACCTGTAACAACAAATAGTGCAGTTCACGTTTTGGCCACTCACTCATCTTCTATTAACGTTTCTATCAAAACTACTACTAGTAGTAGCATAGTAGCATTGCATTCAAATTTTTATATGAGAAGTCCATGTTTATACAGAATTAATCATCATGCAGATTGTATGAAAGTCATGCTGCTGTTCCCCTCTTCCCTTCAGGACCACAATAGATAAACAACAAAAAATCCATTAATGGGATTGTAGAGTAAGAACACTGTAAGAGCCATTTATTTCTTTATTTATTAGAAATTGAAGTTGCTGAAATATATTGTAAATATTGTAACCTATTTTTTTTACACCACTACATTATCTAACAGCTGTAGTAACTAATTACTACCTAAAAATTAACCTAAAAAACAAACAAACATGACAAACCTAATAAAAAAACAGATGCATTGTTAAAGATTGAACCAGTGGTTCCTTATCTTTTTTGTCTTGTGAGCTTTTGCCTCTAGATTTCTCAGACGGTGGTAAAATGATCTAATATTTCACAAAAGAGAGAAAGAAAGATTCAATCTGACCTGTGTCTTCAAACATAACTACTAGCAGTCTAAACTAGGAGGCATTACGTTTATGCAAACACAGCTAATATGCTTAGGCCCACCTCATATATACAAATATTTATACAGTAATATGTTTCCCTCTTTGGTTTTAAATCTGCTGAAACTAAGATTTTCTCAGGGATTCCACACAAATAAACTCTTTAATCTTTGCTTTTCAAAATTTCTCTGTTTTCTTTAAGAAAAGCCCAGAGGAACCTGTCTCAATGTAAAACCCTGTCTGTCATGGCTGCCATCAGCTTGTGTCAGAGATGATACGCTCTGTCTATTGTTCTGCCCCCAAGCTGTGAGACAGACAGTTGATTTTCGTATTTTTGTGTGGATGCTACTTTTGGCTTTATTTTTTTATACCACAACGAAGACCCGCCCCTACCCTGCCTCTGATTGGCTTATACCCGTTGCCTTTGTTGGTTGGATTGATTACGTTTAGATATTAAGAGTGATGATTGTTTAGGGTCAGGGTAAGAGTATCAGGGTAAGCCAATCAGTGGCATCGTAGGGGCGGGTCTTCGCCTACGTCAGGTAGGAAAAAATAACCTTGCTTTTCTATTTGCCGGAACAGAACACGCTCAGTGTTTCCTCATGAAACAGATAATGACAGTGGTTTGTGTTTAGTGGTAGACCTATGCTTCCCTCTGCTGGACAATACTGAAATACAGTTATTAAAGACAAAAAGTTAAAAAGAAAACTCTTCCCAAATGTTTTCATTTAAATATGACAGTAAATGCATACATACAAAGAACATATATAGGCTATAAAAATGTCCAGCGTATTTCACTGTATTTCTTTGTTTAATTTTGTTTTAGTTTAGGCATTTTAAATCTTTGATAATTCATCAGGGTGCAGGCAAGTGAGCTGATAACATCTGGAGAAAAAATATGTGAGGGAGACGGTTGCAATACGTGAAATAATTTGAATAATAAACTGTCCATAACATAGATAGACACCTGTAATATTATAGCACAGTATATGTAGTGAATAATGGACACTTAAAGAAGTCAATTCACTCTTCCTTACCAAAGGCCTTTATTTATCTAACGAAACAGTTTTAATTCATTTTGCCGCATTAACTGCAATAAGCATTTTCTGGTGTATGTATGTGTTTGGTGGGGGGTCATTTCGGGACAGCAGAAATAAGTGATGGATACAACACTGACATATCACCACCTTTAAAGATGATATGGTGAGCTCATCAGTAAAAAGTTCCTTATTTCCACATCCAGCATTTATGAAGTAGGCTACCATTATCATGAGTGGTGTTTGTGTAAATTCAGTATTCAGTGTCTTTTAACTCTGTTTTTGGTCCTCACCAACTCCTGGGAAAAATATCTATTGCTATTAAAAATATCAGTTAGTCAAAAGTCACAATCTTATAAAGTAAATAAGAGAAGAAAGAAAGTAAGTAAACTTTATTTAAACTTCACATTTCAGACACAGTGCTTCACAAAGACAAAAAGGAAACTGAATACATACATACAAACATATTATATAAACAGCGGGCTCCACAAGTTTGAGACCACTTTTGAAAAGTGGTACAGTACATCAAAATATAGAAACATACATACTGCAGAAAAAAACACTACTACTATCGTAAACATTAAGCTATTATATCAGCTTTAAAACTACAGTATGCAAGTTCTGGATCTCAAATCAGCACTGACCCTCCACCTACATCCTTGTTGTGTGCAGGAACCAGCAGCTGGCTAACCTGTGAGTCTGACAGAGTGATGTCTTCCAGCAGCTAATGCTAGCTTGAAGCCTCGGTGCAAAACAAGTAGTAGACCAGAAGGGCGTTCACGTATTGATTGATAGCTGTGAGATCCCACCCCTGACTTTGGCCTTCTCTGATTGGTTAGCAGGCCAAGGCTCATCAGAAACGTCTCTGCACTGCAGGCTGTTCACAGAAGTCTTTGACAGCACCTCTCCACATTAAGATGTTTTGGAGAATATTTCAACTAAAACATTTTACATAAAAAAAATTCCATACTGTTGCTTTAAGATCAGGTGACTCTTTTAGTTTAAAACAAATATTTCGCAATTACAATTAATACATTTCTTTGGACTATTTCTTAAGGGTGACCAGTTATTGTATTATTCAGCAGTTATTATACTACAGATTACAAACTAAATATCTCTGTCACTCTCCAAGGTTGACTGATGTTTTCATGGTCACTGAAGTCCTGAGCTGGTTACATGGGGTTGGAGCCAGGCAGCAGGTGAGGTTTGTGCCCACTGCTGCTCCTGTGCTGGCTGAGGAGAGGACTCTCATCTCCCTGCAGCCCCCCGATCATGGAGCCCAGGGTACCGTAGCTGCCGCTGTAGGGCTCCCTCTGAGCTGCCACGCTCAGGCCAGGAATGTCTGTCCGAGACCGTGGTGGAGTTTGGTTCAACACTGAGGAGGGAAGGGAGACTGGGGTGGTGGCGTTCTCACTGTGGCTCTGCACTGTCACTGATGACTGGCACAGACGTACAAATGTGAGGCAAATTCATGACATATACATAGATATAGATAACGTTTAATTAAATCTTCCTTCAATTTCATATGACTATCAAAAACACAAAGATTGAAGGCTGTTGGCAAACGTCTTTAGAGGCAGACCAGAAACCTGCTTGGTGTCACGGCAAAGTGGAGTCTTTAGACACTTTAGAAACTAACTTCAGCTTTTGCACAATTTTCTGCTTCATACTTGTAAACAGTGCTGGCTTAGATTGATTGTAGTGATGGGATAGACTTCAGTGTTCATGACGTGGAAACACTCACCTCAGTGGACAAATTAAGACAGTTGTATGATTGCACAGTTTGTATTGTGAAGTTTAGAAATACTTTGCATTAATGATCCATTGTATTTAATTACCTTGAGTGATTGATTTAGCCTGATAGACGCCATATTTCATCATAACATGATCAACAAGTCAACAACAAGCCAGAAACTGGTAATTACAATAACACCCATCAGACAGCAACATGGCATAAAGACTAACTGAGCGTACTGAACAACTCATACAAGTCCAGAACACAAAAATATATATGAAAATGTAAAAAATATTGAATTTACAGAATACATGGACATGGAAATTAACATACGTATACGGTTGAAATAAAACAGAGAAAGGAAACTGGACTAAAGTATTCACAGTAGGAAAAAAAAATAAAATGCAAACCAAAACAAAAATCAATGCATTTATTGCCTTTGTACAAGAAGGGTAAACCCACAACAGGCGGACAGTGTTTGAAGCACAGAAAGCAAATAAAAAGAGGAATTTAAGCCGGACCTGTAAGATATGGAGCACAACAGCTACAGGACAGGGACACACGTTCTGACGGGAAATATGGCTCCTCTAATGGAAAACATTTGGAAAACTGAACCAGTTCAACTCACAGTGCCCACAGAGACCTCGCTGCCTGCCACTGTCTTCTTCTTTCTGGCCATATTGGGATTCCAGTGGCAAACCAGACTGTCATTCTGCACACTGTAGTTCTTATGGCCAATCAGCCAGTATGTGTTCAGTCGTCCTTTACCCTGGCAGGAGAAGGAAAGACACACAGATAGTGAGTGGACAGTATTTGGACTGAGTCAGAAGATATATTTATTGTTGAGATTTGGTTTTGTAAATATAAAGTGACTGCGCTAGGACATGAAGTCACACATGAAAATCGTGACTGAACTTGGTGATTTTACATTTATAATAAATAAATAAATTTTATATTAACCTCATAAAATTACATTAAAAATAATTTGGCTTCCTTGAAGTAACAACAAACCTAAGAAACACAAAAACTTAACTTCACAGCAAAGCTGGGATCTTTTACCTTAACTTCAATCTCTCCACGAAGCTGCAGCTCGTAGGCGTTGTCTTTGATCAGAGCCAAGTAGGTTTCTGAGCTGGTGTGGATTTTCTGAGCTGACATACAATGAGGATGGATGTTAACACTATTCCTGTTTTCCACATTCAAACTGATTTTGTATGAAACAACGGACCAATATCTAGTTAAAGCCCTCATGTGTGACACTTAATTTTCTTTGGATTCTACCACATGGGAGCTGCTGGGAGTCAGATATGTTCAACTCCTATACGAATGCAGACGTAAATACTTAGTTTCCACTATAATTGTGTTCGTGTGAGGTGTGTGGCAATGCAAGCACACAAATGTACATATTTGTGTATTGTGTATCTATGTGCACATACGCAGGCTGGTGGACTCCATTCTAGAGGCTGTGTTGACAGTATCTCCAAACAAACAGTATCTTGGCATCTTGTGGCCCACTATTCCCGCCACACATGGACCTAGAGTGAGGAAACAGAGAGCTGTGCTTCACTTCATGCCTCGACCTGGTGGGCTTGGCTTGGGACATGTCTGCTTTGTTGTGACATCACAAATTTACAGCAGGCCTGACGACCACGGTATCACTGGGCCACTCGCCCTATCAATCCCTGCACATATGATCAAGTTGTGTTGACAGTACAGACCTCACCTGCTTCATCTCACTGTGAGCTCCTCTCACCTGTGTGGATGCCGGCTCGGAGCTGAAGTCTCTGGTTGGGCATGTGAGGGATGGAGACCTGTCTAACGGCTGCTACCAGATCCAGCGCCATCTTGGCAATCTCATCAGCATGTCTGTCCCCGTTTCTCTCAGGTAGACCACTCACTACCATGTATGCATCCCCAATCGTCTCCACCTGGTTTGATAGTTTGGTCAAATTTTGCTCATAGATTAGATAGATGGATAGATAGATTTTGTACTTTTTACTCCACTGCATTTATTTAACAACTTAGCTTTCAAATTAAGATTTAACATTAAAAAAGTTAGCAGAAAATTAAAAAAAAAACTGAAAATATATTGTCATACTTTACTTTACAGTTCACTGATAAGATGAAACAAGCCTACTTAACTAGAAACAAAACTAGAAATAATGTTCTTTATTAGACAGTAAACAAACACAGTTATACCCTAATTAGTCCCAATACACTTAAATTATACTGTAATTACAAACTGCATATCATTTTGTATTAGATCACTGATGCATCAGTATGAAAAATCAAATAACGTCATAGAGAATAATATAATACACAGGGGCTGACTTTTATTTCAGCAAAGCTTTTGAGTGCTTCCTTCACCACTGTTAATGTGTGCTGCAGTTCATCACTGTGGTGGAGAGATGTGCGGTCAGTGCTGGCTGCAGGTGGAGAACGAGGCAGCCTCAGCTGCAGCCTATCAGACTAATTAGCAGTCTGAGAAACAACCATCTGCTCGTTCTCGGCCGCAGGTTTGGAACAAAGTTTAACTGAGGACTGAGCTGCACTTCGTTGATTGCTTGAATAGAGGATGTGTGTGTACTACCCGTCTACTGCCTCTTTATTTGTCCACATGAATCAAAGTGTGTTACATTCAGACAAAACAGAACACAAATAGAACAGAATAGTTCAGCAATTTGGGATATATTCTTGTGTTTCTGAGATGTTCACATGGCTCAGGGAACAGAAAGAAAGGAACTGAGGGCATCTGTAAAATGTTAAAGAAAAGAAGAGCTGAGTGTGAGAGTAAGTGAACAGTGTGTGAACATTTCATTACCTTGTACACATCATAGGATTCGATGCGTGTGTCAAAACACATGTAGAGGTTGTTGAGCATCTCCACCACTTGCAGAGGAGTGCAGGACGCAGAGATGGAGGTGAAGCCCACGATGTCTGAGAAAAAAATGGTCACCTGGAACAACAAGGAGAGAAGTGACTCCATCAGTGTGCGAAGGTACTGGGCAATAACACACTCAGTTTATTTTACTTTCCACCATTGTACAAATATCAACTAATTATCTGGCTTCATTATAGTTCAGTCATATCGTGGTGATTGGTCAGAATGTGTCCAAAAATTGATCTCTTTATCTTTATCAATGATAAGGTAGTTTTAATGATCGTTTGAGGGAAAATATTTTCATATATTCAAATGTCTGTATGAGATTCAATAAATCACATAGAAACAAGTCAAGTTTTCTTTACATGGACTTTTATGTAACATATTAATTATTACAAATTAAATAATGTAATATAATTAATCATTTATCATCATAGCCGTAATATAATATTTATAAGTTGGTTATAAATTATATACATTTATATTTTCATAAATCAGCTTAAATATGACAAAAAATATTTTTTATCCTCTTTCAGTGAAAAGGTTTTGTTTAAACAGTCAGATCAACCACACTGTTCATTCATAAGAACAAAAGACCCTTTTGTTTTTCTTCCACAAACAACAGTTTTAGAGAGTATTATTATTAATACAGGTCAAAGAGTAAC
The DNA here is from genome assembly GCF_002260705.1 of Seriola dumerili. Lineage (NCBI taxonomy): Eukaryota > Metazoa > Chordata > Actinopteri > Carangiformes > Carangidae > Seriola > Seriola dumerili. The sequence goes on from NW_019174680.1 coordinate 232,247, forward strand.
ACATGCAATAATGCAGTCCAGGTTCATCAGAGCTCTAGGGTTTTTTATGACAGAATCACTGGCGCACCTTCTCATAAATGTGAACATCTGTTCCACCTTTGAGGAATTTAGAGTCGGATATATAATATATGACTGGTTCAGACCAAACACTGAAAAATTGAATTGAAGAATTGATATTTTCACCTTAAATGTAATTTTAAATGATATAATCAGATAGAAATAAATGAGAGTTATCCCGACATAAAGCGGCAGGGTACCCTGGACCTGGCGTCTTTGATAAGGAGGATTTTTACTGATGTGAGTGCTATGTGCCTGTGTCTGTTCAGTAAAGCTCAAAGTCTATGAACACCTCTGACTTCCATGATTGTCAGTCCTAGACGCCAGTATCAGGGAGGCTGTTGGGAGGTCTTAGATTTTCTTTCCAGAATACTCTGCAGCTCCGAATCAGTTTAAAAATGAGCCCACAGTCCTATTCACCAGCAGCCCCCCTCTGTGCAGAGTGCTTTTGGTACAGCTGCTTCAACCCTCTTCAATAAGCCAGACGCAATTTTCACCCGCATAACTTGTTTTATCTTGTGATGAATATGGAACAGGGCAATTATAGGTAATTACGCCAACAATAGCAACAAAGGCAGCAAACACACACATTCATTCAGCATGTTTGCGGATCTTGCAGAGGTAGCCTCTTCGCAGCAGCACCCCACAACCCCATGCAACATTATAAGCTGTGAATTTGTTTGGGTTAATGTTAAAAGTGAATGAGGAGGAGTGTGAAGGGAAAGGCTGTTGTTTTATCTGTCTTCATTACGACCATTTGTCTTTAAGGTTTGAAAGTTTTAACACTGACCAGAAAAAGCAGACCTCTGACTAAAGGTAATAAACTGGTAATATGTATTCTGACTAAAGGTAATAAAAGTCCGCTTCTCACTTTTTACATGTGCACGTCCCTTCAGATGGACATGTGTCAATATCAATGAATATCAGTTTTGAAGACCAATCAGTCCCAAGTCAAGTCCTGAGCCAAGAGCAACAAATCCCAAAGTTATTGTTGAGCTGCTGTAGAAGGAACTTTCCCCTCATGATGAATGATGCCTGGTAACAGACGTTTACTAATCAGCAAACTAGCTTTACTGTCTTTTAAATAACTATTGAATCTAGCAATTAAAGATGCAAGAAATTTGATGTTTCCAAAATAACTTGTACCAACCATTTCATAACTCTCAGCCTCAACATGTTTACGTTGGCGGAGCTGCTTGGCGACTGACTTCGGCAGCATTTGGTGCAGCAGATCTTCCGCCAGCTGCCTCTGGCGCTTCAGGTCCTCAGTCTTCTCCTTCAAGCTCTGAGCGTAGTTCTGTATCCACTCGGTCATCTGCTTGAAAGAGAACATGACCACCGGGTAGATGAGGCAGGCAATGAACAGCAGGCAGATCCTCATACTGAGGCCCGAAGACACAGATCGAGACGCCAACCTGAGAGCTGGCACTGCACTATCAAACAAGCACTTCTGAGTGTTTGTCAGAGCTTGAATTCCAATGTGAGACCCGGACAGAAGCGCTGATCCTGCTCCGGAGATGTACCACAAACTTGTGTCAAGAATATAAGAATGTCTTAAATCCTGGCTGAAGTTCAACTTGAGGTCTATGTTCTCTAACCAGCAGTCGTTCAGTTGATCTGTCATAATCTTGACAAAGCCAAGGTAGCTTAGTATGTAAGTCCACTTGCACTGGAAGTCCGTATGAGTTGCTATGTGGGGGAAGTCCATCAACTGGTGGTTGAGCTCTATGAATGTTACCAGAAGTCTTGCGGACAGAACATCTCTCCAATTAGCATTCTGTTTGACTTTGACAACAGTATCTTCTACCGTACCCCAGATGTCAAGAAGTCTTCCAATGACCAAGGAGAGAGCTGAAGCACTTGTGCTGTTTGTATCCAGGGAAGCATTTAGAAATCCTTGAACGCTTCTCCTCACCTCCTGGCAAAATCCAGTCAACTCAACACTGCAAGGGAGCCCATAGCTGTTACTCTGAGCTGCCATTTCACCACAGAGATGACCAAACACAGGAAACACAACCTCTGAGAAACTAGCTTCCAGTGTCTCGTTGCCTGTGTGTTTGGCAAATAAATGTCTCATCTTCTGAAGCTTACTGACGAGTTGCAGGATAGCGATCGTCCTGCATGAAGTCAGCTCATCATAGGCGGCCTCCGTAGTGTGCAGCAATTCAAAGTTGGAACTGAGGTCAATGGACACAGAGCCGAGCAGGGCCAGGAAAGAGAGGAGGCAGGCGGTCAGGATTCGACGAACAGAGCGACTGCTACCGGTCAGAGAAAATATGGAGCACCTGGAACACAGGAACACAGCTGTGAGTTACTGAAGGGGGGCTACGGGTTCAGTAGGCTCCATACCAACCAATTCATACAAATGTGTCGTCCAAACATGTCTGAAGGCAAAACTGTATCCTTTCTCACCTCCACACCTGGCCTGGTAAACTGCTGTATGAAGTGGACATGTGTGCTGAATTGTTGGTTGTGGAAAGTTACAAAAAAAAATGTCAGATGCAGATCAGAGCCTCTCCTCTGACTGACTGACTGTTTTCTGAGTTATCAAATAAAAATATAGCAGATTTCAGGTAAACACTTAGAGAAACCATATTGTGCAACGTTGGACGGTGGGTGGGGCTTGGGGCATGGTTGAGAGCAGTGACTGCTACCTTGTGACATCACAAAGTTACAGAAGTCCTGACGGCTCATTTTAAGGCTCAGTTTCTGAATACAGGCTGTGAGCATTTCTCTGTGGACTAAGCGCTTTGATACTTTCACAGTATCAATATAGAATCTAGACCTGCTTTATAATAAAAAAAGACATGGAAATCTCACGTTATGGGTCTGAACTGCAATTATTAATTGTTATGCATTTAAAGAAGAATATTTTTTCAGAATCAGTGCATTAGCCTTTTGGAAATAACAAAATAAAAAACGACAAAATAAACACAGTTAACAATTACAATAAATGTGCATTTGACATCAGTGATCATTTGTCAGCCAAATTAAAACACTGGTGTCAGTGGTGGCGGTGTGAAAAGGAGGATGTGATCCTGACATGAGGAGGGTGTCTGTGTCTGTCTAAACCATCCTGGTCTCACTACTGAGACAAATCAAAGCTCAACCAACAGCTGAACCAGTTTCTGAGGTTTAACCCCTTTAATTCAAACTTTGTGGGAGAGTTGTGTGTGTGTTTCACCTGCACAGCTGACAATCGCTGTCCGCATCCTGCTGCCCCCCCGGAGCGACCCTCCTCTTCTTTATGAACCTTCTTTTGAAAGAAGCCGAGGACCGGGTCCCAGATGCGAAACACTCTTTTTTCATCAAGTCCAGCGATGACATGAGACTCGTGCTGCAGTTAGTGGATTACCTCAGACGGTGGCCCCACAGGACAGAGTCACTGCAGCGGCAGGACCGCACTGAACAGATGTCCCGTTTGTGGAAGTAACAAGTCAGCGGCAACGTCCTCTCAACTTCCGGTTAGAAACTTCAAAATAAAACTTTTTTAGTGTCGATTAATTATAATAGGCCAGGAAATCGGCCAATTTGGTGCCTGAAAACACTGATAACACAAATCAGTAACTTTTTATAACTGACTTTCACTTCAACACTGTACACTGTATGGAATAAATCAAATGCAGTTTAAAACCACTGAACAGCATGACATTTGACTCACCTGTAAAGACAGGGCTCCCCAAAATATTTTATACAGTTTTTATTTGGATAAGCAACGTCTATCCTAAAAAGGGCGCATGGTTGGGGGGTGGGGGGCTAACTTGCCTCCAGTGGGACATGCGCCCAGCCAGCAAGCTGGCTGCTGGGACTGAATAAATATATGTTTTTCTTCATGGAAAAATGTAAGAGAGAAAGATATGCATTCGATATTTTGAAATCTTCGGTTTATGATCAGAAATATTAAAACTCTTTTTGTTTTATATTTTTCTTTGAGTGAAGGACATTTTCAGGGATAGGTGATTGGAGCTGAGAGAGTGAAAGAAGAAGAAGAGGGGAAAATGAGAACAGAGTGATCAGGAATAGATCAAATAAAATACTGTTCGATAATATTACAGTACATGTGCATATTGTTTATCCTATGATGCTATTCCTTAAAGAATTTTTTTCGCTCTTGCCACTTTCAACCTGAATGTATGTTAATTTGCGAAATATTCCCCCGAACCACAGATCGTTCAAGTAACATTCCGCCAACCGTATAATTTACCGGAAATAAACGTTCTGGGAATGTTAAGAAAATTATGAACTGAAAATTGTTTGCCCGTGCCCTCAGTTTGGACTTTGTATTTCGCTCCAAAAAACTTCGTCTCCTTATCCCGGGGTACCCAGACATGGAAGTGTGTCCTGTTGTGACTGCTGCGATGTCATCATCTACTATAACTGCTGCTGTTGCTACTAGCCTGGTACAAATGCACTAGTGTAAAGTTAACCAACAGAACTAAGACACTGGCCTTCAGAATAAATACGTGACTTGACGAGAAGGAGCTGGCTGCATGGGTCAGTTTAAGAAGGAAATAAAATTCTCTACACTTCATCTACAGCGAATGGAATTAAAGTGAGAGTTAATTTCTGACATCGAAACAGTAGATTAATTAAAAAGAAGAAAAGCAAAATCTTATTTTCAGCCTTTTCCAAGCTTTCAATCGGATCTCACGGTCGTCATGACAACTGAGCAAATTCCATGCACTATAAGAGCTGCAGTTTAACGCTCCGGAAAAAGTCAAGCAATGGTCTAGCAATGAGTCCGAGGTTAAGAATAACCTGTAATGCTTAACAACCCCAAACTGAAACGTCAACAATATTAACTGTTTCACTATAAAATGCTTTTGCAAACACGTTGCAACAAAGAAACAAACAGTTATAAAGGCTTTAATTTTGAAGGTTCTTTCCGGAAGTACTTCGCATAAATGTCTCTAGCTTGGGCATCAAGTACACACGAACACACACACACACGCACGCAAGCACACACACGCACACGCACACACTAAGGGGACTGTAGGTTATGTAGTTCGAATAAGGAGAAAGCCGAAACATAGTGAGGATATGAATCAGTCTCTAACTTTGCGTGTCCTCGTGTAACGGGGTGGGCCCGCGCCTCGTTTAGCTGCTTAAATATTTGTCTGTGTTACAAGTGGCGGACTGGCTCCTTGCCGTTTTGGCGGAGGGAGTGGAAGCAAATGAAAGCGTTGTTTGGAGCCGTTGAACAAAGAGCTTTTCTTCCCTCTACCATTGTTACCGAGCGGAGCGCCTGTTTTCTAACTGATTCAGAGGTGGTTTCACACTGTAAAAGTAAGCTAACTGCTCTGAAGTTGATCTGTTTTTAAAAAAAGGGGTCGTGAAAACGTTGGTTTTAATGCTGTGTAGTTTAATTCATTCACACAAGCAACTAACAATTCCCTTTAACCACTGGCTAGATTTGATACAAGGCTAACTGTAACTTTACGCAACGTTGATATTGGCAGATGACTATGGTACTGAATGGTGTTGGTGTCCATAACTTCCACTTAAATGTTATTTCAGTTTAATCGGAAACAGGAAAACTGGGAAATTTTATCTAGTTATTAGCGAGTCAGGATTGAACTGGTTTATTAACGCCGTGTAAGTTAGCTAGCTTGTTATAAGTCTGTAAAGCAAGTCAGCTAGTTTGCTAAAAGTCACTACTGCGTGTAGCAAACATTGATTCAACCGTTTCTGCTTCAATAATCATAGCTCAATATGAAGCTGATGGGTCTCCATAACAACAACGTTCGCTCCACTCCACGTTAGCCTCACGCGCTGCTTGTGTGTGTGTAGTGATTGTCATTCTGAATGTGTTGCTTATTGCAACAAAAATACATCACGACATACGAGGGAAAACGGGTTGTGACACATTGGGACCTACTCTTTACATAGGCACTCATTAAAACTCCTTGTCGAACTGACTCTATCTGTATGCAACTCATTGCTAGAAGATTGTCGAAGAAATAAAGTTTAGGAATGACAAAAGTGGACATTTAATCAGTAAAGGGCTGCTTTAATGGATGCCAAATCCAACAGTGAAACCTAAGAAATAAAAATAAAAATTTTCATATGACAAACAAAATGATAGTAACACTGTGCATGTGTACTTTTGCCAAAACACTGAGCAACATTAAGGTGCCATATTTGAATCATTTGACATTGATCAGCAGTTATTAGGGGGCAGGTCCCAGCTCCAGACTTGATGAGTTTGCCATGCTGCTTGTGTTGACAGGTGAGGGGCGGCCTGTGCTCCAGTCATGACCTCTGGGAATGGGAACACTAACAGCAGCCAACACAATGGAGAGAGCAAACCAGCCCAGGCCCTAGTCAAGACCCATATCCTCACCCATCTGATAGAAGGCTTTGTCATTCAGGAAGGTGCTGAGCCTTTTCCTGTGAGTACCACTGTCACACACACACACACACACACACACACACACACACACACACACACACACACAGAATAAAGTCATTGTATGATAGTCAGTAGTCAAAGATCTGGGACTTGACTGTCCAACTCAAAAACAGACGTATTTATTTTACTTATTAACTAACAGAGTGTACCTGTGGATCTTCATATTTACTGTTGTTCAACTCTGATGTAATTGATCTGCAGTATCCCTAAACATTAACTGGCATCATGGGTTGAAAGGACAGAAATAATCTCTGCACTCCTGTTTGATGTTTCGTCTCTGAGCAATTACAAGTCTAACACTGTATATCCACTAGCATCAGCCTGCAGCTCGAAGCGTTGATCACAGAGTGATCTTCAGACCTTCAGACAAGGTTATGTTAGAACTATCCTCCATCTTCCAGTACTTTACATCATATAACATCAAGAGCTCCGACCAGATTCTGGAGCTTCTTGCCAATTCTGCTCTCTGACCTTACCAGGGAGTTTCCTTCTTGGGATAGTGGACATTTCCACCCATGACTTTTGTGATTTGTGCAGTTTAAGACATGAAACAAATTTTCATGTTAACCTACTCTTAAGCTCTCAGTCTTTTTGGTTTGTTCTCTCCCTTCATGTTGCTTGGAAACCTGTCAATAGTTTTTTTTGTATCCGAATAGTTTCAGAAACTATCAAACTAAAGGAACAAAACTTGAGATCTAAATAAGGAATTTAGGCTTTGTGCACACTGATAGGTTTTCATTTTAAAACAAAAACGGTCTCCGCACTCATTTAAACAGGAAGCAGATTCTCCACTCTACAGTTGGTTAGTTGCAGAAAATACTACGAACAGTAAAGACATTTGTGGCATTAAAATTCAGAATTTAATTGCACAACAGCTGCTAGCAAAGACAACAAGGTCAGTAACACTTGTAATTCGTCATCTATGTTGCAATCACCACTGGTAGTCATAACCAGTAAGACCCAATCAGGAGGCAGTCGTGTGTGTCTGCATCATTGTTTCCAAAAGTCTCCATTGCAGGGGCTCAAAAACTCCAGAGTAATGTGGACGCTAGGTGTGAACGTAGCAAAAGAAATGTGTGTTAACACTGAAATGTTGTAGTGTGGATGGAGCCTTAATGTCCCTGTGACACGTTGTTGTCTGTGTTTCCACCTAATGTGAAGAACCATGAAGATCAGGCAAACTGTTTTCCGTCCATTTTCCACATTCGACTGTTCAGTTCAAGCAAGGAGCCGGAGCATACTGGTACACTGTGTTGTAATATCTGCTGTAGTAATGTCTGTATTTTCTGTCTGCAGGTAGAACGTCCATCTTTCTCAATCGAGAGCCTTAGGAGACACACAGTAGACTCAAAGATGGACGGCCTCTCACCAAAGGGTATAGTTCTCAGACCAGTAGCACAGCTTCATGGTTTCTTTCTCAGATTATGGTGCACATGGGGGATCCCAACACGTTCCAAGGCCAGAGAGAATATATCATTCCTGCAGTGTGTTCTGGGTCAAATGACAAATTAAATGTTACTGCTTTTGGTCTTTTAACAATGAGAATCTTTCTTTCTGTCTTTTTGCCCACAGTTTCTCAAACTACGCCTACATTAAAATTTCTTCACTCTGAAACGTCTTGGTCATGATCCAGATAACAGGGTTGGGCAGTAGTACAGTATCCTGGGGTGTTTGAAAATAGCAACGTTGTTTGTTTCATTACCGTCATGAAGAAATTCTGCTGCACAGTGTGTGCATATACAGGCTATAATAAACACATGAAAGGTCCCATATTTTACACTTTTCCTGTGTTTTATTTGAAGTTTTGATCCATAAGAATATATATCACAACCATCCCAATGTAGTTCTACATCTCTTCTCTCAGGCTTCTCTCAGGACAGTTTAGATTGTGGGGGACCACCGTCGAGGTAATTAATGGGAAACACTGAATGAACACAATAACATGTTAAAAACATCAATGTAATGAAAGCTGGAACATCCCAGTTGAAGTGCACTGCAACCATCCTGTGGACGGAAACATTATAGCAGCGATTGGCGGATTTTTAATCAGCTGGTAATACAAATGTAGGGAATTTGGTTTAACGTTATCAAAGGTTTAAGTGTGTCATAAACTGGATACTGGTCTTGGATACAGCCCAAACCCACCACAGAACTGCACTTGTTGCTCAGACGACGGAACCAGATTCATTTTAAGCAGCTTCGATGAAACAGAAAACCCAGACTGTCATGTCTGACTGTCAGTATAATCATTATATTAATTAGAATTATAATCTGGATATCTTGCACAACATATGTTTTCTGTGGATATTGTTGGTGACCTTCACTGTGTCCAGCTGACTGTGTGTTGACTGTGTCCCCTCAGAGTTAAAGGCCCAGCAGGAGCCCATGCTGACCTGTGAGCTGTGTGGCAGGGTGGATTTTGCCTACATCTTCAAAAGGTCTAAGAGGTTCTGTTCTACAGTGTGTGCCAAACGGTAAGGAAAGGCTTCATTAGATTAATTTCCACATTTCACCCTATGGTGGTAATTAGGGCTGTTCCTGGTTCAAAACTATTCAGCTGATCAACTTCTATTATCAATATATTATGAATAAAAGTATGACCACCATCTAATTATTTACAATAATCCAATTATTAATGTTATAAATGTACTAATTCATTGTCAACAACACACCTACATGTATAAAAAACAAAAACAAGAAAACATTTTACACACAAACTAAAATTTTATTGAGCATGAAAATAATGAACATATAAGACATTATCTGTAAGTCTGGATTATTAGCCTGCTCACTACAGAAGTGCACCAAAGTAGACTAAACACAAATGACTCAGTAAACCTCCTTGGTGCGGGTCTCCATTTTCTATTTAGTCAATTTAGATGACAATTAATCAGAACAGGCTCGTGGGATCATTTCAGTATCGGTATTGAGATATTTAGATAGGTATTGCACGAACACTGGCTCCTACACATGTTTCTTCCACATCTGGATAACACAATTTTCACATTCTATGACTTTTCCAGGTTTTTCATGACTGTGCAGACCTGGCCCTTCTGATATAATATAAGAATATGAAAAAATAAATACTAGATCGATAGATAGATAAAACTAGATCTGAATGCAGGCATTAACAGCGCCCAAGCCCCTGTGCAATTCGCCCCAATCATGGCTATGCAAGTCTCAGTTTGAGCGCAGCACAGACAAGCGTTACCCTTTCTAAAGGGGTCCTCCAGAAAGCGTGGTTAACCTAGCCTGGAATTAACTCTGGACTTGGGGTTGAGTGAACCTGTTGCTACCAGACAGAGACCTTTCAGAGGCACAAACCCGTGCAATAATGTGTAAACATGGAGATCGCACTGTTCTGGAGCTGGATGTGAAAATAAACAATAATAAGATTCATTCATCAAGCCAATCTCTTTTAGCTTCACCTCACTCAGTTGACTTGATTTACAGCTACAACGTGGGATGCACCAAGAGAATGGGTCTCTTCCCAAACCGCAAAACCACCCTGGAGAACATGAAGAAACAGAGAGCACTGAACGGAAACCTCAAAAACTCCAGTTTAGAGTCTAAAAAGAAGGTGAGACAATTCATTTATACTGGTTATTTGTGCAAGAATTCCTTATCTTCCTTATCTAGTGAAGAATAACTGGCTTCTTTATGTAACAGACAAACCTGCAGCCTTTTGAAATCAAGTCAATATGTATCTAGTGTGTATTCTCTATCTGACTTATAGCTTTTGCATCATGTCAGAGGCAGATATTGTTAATATCAAGTGTTGTATTTTAACCTCTCTTTGCAGAAGCCTGCTGCTGCTGCTCTGTCCACTGGTCACTCTGTCCACCCTGCACAGGGAGAGTCCAGCCAATGTTCAGACTTGTCCGGCTACAAAAACCCCCCTTCCCCCCTGTCAGCCACCCAGCGGGTCCCTGCGGTGCAAGGCTCTGAGCTGCCCCTGCTGCCCCACAGCTTCCTGCCCAGTGACCCGGGCCAGTGGAACATAGAGGACGTCTACGAGTTCATCTCCTCTCTGCCAGGTGGCCGCCAGCTCAGTCACAGTGTTGTTTGTCCACGTGTTGTGTATATTTTTACTGGCACCTGAGCCTTTCATAGTGACGGTGAAGAGGTGACAGGGAATGGAGGGATGCAACAAAGATCCCTGACTGGACTCAAAGCTGCTGTTACATGATCAGTGTCTGTAAATACCCAGATGACCTGCTGCCCCAGAGTTTCTTACTATAACAAATATGAACTGTTTTGTTTCACATGAGAGATTTCTGGTTCAGTGTTTTTCTCTGCGCTCTTCCCCTTGGTTTGAAGTGGGTGGGATTCACATGGGAAATGGTGATGTCACGTAGTACCACACACCAATCAGGATTCAGCAAAGTTTGAATCAAAATCTTTACAGTGACCATTCACAGTCCAGACATATGCTAGGTTTTGACCTGGAAAGAAAATTCTGTTGAAAAATAATTGTAATTAGCCATGATGGTGATTATCTTGAGGTTTCTCTGCAGAGCTGAATGTTGTCGTGTTGTGACTGCAGGTTGTCTGGAGATCGCTGAGGAGTTCCGCTCTCAGGAGATCGATGGACAGGCCCTGCTGCTGCTGAAGGAGGACCACCTGATGGGAACCATGAACATCAAACTGGGCCCTGCACTCAAGATCTTTGCCCAGATTAGCATGCTCAAAGACTCATAGCCCATCTTAGTCCTCACTCTCACACACACACACACACGCGCGCGCGCACACACACACACACTCACATACACACACACTGCTCTCAAAGGCAGCTCTGGACAAACAGGATGTGCTCAGGATCCCACATGCCGACTGACTCTGAGTTTAGTTCTGGTCCAGTACTTGACACTGGACCAGAGTTGTTTGATGGGTGTTTTTCCTGCTGAACACAAGGACATCAGCCCGGACTGTTTGACTCCCCTGATACTCTGATAACTTCACCCCAGCACCACCTCAACAAAACTTCACCCCATAGTTTGACAGGAGTGGTGTGTTAGGTAGTCTATGATGGAAAAGTGTTTCACTGACAACATGCTTTTGTTTTCATCATGTATAAATGTTCCTTTGGTTCCTGCAGGTTCCCGGTTAGCAGAAGTGTGACTGTTGTCTCTGTGAACTCTGGACATTTCAGTCACTGGTGCTCATCAAGTTAATTACAGGGAAAATACAGAAACTACAAGCTCACTGGATGGTAGGAAACTTTAGCTCCATAAAGGTGGAAAAATGACATCAGGCAGGTTTTTCTTTTTTCAATTTTTACAGGGAATAAGAAAAGTCTCTTTCATTAGACTCAGCACAAACCATGTAAAATCAAACATTTTATATTATTACATTTGATTCATTTTATTAGTGTGTCTTCCAGCCACCAGTGGCAGCTCTGAGGTCACTGCTGCTGAGCTTCAGTTCATGAGTGAAGCACAAACTATCTTTGATCATGATGCGTTTCCGCTTCAGTGGAGGAGACTTTTCTCTGTCATGTATTTATTGTGCATAAAAGTTCATCTTGGCCATGGACGTAGTAGCTCCCACTTAGTAGCCTTTTCCTGAGCTTTTTCCACCAGATCCCAGGGTCTTCATCAGTGGATTTCTGTGACTTTGTGTTTTGTTTGTTTTGATGTGCTCAGTGGCTGAACTGGTAGAGGTCCAGGAGATGGCGATGCAGGACAGGGATGTGTAGTATGACAGTCCTGGGTCATTCAGAGTGTGTTTAGCACAGAGACTGGAAGTAATGAGACTGTCGGCCTGACTCCCATCAGCAGGTAGAAGAATCCAACACCTTAAAAGTCATGTATGTAATGACTCTGACATCTTAGTTTGGAGTCATTATTAACCAACAAGACAGTTTTGTTGAAATTAATGGAACTTTTTCATTTACAGACCAGTTTTTCTCTGCTTCCAGTCTTTGTCCTCAGCTGGACTGAAGACGTCTCTACTGAGACACAGAGACCAGGCCCAGGAGGAAGGTGGTTCCCTTCTGACTCTGACACGGCTCACAACCCTCGATTGACTGGTCAGATACTCTAGTTGTAATCAAGAAATAGCTAAAGGACCATTGGTCTGAAGACAGATGTTGATTATTTTCATTTAGTTTAATTCAGTACAATCACACTGACTCAAAAAACCTCATCAGAAAAATATTTGTTTCCTGGTTGAGGATGGTTTTTACTTCTGTGTCACGGTGTTTCTGTTCAGGGCTAGACACAGGAAACGTAATGTGATCCACTGCAGCTGCTGAGTCATTTCACTCATGTTTGTGTAGTCTGTGTGGACACTGTGCTATAGTTTACTAGAAGCTGATTCGGTGCAGTGACTATGTCCACCCAATATCTTTTTAGGTCTCTTGTATTTTCTCCTCCATGTTTCATTGATTAGCTTGTTTTCATCTCACAAAGCCATGTTGATGCAGACTCTCTGTTCACAGGTGCAGCTCTGTATCAGAAAACAATGGATGCAAACATGACCTGTCGTATGTTCCACAGTGATCAGGTAGCGTCTATGCACACAGGAAACCACTGCCATAAGTGCCTCTGGTGACATGTTGACGCCCAAGTATAATTCAGACATGAAAAACTGACGAAAGAGAAAGCTGTGGATGCTTTACGTCATTTCATAACTTTACCAAAGTCAAGTGAATGTTACTGCTTAAGTGCTGTCACATGCTGAAGCTGAGGTGAGCCACAGTGATGATGGACTAGGTTCTTACTGCAGATGTTTGAGAAGTTGTTTTCCAAAGTATCTTTTTCTGTTTTTGAGAAAAAAAGCTGCAACTCATGAATCAAGATCATAAACACAGAGGCGCCCGTTTCACTACAAATCCCTTCAGAGCTTTGAGTAGTTGTACTGTAAAATTTCCATGATCTGTTTGTGGCAGAGTCGACTGTGATTCACTAGTCAACACTCGGTTCATAATCTGCTCCACAGTCGCACTGTGAGCACAGGTGGTGTTTGTTAAAAGAAATAAAACTGGTTTCTTTAGTGGGAGCTGCAATGCAGTTGTGATTGGCTCATGACTGTGACATCACAAATCTGTACACAAGACACAATCTTAAAACATCTGTGTCCTGGTACTGACAGATGTTTAGTATAGTTAGTGGTAGACACTGTTTTTGTCCTTCAAACTTTTCTTTTTTTCTTTTTACAGAAATTCACATTTTCTAGCTCAAAAATAAACCATTAGATAAATTGAACTGACTTTCAAACTTTGTTCATCCTTGTCTGAATAGTCGCTTTAAATTGATCCATTTTTTAAATGATAAGAATTAAACATTGTAGTCTAGTTTAATTATTCCAGACTTCATACATTTAAATTACATTTCCTCTGACAAAATGTTGCATAAACCCAGACATATATCAGACAACATAATTATGCAGTTTCTCACAATTATTGTGATTTATTTAACATAAGAATTCCACATGATCACCAATCATTCAAGTACAATCCCATCAGATAATGAGCTCAATAAATTAACTTCTTCCATTAATGTCTTCATTAAGGCACCGTCAGTAGTTCACATGAAAAACAGTGACTGAATAAACCCACAGCCAGAACAATCCTCAAATATTCTGAATCTGAGACAACACATAAATCATAAATAGACATGAAAAAGAAAACGTCTCGAACACATAATGTGTACCTTATTAATATTTACTTCTTGTACTATAAAATTAACTTGGTGTGTCAGAATAAGAATATGTTGAACAGCCAGTATGAATTAATAACTGTCATTTACATTATATATACATTTAGATGTAAACGCATTTTATGAAGACAGTTGTGTTTTGAAGGTCACGCAACATTTGCCCCAAATCAAAAAGTGTAACTTTGATCATAACATATGGTGACTTCTGGATTAAAACTTTGAAGTGGGTATTCAGCCCTTGATAGCCTATTGAAAAGACCTGCTGTGACATCCCTGACTGGGGTGTGACCATAAGTGCAACATGCTTGAATCATTATAAGAAAAACGGCCCTTCGTCTCATTATCTACAAACAAAACCTGAACCATCACAACAATCTGAAAAATGTGAAAATCACTTCAAACAATCAGAACAAATCTAAGTTTAGCCAAAACTTAACTAAGCTCAAAAACAATTTGTTCCATTTCACCTGCTGGAAATCTGCAACAGTTCCCACTGCACCGCCCTGCAGGTGACAGTGTGCACAGCTGTGGTGTCTGTTGGCTGTGAGATTAAAACCTCAGGCTGAGAAGCTTTCTGCACACATCTGGGTTATGTTGTAGGTGTTATATCAACAGTGTTTTCACACAGCCATTAACATGGTGGTTTTCAGCCACATTTCCATGGATACCGCTGTCACTCCGTCAGTAAGGCCTCCACTTTGATCCAGACTGAAACTACTACTACAGGGATCATTATATAATGTTATATAGACATTAATAGTGCTAATTATCACACGTTCGCATGCTCAGAGGGTCGGTGTAATAAACATAATTGTGAGCATGTGCTGCTCTACCTGCCTCTGCCTCACAGAGCTGCTGCGCCTGGTCGTATACAACAAAACCCATCGTCATTATTTCAACTTCTTCCATCTTGTCTTTCATTCAATCTGGGGGGTGTTGGGGTTACATCGAGTTAGAGGAGTGCCATGCTGAATAGGTGGAGTACCCTAAAATCTTAGGTAAAGTGACTGTGGTTCCCTCTGTTTATATTTTGTACATGTACAAACTTCAAGATGCAGCCGGTTTAACAGGAAATTCTGCTATGTTGCTTTTGCTTTATTAATTATGTAATTTTTAAACGTTAACTGGTTCCAATTTTTGAAATGTGAATATTTGCTGTTTTTAACCCTATGTGATATTAAACTCAGTATCTCCTGGTTTTAAAGTAACGTAGAGTCCAGACGCAGGTATTTCAACAGTTACACATTGTTCGTCAGCTTCGCTTCAGCACATTCAATGTGAAATGAAATAATGGAGATTACATTAAAGTGCAATGTCACAGCTTTAATTTGAGCAGGATTACATTATAGAAAGAAATGTGTGAGAGAGAACTTTTTAACACATAGTGACCAAAGTTCAGTGGTTTAAAAGTAATTGGACAGATACACAATCAAAACCATCAAATTTAATATTTTGTGATTGCCTGAAGTCTCTTTGGTTTCTTCTGCTGTTTGTTTGAGATCATTGTCCTGCTGAATGGTGAAGTGTGGTCTGATACATTTCTCTGATTGGATCCACAGACTGCTCCTGTAGACCTCTGTCTGCATCCTGCTGCGTCTGTCATCAGTGAAATCATCAGTAAATGACTGGAGTCGTAACAGAACCGCCATGTTTGACAGAAGAGGTGGAGGTGAGCTGTTCTTTTTCCTCCACACTTTCCTCTTTCCTTAATTTTGAATTTGTTTCATCAGTCTATAGACCTTGGTTGCACATCTCTACTGTTCCCGTTTGTGTGGTTTCTATGTTTGTAAATGATTTTCTTTGACCGGCTCATTTCACATTTTCTAGTTCTCCTGAACATTTTCAGGAAGTACGCAAACCTTTGATATCTCTGATAGTTTTGCTTTTGGCTTTACGCCTCATACCGTCAGATCACTGCATCACAATCAGCTCTGAGCCAACAACCAACATGTATTAACCAAGTGTCCTTTACTTTTCAACCCCTACAATTTGGGCACTACGTGTTATTTCAAATTGAACGTGCTGTAGCGCACCTACACAAAATGTAACTGTTGAAATACTTACAGATTAGACTGTGTAGACACACGTGCTTCTCTGTCTTCTCATCAACACATCTTTGAGCTGTGTCGCTCCACAGCAGACGTCATTCCCTCTGAAATCAGTAAGTTATTAAAGCTGAAACGCGTCGAGAGCACAGCACTGCAGTGTTCAAGCAGCAGTCCTGGTGTCGCAGCAGCAATCCTCAGCTTTGCTGGCGACCTGGTGAAGTCAGAGGGGGGGTCAAAACGGACGATTAGCTGGTAAACTGACTAACACTGACCCACAGTGCTTCCCAGGAGAAAACTATAGACGTGATCAGCATGAGAAATGTGTGACAGGTCAGTACTGAAGAGCCAAAGCCAAACCCACAGATTTCTTGTTAATTTAATTGAGTGATTCAATATAAAACATCATCAAAAGGCAGGAAGAAAAAGGAACAGCAGAAAAAGACTCGTGGCAGAGTGAGCACACAGTCCACGCTGATCAGAGACAAACACTTAGCCTGAAGCACAACCTCTGCTAACTGTCCAGCAGGTCAACTTCTGTAAGGAAGTCTGTAAACAAGCGGTCATTTCACGTGACAACGGATGTTATGGACTTTTAGCACCACCAGACTATACTCACTTCTACTTCATGCTTCTGTCATTAGCAGGATAATTTTGCTTTGGATCGATCCATGACAATCATCACTTAAAGGAACAGAAAGATTTATTCCGACTTTTTGGAGCTCTGGACAGATCAGAAAACAGACAGGTTGGAAACAAACCCACAGTTTCTCTGACAGATTATATCAGACTGATAACTGCTAATAAACCCTCATTGCACAGGGAAACTCTCTGTGGGTAATAAACTTAACAATCACCTTTGTTTTTTTCCCCCCCAAATAGCTTTGGCTCACGTGGAGGTTTGTTTAGACTCTGCCTGTTTTTCACAGCATCACTGTGTTCCCAGTCTTCAGCAGTCAACTTAGTGCAGTGTTATCATTATCATATGTACTGATGACCAGCCCTACAGAAACTCAATGCTAGCTGGAGTAAAGTCTTCCTGTAAAATAATCATTTAAATAGGACCATACCAGTGTTACAGCTCATTTACTACAAATCCTGTTCATGTAGTGTAATCATGCTTCTCTAGGTGCTGGAGCATTTGAGATTTAAGGTTACTGACTTGTTGTGTTCTCCTGTCCCTCAGGGAGTCAGTGGTTTCCATTATGTCAGTTCCAGTATAAAAAAGTCAGCTCAGTAGAAACGTCTTTTAGTTCAATTATCCATCACAGTAAAATTTAAAGCTCCCTCTTTTTCTGTCAAAGTTAAAGGCGCTCTTTGTAAGTTTTCTCTGTCAACTAACATGGTTTCTTGCCGGGAGCAGGTGGTGGTGATTGTTGCTTCACAAGAGCTTCAGCCATTGTTGCGTTTACAAGACAAGAGGTTATAATACGTCCCCTGAGCAGCTACGTCTTCTGGGCAGATTGGAGGCTACAATGAGTTGCTATTGGAAAGTGACAAGACTAGCTGGTTAGCATGCTAACTTCAGTAGAACAGAGATCGTGAAAGGGACGAGAGTGAACATCGCTGTTGTTTTCCACCTCTGGAAAAAAGGTCTGTTTACATTTATTTTGTGTGTGTGTGTGTGTGTGTGTGTGTGTGTGTGTGTGTGTGTGTGTGTGTGTGTGTGTGTCCTTGAGGTCCTGCAAACATGCTGAATCCATTTCAAAGCTGTTTTCCTTTAATATATTCAGATTTACATTGTTAACGTCCATGTTTACACTGGCCTGCAGTCTTCCTTTTCACTGTCGGCTCATTAACACCAACAAGCTGTTGCATCACCTGTGTCCTTGTGTGCGCACAAGATGCAAACACCACTGCTAGTGGTCAGAAGCTCCACAGGGTACTGTCTAAGAAGTCCAACAACTTACAAACGTAACTTTAACAAATAAAAGCAGACTTGATGTAATGGATTACATTACTGAAACAAGTCTCTGTGAACTGACTTTTATTCTCTGATTAACATTCCTGGTAAAACAACAAAATTATTACATTTTGGAAAAATTTCCTTCACTAAAGTAAAGAATATGTGATTTGCTGTAAATGCGAAAATACTGGTATGGTCCTTTAAAAAGTCAGAACAATGTGAATGATGTCACACAGTGGCCTTTACCTCAAGGTGAGCAAACAGGAGAAACACAGTAAAACCACAACCTCCTAATTTGAAAGAAAACTCTAAGTCTTGTGCTTGTTTTCTTCCACTGCGATCAACAAATGCTTTACATTCCACAATGGACATGAAGTGCCGCCGAACAGGTGGTGTGCTATAATGACGCCATAGACCAAATGCTTAACTGTAGCTTCTTGAATGAGGGCTACTATTCTACTGGTGCTTTCAGCTAAGATGGAATTCTTCATTGCTCTCAGTCTTTCAGAGGAAACAGCTGCAGTGAAAAATTTTATCAACTCCTTCAACACAGAACAAAAACTGTGGAATCATCTTTTGTGAGAGGGGGAAGGCGAGGTGTGTAAGGCTATTGTATCAACCCACTCCAAACATGTACAACCATGAGACGGGAAAATAAAATTCACTCAGAGAGGGTGAAAGTCAAAACTGAGAAACCAACCCATAGAGAGAGCGCCGATAGAGAGAGAAATCTTTGCCATCACACACAAGTCAAACAAAAAAAAAACCCAGCAGAGCAGATCAGTTTGTAGTTCTGTTTCCAGTTACCACGGTTTATACCTTGCTCCTGAAGAGAGGCTTAGCGCCGGGGCCACAGTACTCGTTGTATATGAGCTTGAAGAGGAAAAGGTGGAATAGAGTTATGAGCGAGGCCACGCTAAACCAGAACAGGAACGGCAGGCCCGGGTACCTGTTGGCCATGTGCTCCTCATGGGCCAGGATAGCCTTAAGGTGCAGGGTGTGTCGGAGGTCCTGCAGGTGGCGCAGGTCTGTGGAGATGTAAAGCAGCGGCGTGATGGGCTGAGTTACCATCACAGGGAAGGTGTGACCTTTGATCTCTGACGTCAGCTCCACAGGCTCGTTGAGGCAGCCGGCCTCGCAGGCGTACAGCTTCACCGGCTTCTCCTGAGGCTTCACCGACACATGGAGGAAAGGCTTCCCCTCCGTGTCCAGCAGAACCGCCAGGTTAATGAGATCCTGGTTGTAGTGGATCCCTCTCAGGGCGTAGCTGTTGTGCAGCACGTCTGGATCGGCCTGAAACTGAAGGTGGTTCTCTGTGAACTGAAGGCCGCCGAAGCTGAGCACCATACCCTGCATGGCTCCGTGGGCTCCTGCCGCCACCAGCACCTTGCAGCCCCTCTTCTGCAGAGTCAGAGTCCACAGTGTGACCAGCTGCAGGATCTGTGCCGCGCTGCTCACACGCTCGGGCCACAGGTTCTCTGCGTGCATGGTGGCGTGGCCGCTGAAGCAGTGGTCTGCGTAGTTCAGGCTGGACTCGAGACGAGCGCGCTCCTCGCCGCTCAGCCTCCGGTCCAGCAGAGGAGCCGTGGAGGAAGAGAGGATATAGTAGAGGGTGGTGTTCACTGTGCGGCTGGACGGTGTGTGGGAGTCAGTGATCTTCCTCATTTCAACACCTGAATAAACAGAACAGAAGCAGGGATTGATTACTCTGAATGACAAAGTTTGGAAACAGTAGTTCAACAAAACCACCCCAGCTTTTCCAGAACTTTTGATCATGATCACTTTACTGCTGTTTTATGTTATATCACAAACTGTTGTTTAGTGAGACTACCACAGTAAGACTCTCTATGTTGTACAAGTAGAGATATATCTACTTTTGCCCTGTTTAGCTCCTAGCTGAGGATATGTGCATTTCCAGACAGCAGGGCATTGAACTGACACACAGACAATGGCATAAAAACCAAACACAGACATCTTTACAGGCTGTGCAATGATTAAAAACAAACTTAACCTCCTGACAGAACACATGAGCAAGCGTGATCCATCATAAAATCCCTTCACTATCTCTCTTTATCACAGCAGTCAGCTGCATTTCACAGAATTGATTCACCACTGCTTTAAGAATCAATTAATCCGTCAGAATCAAAGTGTTTTACAGACCCTTTTTACAGGCATGTTTGCATTATTTTTCTTTGTATGACAATCAGCATGTAGAGACTTACATAGTTGCATGGTAATGCAGTGCAGTACTGTACAGTGTGTGGGGTCTGTAGTATAAGGACTAAAATCTATAAAACTTAACTGTTGCAGCCCGTTGCTGCTTCCACCTGAACTCACCTGAAATGAAGAGGTCCATCCAGGCTTGCTGGTGGTCTACAACCAGCTCATCGACACTGGCCCTAAGCAGCTCCCCCAATTCTTTTTTGGCTCCTTCTCTGAGGGTGCTGAAGGTCTCCTCCAGCTTGGACGGCTCAATGGGCTCTGAGGTCCACACCACTGACAGAATGTGTTCTGTGTGCTCTGATTTAGCAGAGACCTGAATCCTGCTGCTCAGCTTCTTGGTGACCACCACCACCAGAACCATCCGGTTGTTCTCCACAGGCACTCTGCCGGAGGAGAGCACTATCTCTCTGTCCTCCAGTTTCTCCACACTGGTGGAGAACTTGCTACCGAAGGAGGGATTGTCAGAGGAAACGTCCAGGGAGGCGGTCCTGTCAGATGGGTTGTTGATGTGGATTCTCTGGAGATACACGTTAGGTCTGCTCCTGTGCGCGATAAACTCCTCTCTGATGGTGACACAGTCCCGGGCTGACTGCAGAGCAGCTGGTGAAGCACAGCGCACCAACAGCACGGCTCCTTTCCGGAACCACAGCATGCTGGCCTGAGCCTCGGCCCGCTTCCCCTCCAGGTGGACGCCGACTCTCGGCGAATATTCAGTCTGGTGGACCGGAGCCGAGCCGGGCTGTGAAGACGACGCTACCCACAGTTTGTTAGAGTCAATGTCAATCAGAATATGGCCGTTACCTGATACAAAAGGTGTGTCTAGTTGTTCCTGAGGTGTGCTGTATATCCCCTCTCCTCGGTCTACGATAGACTTCCACCTATGGATCTCAGCCAGTAGGCACTGTCCAGCCGCCCCACCGGGCATGGCCGAGCCGCTGAAGAGCCTCCACCTGCGCTCCGCTCCCAGGTACCAGTAGAAGATGAGCAGGAGCAGCAGTCCGATGAGGAGTCTTCTTGCCCAGCTGCTTGATAACAAGCCCGGTAGCCCCTTCAGTCTCTGCTGTAGCCACATCGTGCGTTAAAGTTATGGAAGCCCAGCTACAAGTAAGTGTCTGCAGACTGCACCCAGGTGCGTAGGGTGAAAATTTGAAGATGTCACATGGAATTCAGGTCGCGCTCAAAACATGGTCCCACGATGAAAGCTGACAAACTGGCTTCGCAAGCTTCCGGCTAAGTTAGCTTAGCTAGGTAGCTAGGGCCGTGAACGAAAGCTGTCCAAAATGTGCTGTTGTTTCTCGCATCGTGGTTGTTGTCATATCCTTCGTCGGGTGTGTGTGGCAGTTATCAATGCGTCGTATCTCAGCTTCGTTGTTTTGTTTGTCCTCAGGTTAAATCGATTCACCTGTCTCCCCAAATAACTCTGCAACCAGCGGTTGACACTTCTGGTTTGTCACAACTGTCGTAAAGTAAAACGGCACAGCAGTGACCGGAAATGTCGCAAAACCAGTAACCTTATATACGTATAATTTATTTATTCAAATTGAAACAAATGCCATGTAGGAAAATTTGAAAACATATGTATAAAGGGATAATGTGTTAAAGTACTTTAATTAATTGATTAAATTTATTAATATAAATTATATTGTTGGAAGGGGAAAAATAACAATATCATTTCAAAGACTGACTTTCCCAAAACGGGCTTAAATACATTCAAAGACATTGCTTGGTATCAAAAAATAGTTTCTTACTGTAGGCTACTGAAAAACAGCCTTCTCTGACAAGTGTTTCCCTGCTGAGCTGCAGAGGAGGATCAGTAGCAAAAGGCAAATTTGGTACTAAAAAGGCTGTAACTTTGGCTGAAGCCTCATATTAGCTTCAGATAAACTTTGGAAAGCATTGCATGGTGCACACGTTTGTGCATAACCTCAAACCAACTAAACGCACAAGACAGTGGATGGTAAAGCAGAGGAGATGGGGTACATATACAAAGCAGAAAATTATGTGTGATTGAAATACTTAAAAAAGATATATAATATATGATAATATAAAATGTAAAACCACATATTCAAAAAATAGCAATAAACAAATAAATATAGCATTTGTGGATTTTAGTGAATGTTAATAGAATATGTTTGGACTGAAACTGTTTTGTAACTGTAACACTTTAGAAAATAACGGGACTTAATGCCTACACTGCTCTAGTGTTATAGTTGATGAAGTTTTGGTGCTCTGGTGGAGGGACCACGGGCTACGTGCAAGTGCTCATGTCCACAGAGCAGCTGGCTCATCGCTTTAAAACTGCTTTTTTTCTTCACATTTTGGAGGTGGGCGTTGTTTTAGCACTGGAACTCACTGCAACAGGCAAATGTGAATGATAAAAACCAAAACATAGAAAACTAAAAACTGTTTTACTACTTATTCTTCTATTGCAACTCTGATATTTGGTGGAACAATTCGTTTTACGAGAAAGTGAGAGAGAGAGAGAGTAAGAGAGAGAGAGAGAGGGGGAGAGACATAGACAAATAGTGGGTGAGGTGGGGGGCGGCGCAGCAGAGTTAACACAGTCCTGCAAACTTCTCTTTCTCAGACGGAACCAGCTGGAACATTTTACTCTTAGGCTCACGTCGGGACCTGTGAGAGGACTTCAGCTGTAACTGGAACTAAAAAGATGAGGTTTTCGTCCTTGCTGTTGTTTCCAGGGATTTTTCTCTGTGCACTTTCCCCACTGACAAAGTGTGAAGAGCAGCGACTCCCCGAAGGTAAGACAAGCATGCTAACGACAAGTCTGCACCCAGCCCACACTTTCCAGCCATTAATTCAACACAACACAAGTACAACATGTCTCAGTGCAGTTTTAAGGCTGAGGGTGAGTCCCCGGCTCATGTGGTCCCCACTCTGACTCTGTTATGGCCGAGCCCCTCGACTAAAATGTCCGGGACAACATTCCTCCACAATTCGGTTGAAAAATGATCAATTATCATCATTATTAGTCATTTAGCAGATAGAGCAGTGTGCTCCTGCAGGCCCTCCACTGAGGATTCAGTCATAGCCTCACCACAACACCGGGCAGTTAAAAAAAGCTGAGATTTAGTTGACAGCCGGATACACGCCGAATGGTAATATACCGTTCACAAAAGCTATTAGCTACGTTATCTTGTAAGTTATTTGTTTAATTTTTTTTTCCGACGTAAAAAAATGTTAAGAAAACTGAATGCAGTTTAACATTATGTTCCCTCTTTACGTGGGATAGAAAACTGCACGGAGGAGCTGTGGAGGACCTCCATGCCGCTGACGTGGACGGGCTGTCAGCGCTGCTAACACTATATTAACGTTAACGTTAGCTACATGCTAGGAGGCTACAGTAAAGTGTACTACCATGTTGAATTACGTCCAATATAGTCTGATAAAGAATAAAAATTAGACTTTTGAGACTTTCTTTATGTCTAATTATATATTTCTCCTCACTGCAAAACCCCGGGTATAGTCCGCAGGAAGTGTCCAACCTGATATGGTGAAATAACAGCAGTTATTTCCAGTTCAGTCTCGGTCAGCTTTTTTTAATATAAGGGAATGTCAGTGATATGAAACAGAGAAGAATAAAGAGGAAACAAAACAAGCAGATGATGATGAAAACTTGAGGTAAGAAAATAGTCAAAGTGTCAGATTCATTTCATTGAGATCAGATTTCAGAGCTGAATGAACTGAATTGAATGAATGAAGATACTTTTTCACCTTTCTGTACAAATAATCCTTGAGACAATCTGACCAAAGTGTTATCAGGAGCACATTATATGTGGTTTATGTTGTAAATTTACTGTTTGCCTCAGGAGCAGACCTTCCTGCAACAGACTGGACTGTGGAGAGACACTTAACTGAATCTGATTTTGTCATTTATTGAATTGAAAAATTAGTGAAGAAAATCAGCAGAAATATATATTTTCAACCTCCATCTAAAACCATATCAGAACCAGTGTTTCTTCTCAGATTATATAGTAGGTGACATGTGTCACATGTTATTATCACATTGACCAAATATACTGTACATTATAATCCCCCCTGTTAATAACTGATTATAACCCAGAGAAGACAGAAAATGTGAGAGAGATGGAACAAAGGTTTCTAGGCTGGACTCAAATGCCCACAGCCGGACCCTCAAGTGGAAATGTATGATCTCAACAAACAATTTGAACACATCTGTCATCAGCAAGGTTAAATAAGCATTCAGCAGCTTGCCAATTTACTTTTAGTAGTAGTAGTGTAAATTGTATTAATTGACATGTACAGGTGAACCCTCCATTGTAATTTAAAGGTCCCATATTTTACACTTTTTCTGTGTTTTATTTGAAGTGTTGATCCATAAGAAGATATATTTGTGGTTTTAAGCACCAAAGACCAACTCAGTGTAGTTTTACATCTCCTCTCTGAGGCTTCTCTCTGGAGCTCCAGCAACAACAGGTCGGTGAGCCAATCAGAAGAGAGGCCCTGCTTTATAATAAAAAAAAAGACATGGAAATCTCCCTTTATACAATATGGGACCTTTAATCTTAATGGTGATTAAAGCACCTGTGTTAAAATTTAGTTTTCTGATCATGGCTGATTATACGTGGTAACAGATACAGGGACTTTTCTGATGCTTATGATTTCAAGTTACAACTCATACTTTTTGGTTTGATTTCTGCTTAGTGACTGTATGTCAAGACTCCTGTCATGCACAATCAAGACACATCTCACAGAAACTGTCAGTTGTGGCTGTTCAAGTTTCTTGCTTCAGGCTGAAGACAAGATTTAAAAAAAAAAAAAAAAAGAAGTGTGTGGTGTCATCTTTCTGAATTCCTCTACAATGTTGTGTCTTCCAGAGAAACTTCTGGTCGTTACAGTTGCAACCAAAGAGACAGATGGCTTCAAGCGTTTCTTGAGCTCGGCTAAACACTTTAACTACACTGTCAAGGTAGGAATCCCAACGGGAAGATCTCGGTCAAAGTTCCTTTTCCTGCTGTCTTGCCATGAAAGCCTCTCTATCTGTTCTGTAAAAGAAAACAAATCCCTGCTTTAGCTCGACATAGTTTTTGCCTCAAAGTTTGTTATGTTTGAACCTTTTTTACTGCATCTGAGTCATAAAAATAAGACAGTGTTTTTTTTCCAAAAATAAAGTAAAACTTGGCAAGTAATGTAAGGTATTTTATTTTACTACCAGAAAAGGAGATTATTTGAGGATATTTACATTTTCTTCAAATTTCAGTAAATGCATGTTTGTATGTATATTCTAAGGTTCTTGGTCGGGGTCAGAAATGGAGAGGCGGCGACTACATGTCAGCTCCAGGAGGAGGCCAGAAAGTGCGACTCCTCAAAGGGGCTCTGGAGGAGATGAAGGATAACGACAAAATCATCCTTTTTATTGACAGGTAGAGTTTCAGATTTTACTGTCCCTGTCAGATATGATGTAACACCCTGGTACTTAAAGGTGCTATATGTAAGTTTTCTCTGCTGATAATATGGTTTCTTGAAAAGACCTTCAGCCATCGTTGTGTTTACAGGACAAGAGGTTAGAATATGTCCTCTGAGCAGCTGCTTCAGACTTGACACTACAGTGACTCACTATCAGTATTACAAGACAGGACGTACCAGGGCTACCTGGTTACCATGCTAACTTCAGTAGAACAAAATAATTAATAGAAATAAAAGGATCAGCCTCTGGTGAGGAAGTTAGGTAGCTGTGGCTTCATCCTGGTTGGTGGTGTAGGTGGTGACGGCGTAGAAGGGCGGCGATAATATCTATTCCCCTTGTTGGCTAGCTATCGGCCATGCTGAAAACAAGCCGGTTAATGTTAGCAGTAGTCCACTTGCAGCAGGTTGTCCTGACTGAGAGACAAAGCTTGAGATCCGAGTCTCTGATTATTAAAATCTTTGAAAATATGGGTCAAACAAGCAGGATAAAAAAGTGTTGCTTAAAACTGAATAAAAATGTCAAAACTGTCAATTTTTAGCAGAGCTTTTAGCATAAGTTATGTAGCAATAGCAAAAACCAACATATAGCCCCTTCAAAAGAGTTCTTACAAAACACTGTCCAGATCAGATCAGACGGGTGTAGATTTGTCAGTGTGTTTTTCCTGTCTTTCAGGCATTTTGCATGAACTTGTCAGCTTTTACCGCCGTCAGTGTTGAGGTTGTGTGGTTACACACTTGTATGTACAGGTTGAGTTTTTTTGCATTACCACACAACAATACAGTGACACTCGTGAGGGCAAGAATACTTAAGCAAGTGTTAACTGTATGAATGTGAAATATTTCGTTCTAAATGCAGTTGTTTGCATCACTATGTTGATCAGCTGTTCGTTCTGTAAATCAGACTGTGTGTGTTTGATGGCTGGTTTTGTAAAAATCATCTAAAGGAAAAGTTCAGTGTTTTGTATAATAAGTTTTGAGACTGAGGTCCATCATCTTGTCAGAGGTGGATGTTATAAATCCCCTTACTTCAATCGTTTTTTTTCAGTTCACTTAAAGATTTGTTTTCAATAAATACTTATGTACTTCTTTAAGCTAAACAATTGCACTACCTTCCAAATGCACCTTTGTCCACATATAAGTAAGAAATCTTGTCACAGTGCTGAATGATGTCTGGACTGTTTTCATTTCACTTCTGAGTCCAGTCCTGTTCAGACTGTTAGCTCAGCACAATATAAGCCTTGTTTATCGGAGTGTAACAGCTGTTAGTTAGTGATTGTTGCTGCCTTCAGTCTTTCAGTAAATGTATTACCAGTAAGCAACATACTTAACTGTATGCTGCTCATAGTCACCAGTGTCCACTGCTAAAAGCTGCTGATTCACTGATCAGTGACGATATGATTCAGTTCAGTCAGTTCAGTTTGAAGGTTTTTTGGTTTATGGACTAAACAACTCGACTTCTCATTTCACTCCTCCAAAGAAAACAAAACAAAAAAACAACACTGTTGGGAGAAGTGTTTTTTTCAATGTGCTTTGCTTTCACTTTCCGTCCAGTTCATCTCTAACCAGCTCCATGGGGTTCAGGTCTGGACACTCTGCTGGTCTTCATCATGTTCTGTTCTTCTAATGTTGTAGCTCATTATCTTGCTGTAGGATGAAGCTCTGACCAACCAGTCTGTCTTCCTCTATTACTGATCTGTTTCCCTCTACTCTGACAGCAGTATACAGCCCTGCTTCCTGCAGTACAGTGTCATCCAAATGATGCATTAAAGGATGTTGTAATACAGTTTGTACAGACAAATGGTTTGTCTCTAGGAATTGCTTGCTTTAACTTTCAAGGCTTCATTTACTTCCACTGCTGCAGGAATAATGTCAATAAAAACTGGAAAGCTGCGGGTAATCTAAAACTTTTGACGAGTGTTGCATACACACTGATGTCAGGAGAGAGCGTGATGGCTCCTTTCATGGCAGTAAACACAAACCACTGGCAGCTTAACTCTCCAAATAAAGACTGCTGTCTTCTTATAAAAGAAACCTCTAATTTATTTTAACCATGTCATTGGCTTCACACACAGCTGAGCCACACAGTAAAGTTTTCTATTCTTACTCCCTGTTGTACACAGCTATGACGTGGTCTTCGCCTCGGGTCCCAAAGAACTTCTCAAAAAGTTCAAGCAGGCCAGACACAAGGTGGTCTTCTCCTCCGAGAGCCTGATCTGGCCTGACAGACACCTGGAGGACAAACACCCACACGTCAGGGAGGGCAACCGGTTCCTGGGCTCAGGGGGTAGGTCCATCTGTCCAGTCTGTCACACAGCTGGGCCAGGCCACATGTCTTTGACAATGAAATTCATCATTTTGTACAGTGTTAATTTTTTGAATTGGTCCTGTCAGGAAATTCTTACTCCTAGTTTATTTGAGGTTTCGAGTTTGAGATGACACCAGACACATACATGCACAGACCAAACCTCAGTCCTGGTCCACAGTTTTCTTTAAGAAGTTGAAAAGCTGTTTATTTTTAGACTGAACCTTAAAGTGTAATTATGAGCAGTAGAGTAAGTGTTCACATCAGTTTCCCAGTTGTAATTCTAGGTCTGGGATGTCTGTCATTTCTTTGCATTTACAAAAACACTGATGAAGTTTGAATTAAGTATAAATGACAGACAGTATCATTCATATTTCACTAGTTCATGCCTAAAGTTTAGTGTCTCTGTACCTTATTTTTCACATCTTCACTGACAAGTTACTTCAAAAGGTGACCTTCCAGCTTACACTGTCCTGACGTGTGTCATACACGTCTCTTAAAGGTCCCATATTGTATTAAGTGAGATTTCCATGTCTTTTTTGATTATAGATCAGGTCTATGTTCTTTATTAATACTGTGAAAGTATCAAAGTGCTCAGTCCACAGAGAAATGCACACAGCCTGTATTCAGAAACTGAGCCTTACAACAAGCCATCGGGACTTCTGTAACTTTGTGATGTCACAAGAAAGTAGTCACCGCTCTCAGCCAGGCCCGCCCACCGGCACCCAGCATCCAACCTTGCAGGATTTGGCTTTCTCTTAGTGTTTACCTGAAATCTGTATTTGTATTTGATTACTCAGAAAACAGTCAGCCAATCAGAAGAGAGGATCACATCCTTTCTTCTGATTGGCCACTGACCTGTTGTTGCTAGAGCTCCAGAGAGAAGCCTGAGAGAGGAGATGTAAATCTACACTGACATGATTTTTGGTTCTTAAAAACACAAATATATCTTCTAATGGATATAGATACTTCAAATAAAACACTGGAAAAATGTAAATTTTGGGACCTTTAATACTTTAATGCTCACAAGCCCCAGGTGTGGCTTTTTTCGTTGGAAGGAGTTTGGCAATTTCTTTTTATAGCAGAGAAACAGCAGGTGTGTAGTCAGCAGTCAGTCAGCAGTCTGTCTTTGATGTGGCCATAAAAACAGAACCTTGCTGTAGTTATTAGTCCTCTGAACCACACTTCATTTTTCTCGATGTGTTTGAATGTGGGGACAATATGACAGAGTTCATACATGGTAAATGAAAAGATGTTAGATAGACTTGTGCCATATTCTTTCACCGTCTGTTTGTTTCCTCAGGTTTCATTGGCTACCTTCCCAACATTAAAGAAATGGTTTCTGATTGGTCGGGTGAAGACGATGACAGTGATCAGCTCTTCTTCACCAAGATTTACATTGATCCAGCGAGAAAAGTGAGATCTGTAACACTGCACTGTTCATTTCATGGATCTATACTATATAAAGGCACAATGAATACTAGAACTACTAATATTAACATATCATTTTTAACGTTGTTAGATAACATGTGGTATTTTATTTTGTTCTCAAATCCTTCCAGAGAAAACCAGATCTTTATTTCCCCTGTTTGAGAAACATGTTTGATCATATTTTACTGATTCTAACAAGAATATTGTTTTTATTTTAATTATTTCCTGTCACTTCATGTTGCTGTTTTTTAACCTGCTGTTTTATGTCAGTGAGACTCAGCACTTTGTGCCCAGATGTTCCACATTAAAAACCTTCCAGTAGCTCAGTGGTAATAATCTCTCCTGTTCCTTGTGCTTTTAATTTGTAACACCTGCAGAAAGTGCAGGAGCGTTTTATTGATGGTGATTTAACAGGTAAACAACAAAACAGCAGAGTAGGAGAAACTGTTGAAATAAAGCAGTGTTAGTGTCTTTCAGCGGAGTGTTGAATGTGAGTCTGTTGTACTGATGGAGTTAGTGAATGCACCATCTGATCTAAACATAGGTAAAGTCATCCCTCTGTGCTAGACATTATTATAGTATTATTATTTTAGTTCTGGCCTTCATTGGAGAATTTATGCTGTTTAGATATGACTGTAATATAAAGAGTGAAAACTATGTATTTCCCTGTTTCAGAAATCCATAAATATCACAGTGGACAGCAAATGCAGATTGTTCCAGAACCTCCATGGAGCCCTCGGTGAGTCCAGCCACTCAAGTTTGTTAAGCAGACATGAAGCGTCCTGTAACACAGTGTCTGATGTACTGGAATCAGAGGTCTCTGCTGCTCTGTTAGAAATGTCAACTCATTATTCAGCCATGTTGAAAAGATGAACTGACCGTGAGCTCCGATCAGATCAGAATCACTTTGCTTCACTTGAGGTAACAGCATCTCACAGGGAAGCAGAGGAGCTGATACTAACGACAGAATCCACTCAGTCACAGTATAACCTGATGTACATCACTGATATCAACTACACTACTGTGTTGTTACAGTGACAGTACAGAGCTGATTCTTCCTCAGAAGAATTAAGATGCACATTGTGTTTCTGCTCAGACAACATGAACCACTCCCACGGTCTGTGAACCTGCTACACTGAGACATGAACACCTTGGAGCCCTGATATTGATGTTATCGGTATTAATATTATATTGTAGACAGCCAGTAGCTACACAGTCCTGTACTGAACATTTTCCCTCAACAATGGGAACACTGTGTGCAGCTGCTTATGTAACATTGCTGTGGAAAATGACAATGGGGCATCATCACAGCTGATGTAGTGAAGTGAAGCTCAGGAATTCACAGTTGTACTGATTCAGGCTGAACCCTCAGCAGTGTCTCTGAAGCTGAGGAATCTGTGAGGACTCTGTGAGGTGAACATGCCAAAGCTCACACAGACGCCCTCATGAGTCCAGGGGCATGAATGGAGCGGCCTGCTCCCATAGACCCTCACACTGTGAGCTCTTCTGTTAACGGCTGTTTGCTCTGTCTCTGTTTAAAGTGTAAGAGATGAGACAGCAGCAGTCAGACATTTACATATGCATCAATGTTGACACTTAAAAATCCACAACATGATGTAAAGTAGAAACATCAGGAAATCTAACTCAAACAAGTACTTTTTTAAATTTTTAAATGACCAGTTTTTGTAATACACTGGACTAAATACACAATCATCCACTGCCTCCTTCCCCCCACCCCTGGCAATCCCCTGTTCGGGGGCCCCTTGGGAAAAATGTAGAGGAAAATCCACCAGTGAGTTTGTGTGTCAGGTGTGTATTGTGTGCTTTCTGTAGTGTTGTGTTTCTGTGACACCATTTCCTTTGACTTGCCTCAGGCTCCTGATCACTGCCTCTCTACTCTCCTTGGAACTGGCTCATTCTCTCTAAGCTCCTGGTAGTACTGTGTTTCTGTCCGTTGGGTTCCTGAATATAGATGTAAGCAACAAACCAAATGGACAAAAGGTGGATTTAGGTGTGAGATGTGGTGAGGTGAAGGGAGGCGTCTGATCTGAGTCAATGGAGCTTGTCGATGCCGTGGGGTTTTGCTTGTGCCCTGCCGCAGGATGTAAATTCCTGTGGAAGAGAAACAGGGCGATCTTTTTATCAAATTCCTTCACAGAGCAGATAGGGGCCACAGATAATCCTGTGGAGAGTACTGAGAGCTCTCCTCAGACAGATGTTATCTGCTCTCTGTGTATCATAGTTTCTTTCCTCTCCTTCACATACTCCTCTGCCTCATCCTGGTCCACGTCCCCTGTCCTCTCTCTCATCGTCCTCCGTCTGTACTCTGTCTCTGATTGTGACTAAATACACAATTATCTACCGATGTGTGTGCGTTTGTTTTTCCAGATGAGGTGGTCCTCAAATTTGAAGATGGTCGGGTACGAGCCAGAAACGTGCTGTATGACACCCTGCCTGTCATCATCCATGGGAATGGCCCAACAAAGGTATTGACCTATCAGACCACGCTGACCCATCACATGCTGCAGCAGCCTGAACCGGCCTGAAACAGCTGACCACCAGAGTAACTGCAGGTCAGCAGCTGGCGCAGGCGTCTAAAGAAGTCCAGCTCTTCAATCAGCAAATCTAATTACAACTAATTTGAACCATGCATCTTGTGCTGCACCGCTAAACTAGCCAAAGTGGATTTGGACACGTCCTAAATGCTCCATATGCCTAGATCGTTAAACTAGATCCAAGAACTCTGAGCATGTATAAGTAGTTTTTCTTCATTCTG
The DNA here is from genome assembly GCF_002260705.1 of Seriola dumerili. Lineage (NCBI taxonomy): Eukaryota > Metazoa > Chordata > Actinopteri > Carangiformes > Carangidae > Seriola > Seriola dumerili. The sequence continues at coordinate 264,505 of NW_019174680.1, forward strand.
CTTAGAGATGCATTACCTAGAGTCAACTGATGTGGTTCAGACGGCCACATCAGGCTTCTAGCTCGTGTCTCCTCATTATCTTGAACACGTGCATTAATCTTAGTTTGCTGGATGAACCACTGAACAGGCTTTTACGCCACAGGACTGTCATGTTGTGTCTTGATACTCCTGTCAGCTCAGCTCTAAGTCAAACATGTACTCCTGTTCCCACCCAGAGGGCGTTCCCGATGAATCTTTTTGTCATTCATCATCAGATTTCTTTTTTGTACTGCGAAACCAGAATGAGCTTTGTGATTTCAGACTTTAATGTAGTTTTATTTTAATGTTCCATATTGTATACAGTGAGGTTTCCCTGTGTTTTTTGCTTATAAGGCAGAAACTGAAAAAGAGAGGCTCAGAGTCTCTCTTCTGATTGGCTCACTGACATGTTGTTGCTAGGGCTCCAGAGAGAAGCCTGAGAGAGGAGATGTAAAACCACACTGAGATGGTTTTAGTTTCTTAAAAGCACAAATATGTCTTGAAAGGATCAACACTTCAAAATAAAACACACGAAAAGTGTAAAATATGGGACCTTTAAGTGGCTTAGTAACAAGTTTCCAGTCAGTCAGCCTTGCCAAAGTATTTGCAAATGTTGTTTAAGATATTGAAAATCATTTGATCAGTCATTCTCTTGGTGAAGGACTGGACATTAGATTGAGATGTGATAACCTAGAGGAGCGCGTGTTTGTTTTCCAGCTCCAGATCAACTACCTGGGTAACTACATCCCCAACACATGGACGTTCGAGAGTGGATGCACAGTGTGTCAGGAGGATCTCCGCCCTCTCACAGCTCTTAAGGTCTGTTCACACGCTCTTGGTGATCATGTCCGAACTGGCAAACAGTCTTTGCACAAGATCTCCCACAACATTTAATCAGTAATGAGAATATTTCATCTGCTCAGTGTTTTGTAATAAGACATTTCTCCTGAGACTTGTATGATGCTGGTGTTTTTTCCAACAGGAGAGTGAATACCCACTGGTGGTGATTGGCATCTTCATTCAGCAGCCTACCCCCTTTGTCACAGTGTTTTTTGAACGCCTACTGAAGCTGCAGTACCCCAAGAACAGACTCAAACTCTTCATCTACAACCAGGTAACAGGAGGGCATTTACTGCATTAGCTTTATCATGACAAAAAGAGTTTTTGTTGGAACTGTTGCAGCAAAATAACTGAATAAAGTAATAGGCACCAGTGAATTTAATGAGTCACTGAAATAAAAATGTAGTGATAAGGAAATAAAAACACTGGCCATGAATCAACAGGACACCAAAATACTTTCAGGCTGCAAATGAGCAAAGAAAAAAAAAAGATTTTTAGTTTAATTTTGCTTCACAAATCTCCAAAGAAATGAAAAAAAACATTCACAACCAGTTGAAAGTGACAAGAAAAATAAATTGACCTCTTTGAACCCAGTTGGTGCAACTTTCTTCAAAACTTCAAACTCAGATAATCTGAACACACACATCACACACTCTGCTGGAATCAGTGCAGAAGACCTGTGATTTTATTTCAGTACAAAGAAGACATGCTAAGCTGCTGACAGCTGTCGCACCCATGACATAGAAAAAGCTTGTGGTTGCACAAACATGCACCATGATAATGTGTTATGGTCGTGAAGCCGCCTCAGCAAAAGCCTTGCTAACTGTCATATATGCAGATTTGGTGCTGCTTTCTGTGCGTGTAGGAATTCAGACTCTCTTTCTGTCTGTTTGTTTCTCCTCTTCCTCCAGGAGGCTCATCACGAGCGTCAGGTCAGCTCCTTCCTGCAGGATCATGGAAGCCTATATCAGGATGTAAGGTTCATCGGGCCTGAGGAAGACATAGAGGAAGCTTCCTCCCGCAACCTGGGCTTGTGAGTTCCATGTAACCAGTGGTCGGCTTTGAATCTTCTTGAGTTTCAAATGTATTTAAAGAATTTTATGTCCCACGTTGTATTAAGTGAGATTTCCGTGTCTATTTTGATTATAAAGCAGGTCTAGGTTCTATATTAATACTGTGAAAGTATCAAAGCTGTCAGTCCACAGAGAAATGTGCGCACCCTGAATTCAGAAACTGAGCCTTAAAAAGAGCCGTCGGGACTTCTGTAACTTTGTGATGTCACAACAAATTTGCATGATGTTGACCAGTCGGTGCGTCTCCCTCCCTTTAGTGAAATGTGTCGGAAAGACGAGGACTGTGAGTACTTCTTCAGCGTGGACATTGAAGTGGTCTTAAAGAACGAGAACACACTCAAAATCCTCATTGAACAGAACCTGTGAGTAGATTCATCAATACTGAAATATTCATAATAACCTCGTGTTAGCTGATATCTTGACTGCTGTAGTCACGACCACATGAACTAGATCTTTTCATTACACTCATTTATTTACTCAGTCAATGTGTCCAGATGAAGAAACATGAAAACGCTCCTGTTGTTTAGTCCCATTGTAGCACCGATGATAACTCGGACTGGGCGACTGTGGAGTAACTTCTGGGGAGCCCTGAGTGCAGACAGCTACTACGCCCGGTCTGAGGACTACGTGGACATAGTGCAAGGACGCAGAGTGTAAGTTGCCGAAAGTTCGTTGTTCCTGAAGTCTTATTATTGACGGAGTAGACTGAAAAGCCACTGATACCACAGTCCAGACACTTTATAGTCCCCTGTAGATGTGCACTAAATGTTCCATCAAATCACCAGCTGTGCATCTGACCACAGTGATTGTTTAACCAGTGGCAGGAAATATCCTTCACATTATTGTTTTCAGACTAGGGTTATTACATTTTCACTGGGCGTCAGTGAAAATAAAGAGTAAAAAGACTAAAGTGCATGGCCCAAATGCAATTATCCATATCACTGTTGCTATTTTAACAGTGTAAAAAACGGTCTCTGCTCCAGGCGCATGGTTCAAAAGGGTTGTACTTAGTCTCTTAATTATACTTTGGGGCGATCAGAGTGCCATATCCCATTCCCTTTAAAAGCCAGACGCACTTGCACCTTGGTGGATTGATAATGACACAGTGTTTCACACAGAAATAGATTCTGTTTGAGGTGAGTTGATTACATATTGCAACTGACCAAAGAAGGGCTGAGTGAATCAATGCGCAAAGGCTTATAATATACAGGATCCTGTACCTGTTGTCTTGTTTGACAACAGGAGGCTTCTTATTGAATCATAAGACGATAAGATTCTATATATTAAACTGAGCTGCTTCTCTCTCACTATGTGGGAATTTACAGTGTTTTGTGTCTGTTGATGATATCAGATCCTGGTGTTGGTGTTTAAGTGGTCTAAGACTGTCCTGGTTTTCAGGGGTGTGTGGAACGTCCCGTATGTGTCCAGTGTGTACCTGGTGAAGGCCAGCCTCCTCCGCTCCGAGCTCACCGACCACGACCTGTTTGACTCGCACAACTTAGACCCGGACATGGCGTTCTGCCACCAAGCACGCATCAAGGTGGGTGAGAGGAGGAGGAGCGTCTCCACAGTGACTTAATGGATTTACATTAGTATTAGTGCATGTATGTTCTGTGTAGAAACAATGAACAACATAACTACAGCATGTAAAGGATAGTTTCAGTTTGTTTAATTCCTTCTTTACTTCTCCTGGTATTTTTTGTCATAATTAATGTGTTTGTCTAAGATCTGATTGAAATGAGTGTTTGTAACAGTAAAGATGTTTTTTATATATATATATATATATAATACAATATTTGACCTGTTGTGAATGTTTCTCTCAGGGAATCTTCATGTATGTGACCAACCTGCACAATTTTGGTCGTATCCTGTCAACAGAAAACTACCAGACCGGCCATCTTCACAATGATCTGTGGCAGATCTTTGAAAACCCAGTGGTGAGAAACAATCAGCTGTTCATGATCCCAGCTGTTGTAGTGGTGGTGGGATCAGTGTGGGGTGCCCTCTTGTGTTGGGTGTGGGTTATTGCAGTGGCAGTAATTAGAATCAGGTTTATTGCCAAGTAGGTTTTCAAGGAATTTGCTTTGGTATTTTGGTGCATAACAATAAACATAGTGAGAAGAAACAATATAAAGAAAGATAAAACAAATCAAGTACTGAAAGTTAGATAGCTTAAATATAGATAGATTTTTTTCCAATAATGGATGGATGATAATAAGAATGTGAAAAAGTATATATATATAATACACAATATATAACTAGCCCATGATGGGATGGTTTGTATAAAACCTTTTGAAAACAAGTCATGTGTATGAACAGTGCCCTCTCACCTGCACTGAATCAGCCAATAGCCATTAGAGCTTGTCATGAGATGTCAAGATTACCCATCATGCATTCTGTCCACCATTAAATATACTGACACATAGAAGAAGAAAGCTTGAGTAGAGTTAAGATTATCATCATTAGCAGGTTTAATGTATAATAATTATAATAATTGATTTTGGTAAAAGTGGTTGTACTGGTAGAAGCAGGATAACAAGTGACATCAGACACACTGTAAACCTGCTCTGTGTTTCTTTCAGGACTGGCAGGAGCTCTACATTCATGAGAACTACACTCGCATGATGAAGGACAAGCTGGTTGAAACTGTGAGTTCAACACACAAGTTGTCCTACACACATTACATCATTACAGTGAAACAGAGTAAACAGCAGACTGATGTTCTTCAGTAGCGAGACCAGAACATCTGACCTCCTGTGTCCTTCTGTGACGCAGAGTGAAGACCAGAAACTCACTTGTTGAAACTTCTTTTAAAAAAGAGAGAATGATGCTGAGACTATCAGTGCAGTTGTATGAAATATCTGATGTCCCTCAGTGATGCTGTTGTACTGTGTCCTCTGTCCACCAGCCTTGTCCCGATGTGTACTGGTTCCCAATTTTCTCTGATGTTGCTTGTAACCACCTTATTGAAGAAATGGAGAACTTCGGGAAGTGGTCTGGAGGAGGCTCCGTGGTATGTTATCACATGGGTGTGTTATTGTGTGGGTGGTATTTTTTTCATCTTCTTGCATCAGCGCAGTGACTCTGAAGGTAAACTGTTGGATATGTGACCAGAATGATCTGCCCTGTACAGCTGCTGTAATTTGATTCCTTTGCTTTCAGGACACCAGAATCCAGGGCGGCTACGAGAACGTCCCCACCATCGACATCCACATGAATCAAATTAACTTTGAGAAGGAATGGCATAAGTTCTTACTGGAGTTCATAGCACCGATAACAGAGAAAATGTATCCTGGTTACTACACCAAGGTAAGACTCATCATCGTCATCCTCACACTATTGTCTTCTGAGATGAGAATCAGTGTGAGCGAATTCAAATAATCACCTGAACGTGATCTCGCCTCTGTTGAACAGGGTTAAGAAGAGATGTTGCTTCCTGAAATGATGATGTCTGCGTTAAACTGACTGTCCTCATTAATCCTTCTTTGTTGCAGATTGGACACTGCTGTAGTGCTCGTACTGCATTTCCCAGAGTTCACCTGTCAATCCATTAGAGTAGTAAAGTGGGTGGAGTTATTTCTGGCAATAGTCAATCCTGTTTAATTTCTGCACAGTGTCAGGTATCCTGCAGGTGCTGGCTGGTCATTAAACTCTCAGTTATCAACTCAAACTGAGCCATGTGGTAAATAAAACTCCCAGAAGACCCCAGTCTGCTCTTTTGAGAAATTGAATGAATTTTTTACTCTAAAGATGATTAACTTTGATTAAGTTAACTCCCACTTGATTTGTCTAATTCACCGTATAAGTCCATAAGCCTAAAAGCCATATTAGTAAAACCTTTTTCTGTAACCTGTGGCCGCACCCACTTTGCTGCTCTATAAGGTCAAACTGTGATACGTGCTTTTGTCCTCTCAGCCAGGGTGGCCATCATTATTTAGTGAAACAGCTAGATATTGTAGTTTTTTATCAGACAAACAGGATATAGAGCATTTATTGGGTACTATTTCACATGTAGTGAGTATTTGTAGCAGCAGGGCGGACCACCACCACAATAACATCATATATTGTTTTTAGATTGGATATCGCCCCCCAAGCCTGATCATTGTCATTACCTTTGAATAATGCAGAAGATGATTTGCAGACTAATTGAAAATGAGAGTTTCCGCCCTGTTGTTGGCTCCTGTGCTGCTGCCTGTGTGTTGTGCTGACCAACATGTCTTTTCTCATCAGTGTGCCACTCCCTTGAACTTTGTGGTGAGGTACAAACCTGACGAGCAGCCACTGCTCGTCCCTCACCATGACGCCTCCACATTCACTATTAACATAGCTCTCAACAGCAAAGGCGTTGACTACCAGGTAAATGAGGAGGAGCTGGCAGGTAATAGAAGCTACAGGACATGATGATGCGGGTGATCTGCGGCTCTCTCTCTGCTTCTCTGCTCCATCTCTGGAAGTGAATGCTGGAATAGGAACCAAGCTGACGCTTGAGCAGGAACCAGACGAGTGGCGTACATGTGTACACACACTATGTGTCTCTGGCCAAATGAGCAGTTTCTATGTGAATGCTTGCATGACTCCTCTCTGTCTGTGTGTTTGCAGGCTCAGTTTGACTTGGCCTTTGTAGTTAGATATAAACCAGATGAGCAGCCCTCTTTGAGGCCACACCATGACGCCTCCACATTCACTATAAACATTGCACTCAATCAAGTGGGCCTTGATTACCAGGTGAGTGTGTTTAGAGGTTGGTAGAAATCTGACATTTCCAGCAGTTGTGGTTACTGCATCCTAAAAAAAAGTTGTATCAGTTGGTAGAAACTGGAAATAAGGTACCAGTACTTGTAGTGTAGCTGTGAGCAGGTGACAGTTGGTCATATTGGTGTTAGTGGCTGACAAAACAACTCGAGCCGTTCCAGTCAGAATAGTTGTATCTGAACACAGAGACAGTTATGAATCGTGACTGTGTCCCAGTGAAACTGCAGTGAGAGATTATTCATTTTAATCCACTGTGTAGGTTTTGGACATGTCACTGTGTGGTGGTAGAATAACAAAGGGCCTGTCCGGTCATATGAAGGAGAGACTGGTTCACACCTGCTAATTAAAACTCAAAAATAGTAAAGTAAGTAAATGATACACAAAATTGTGTAGTTAAGTTTATTTTAAGGTGGAATTTTCCCTCGAGCAGACAACATTTCTAACTGTAAATCAGATAACAGGGTGGAGAAATTGTTCTTTTATGGCTCATTAGTTTCCTGATAATTTCCTAGAAAGAACAAAGTCATTTGATTTTGTAGAAGAAAAAAAAACAAGTAGATATTCATTCAGTATTTATTTATTATTCATTTATTAAAGAGTATTTCAACAAACATTTTTAGAGCTGAGGCTAGAACTGATTGTGTGTAGCCAAGTCAACAGCGTTCTGGATACTTTTGTAAAGAAACACAGGTCAGTTAAATTGTATTGATTATCTTAACAACATCTTAGTAACACATACACAATGTAGAGGGAGAAACAGAGGCACTAGGATTATTAATCTGTCCTGTTCAAGTTCGAAAATATCAGCTTTCACATGAACATAGAAGAACTCAAACAACACAAAGGTTTGATAAAGCATGATGCTGAATCAGAATCATATCATTAATTGAATGCCATCATATTTCTGGCATGTAAATCTACATCCCTGGTGTTTCAAACTTTCCATTTGTATCATCTCTGTTTGTGAGTCTGTCTTCTTTGCATGACACATGAAGCTGAAGCGAGGGGCCTTGTTTTTATTGTTGCATCCATGTTGTTTCCCTGCATCTTCAAAAACTTAGTTCACGGTGTTATCGGTTCATACCACATGGATTTGAACTGAGAAGAAACAACTGCTAAATACAGTCACTGTCGTGTGTGAAGCTGTTGTCATGATATATTATGTAGTGTGTCGGAAGACCTACAAGGCTTTCAGGATATCATTTTTGAATATTTACATTTTGAAGTACTATATATGTATGTATGTATATATATATATAAATATAATATTTGATCAGTGATTATTCTAATGACAAAACCAGTGGTTTTGCTTGTTAAAGGTCATTAACTAGAAATCACATGTAACCTGAGCTCTCAAATAAAAGCTGGTATTACTGTCAGGACATGAACTAGAGAGAACATAGATCACACCTGTCAACATGTTGAGGTCCCAACACAGTCCTCAGTTGTTATAAATACATTATTACATGAGTACTCAGTCATCATTCTTATATTGCTACATTATTACAAGTACTCAGTTGTCATTACTATATTATTACTACATTACTACATGAGTACTCAGGAGTCATTACTACATTATTACACAAGTACTCAGGAGTCATTACTATGTTATTAAATGAGTATTAAGTCAGTGTGAGGTTGTAAATGTTCAGCAATGTGAATCACATAATAGATTCTTCCACAGCATTTTTAGTAGTACCAGTGTAAACTGGACAAAACTGAAAAGCAGACAAAACAGAAAATGTAACCACAATATTCACTTTCAACAATATCCACATTTATATAACGATATCATATTGAATAACATTTCATTTAAAATCAGTTGAAATGAACTCATGTAAAAATGGGGAATGATTCAAACATGGCTAAAACAAGCAAGACCACCATATGGACTTTTAGGTGTCTGATCTTAATATGTGTTGTGCTGTGACTGCAGGGTGGTGGATGCAGGTTCCTGCGCTACAACTGCTCCATTCAAGCTCCTCGTAAAGGCTGGGCCCTCATGCATCCCGGCCGCCTCACCCACTACCACGAAGGACTGCCAACCACCGGCGGGGTCCGGTACATTGCAGTGTCCTTTGTGGATCCCTGAACTCCCAAAGATGGCACACCTCACCAGCTAGTCCAGACCAAACAGGACACACGCTGTCCACATCCCTCAGCATCACAGCTGCTCTTTATCCTCTGATCCGGAGTGGTGACCGCTTCTTTTTTCATTATATCACTTCCTGATATTGTTTCTGTGTCACTTACAGAATTATATGCAATTTGTGACTCTGATCAACTGCTATCAGCAGCAGAACTTCAGTGCTCTATGATGTAATGAGACATAAAATCACAGATGCACAGTGGAAGAAGAACATACAAAATGTTATCACCGAGTATCATGTCATTCAAACCTTCACAGATAGAAACACAAGCTCCTGTGACCAGCAGCCTGCATGTGTCTTCTGTCAGATACAGTTGTGTTTTCAGACCCAATAGGCATTAAGGGTTGTAATCTGAATGAGAGCAGAACTAGAGCTCATTGAGCCTTTTTTCTTTTTGAAGAAGTGTTAAATCTCCCTGATGTAATGTAAATATATTGCAACACAAGTATTTCACTTGGATCAATGTCCTTTATGACATTCATTCAGAACATTTTACAGGTCAGAGATTATAGGGCAGTTACTTCCAGTGATGAAAGACAGGCAAGTAACAAAAGAGACTGTGCAGTTGCATTATATGAAGTGTAGGTGTACATGTGTAGGAGCATATAACTCATCGATGGCTAAATATCTCCGTGTTTGTATTATTGGCTCCTCCAGGGCCCCATGAAATCCCCGGTCAGACTGTGTGTGAGCTGGTTCATTCATGCTCCATTAAAGCATATAGACATGACATGATCCTGCTCTGTTGCCTAATCCTAAAGACACTCCTTAAAAAAAAAACAGAGCTTCACTGTCTATGTTCAGTTTTTATTCTTCTTCGTTTCTTAATGTTTTAACTTGAATTGGTACAAATCAGACCTGCACAGAAAACAATGCAGGATTGAACATTTTCTTCAGCAAAATCATGTGACAGTTTCAGTTATCGCCGTCATCACACATGGAGCCGCTCTGGTGCAGCTGTTTGGTTTAAATCTAAAGCTCCTGTTTGGTCTGGAGGGTCTGGTGCGGATCAGAAATGATCCTGTTGTGCCTTTAGCTCTCTCAGGAATAAACAAGCTTCAACGTTTTTTAGATGCTTTTGTAAAAACTTTTACTTCATTAAGTTACACAAACTGTGCCTTTTTTCGGTAACCAAAGCAGTTTTTCTTTTATTCTGTCTTGAACTGAGACACTCCAAAGCCTGTTACAGCTCTTATTTATTTTGTATTGGAATCAGATAATTTTTCATCTATTCACTGCTGTCAGTCAGCTGAGAAACACTCACACACCTTCTTGCTGTTACAAGCCATCTCGCTGTTCTTTGAGCCCCACTCGAATAAAACAGTGAAACCCAACTGAAGTGAGTCTGAACTGTGATTAAACTGTGTGGAGGATTAACAGTAGGGATAAACAAAACTAAAATCAACACAGATTAGGTTATTTTCTGCTCTGTGCACATGATATAAGTAAAGCTCAGTACAGAAACAACAACACTTTTTGGGCGAAAGTATGAGTTAAATTTCTGTCGAAAAATCCAATGAAAATGTCACCATGAATACTATGACGTTTTTATACCTAATACTATGACGTTTTGAAACCTTAATATACAACAGCTAGTTCTGACTAAGTAATTTGATTGGAAGACAGAGTACAGCAGCACCGGGACTTTTAATTACGTGTATCACTCCGCCTTACAGGTGTTCTATTAATCGATACTGAGCGTTACATTAACGGTCGTTATATATCTTAGATTGTAACAAACTTTGCAAAGATTAATATATTTCCAGAAATAACATTTGAATTAAATGATGTGCAGTCGACAGAAGAGGATGATACTTCAGTGCAGACCTGAGGTAACGAATGGACAAAGTTGCAAGCTAGTGTGCACTGTGCAGGTCAGGACAACGTTTATGTGTCGCTGGCAACGGTCCAGTACCAGTCCAGCTGCGGAACTATTTGTGTCGGCGTAGCGTATGATGAAAGAGACAAACATAATTTGTTGTTGCTTATGTAACTAATGTGGCGCTCGTATAACTTTATAACAACAGTTATACTCGAGGTCGAGTGTGCAGGTTGTGATTGAGTCATAGCTATGAGGCCGTGCTGATATTCAGTACATCGCTCCCTCTCGTGTGATATTGCTCGACTATACGATTATTTATTTATTTATGGGGCGGCACGGTGGTGTAGTGGTTATAACTGTCGCCTCACAGTGAGAAGGTTGTGGCTTCGAACCCCTTCTGTGTGGAGTATTCATGTTCTTCCGGTGCCCGTGGGGGTGATCTCCGAGTACTCCGGTTTCCTCCCACAGTATGAAGACATGGTAATTGGTTACAGAGGGTTGGGGTTAAGTGTCCCAGAACAAACATCACATTTCATATCAATAGTGATAGCTTTAAGACTCCATTTCTCCCACTCTGTGCTTAATGTTATGAAGTGTATCAAATGTGGTTAGTAAAGTTCACCATGTGAATGTAATGTGGAGTACATACTAAAGTATTTGGAGCCCCATGGGCAGTTGTCTTTCCCTAAACAAGTTTACAGAATTTCACATTAAAAAAAAAAAAAGGTCCATAATGAACTGATACTTCATAACCTTTATTAAAAGTTAATATAGCAGGAAGAGAAAGATTATTCAGCACAGTTAAAATCTAAAGCTCAACATGAAATAGTAAAAACAGAACTTCAGTCATTTGAAATACACAAGTCTATTTACAACATTAAAGCCAGTGTTCTACTGACAAACACCTCATGATGTCAAAACTCAACCAAACATCTGAAGTAGTAAAAGATGCAGGTATATACACAGGAGCACGAGAGGTTGATCACAGGCGGAATCGATCAGAGAAATTTGGTGAGTGGGGGACGGTGAGGGGAACCTCACTCTTCTTCACTGCTACAGGTTTGTAGTGTCTGATGGGCTGAGCCTTGTGGACCTGCAGAGGAGGCAAAGAAAAGCTGTCAGACTGGCGTACATCAGGCCGTAGCTGCACACACAGGTTAAACTCTGACCATTTACCAGGTGACAATCTATCAGACTTCATTATATACAAGCCTGTGTTTTATGTACGTTTCCTTGTTACAGTGTGACGTTATAAACAAAACGATTAAAGACTATACACAAACATGTTTAAACTGTCAACAGTTACTCGCATGTTGAGTTAATGCACGTTAATTTGTTCATCAATCAGTCCTATTAAGAAGAAAACCCAAGCAGACGAGCTGTGGATTGTCAGCGGGACCAGCAGCTCTTTAACCGAATCTAATTGTTATTATAGATGAAAAGCAGCTACATGACCACATCAACAGTACTGTCACTCAGTGATACGTCATCAACCTCCCCTCCATGTAAACATTGTGTAGCAGTGACCTGTTCTTGCCGCAGCCTTGCGATCTCATCCCTCTGTCTCTGCTCCTCCTCTCGTCTCTGATCCTCCTCCATGAGCGCCCTGAGAGCCTCCTTCTCGCTAGCCACTCGCTCATACTCCTGCCGCTCCCGGGCCCTTCGCTCTGTTGACAGCTCGAAGGCCTCGACAACTGTGGAGGAATTGATGCCTTCTCAAAGTGCAGTGGCAGATGATAGTAAAGGCAACAGGAAAAGTGAGTTACACGACGCTGGAGAATGCCACAGCAGAGAACTGAAGCACTCTTCAGGTTTCAATAAAGTCACTTATTCAATCCTGGTCACTTTAACACGGCACAGGTGAATCATTAACCTCTGAGTTCATTTTTATGTGGCAACAATTCTGCTGTGTTGGTATGGAGATCTGTTACTTCAAAACAAACACTTCCATCTCCCTCAGATGCATCAACAAATGATAAGTGTGTGTTATTGACCTTTTCCTGTGCAGTTGTGTCTGAGGATAAAACAGGATCATTAGCCAATGATCCAATTGTTTTTACTGTCTGCATGAAGACATTTGTGATGGTTAAAGTAAGAGGCCAGGGAATGCATCATATCAATGAGACAAGATGTGTATGTTTATCAAAGCCTGATGCAGCTTGTTCCTCTGAGCCATAGAGCGCCATTGTTTCCAGAAACTTGTGTTCGAGGTATCAGACAGTCAGAATTATGCATTTGTCTCACAGACACTACAGGTCTAGGTCTGGGTGAGGGTCAGTGTTGTGATGCAGCTCTGCATGTTGACAGTCTTACCTATTGCAGACCGGCTCTCCTTCTTGGGTTGGAAAGGCTCTTTGTGAGTGACTGTGTTGGGTCTGGCTTTGAATATTGCTGCTTCCTCCTGTTGTTTCTGCTCTTCTTTCACCTACAAAGCACAGAGCTCAGGTTTGAATTGCATCATTGTAGAGAATAAAAACAGCTTCTATGCGTTCAGTGGCAGATCCCATCATACCATCTGTTCCCAGCGACTGTTCTTCACAGCACCACGTTCATCCAGGAGCATCCTGAAGGGCTCAGGCTTTGTGGGCTCCAGCTTCTTCTTCTCAGGAAGGACCACAGCGTCAAAGTCTGGCAGTGGCTGAGCCTTGAACTGTGGAACCTGGAGAAAGTCAGAGGAAAGTGATTTTAACGGTTGTGTCTTTATTCTGGATGTCTGAGAACACCAGCTGAGGAAGTGTGACTGCACCTCTTCATTTCGCTTGTCCTCCAGCCTCTTCTCTTTCAGTGCCCTCCTCTCTCGCTCCCTCTCTTCAAAGGAGAAGGGACAGACCTCCACGTGGCGGTTCTCTGGGAGCCGGGGCTGGAAGGGGAGGCCGAAGTGAGGCACTGGCGGGGGCTTCACTGGTGATGGCTGTTTTTCCTGACAAGAGACACCAGGTTTTGTCATTTACATGGGAATGGCTGGGGTGTAGGGGTTTGGTTACCATTGGTAGTGCGATTAATGATCACTATTACTGATTAATCTTTGTCTATGAAACATCAAACTTCGTTCAAAATATCTGAGCACAAGGTGAAATTTTATCAGAACATGAAAAAACAGACAAAAAAAACAAAAAACCCCAGAAAAAACAACAACAACAAAAAAAAAACAACTCAATTTTCTGATTTGAGAAGCTGGAGAGAGACTTGACTTGACTTGACTTGAAAAATGACTTAAACTGACAAACTATGAATGAATTCATGACAACCAAACGTGTTCTTACTTCCTCGACCTTGCGATCCACACGAACTCTCTTCTTCAGCGCAAAAGCTGGAGACTCTGGAACAGTTGGATGCAGCACTTTCTTCTCTGGTAATCCCTGTTGACAGGAGCAAATCCTGTTTACTACATTCAGGTATGGGAATAACCTCAGAAGCTTCATGTTTTCTCAGAAGAATTAAAGTGAGTTTATTGTAAACTCCTGTATTTGGCACTGAACTGTTGGCAGCCAGGTTTTAACTCACCACTACTCCTTCCAGGATCTTTTTGGGCAGAGGCTGTGGTTTAAAGATGTGTGGCTTCTCTTCATCCTCCTGAGGCTTCTTGGTAGCCTGCCTTCCCTGGAGCCTCTTTTCAATCTGCAGCTCGAAGCCTTCAGGTACAGTGGGCTCCTTCACTGCTGGCTTCTTCAAGTCCTGGACATTCTCCAGTATTTTCCTGTTCAGCTCCAGGGCCTTGAATTTAAACCTGTGATCAGAATACAACATTAATGGGAAATGAACATGATGCTTGTATTTTTTTTTTTGTGCACATGGTTGATGGCTGCAGAAAGCAGGCTTGTCTGTAGGGGGTTAAGTAAAGGCTCTTACTTGTTCAGTTTGTCCACCTCTTCAGCCTCCAGGTCCGCACTGCTCTTCACAGTGGGTGGCCGGCTCCTCTGGCGGGTCATGAGGTGTGGGGTATGAGGCTGGGTGAGCTTCAGGTGGTCACCCTTCACTGGGGATGGCCCTAACAAAGTCATTTTAAAACATGTTAATCATTTAAATGCTTATATCCCCAGATCACAGAAAAAGACTTTAATTGGCACTGAACACTGACGAAGCAAAGCCAACCTCTCTCCTGGCTCTGGCGGCTTCGCAGATGGTATCGGTCGGGGGTTCGTTTCTGAAACTGCGCTATCTGCTGAGCCATGGGCACGTAGGCGCCCGGCCCCTCCATCTTCCTCTTGTTGCCTGTGGACAGGTTGAAGGGTTTGGGAACTGTGGCACCTTTCTTGGTCTTTGCCTGGAAAAACAAAAACAAGCCAAGTGTAAAAATTAGGTGAACATCATCATCATGTGCATCCATTCAGGTGTATGTACTTTTTCCATGTAGAAGGGTTTACAAATGTGCCACAGTTTTGTTCTGTTTTCTCCATTCTCCAAGTCAATGAAATAAAAGGAACAGAGCATTAAGGTTTCTAGGAAATGACAGTAACAGTCTTGCCTTAACGGGTCCACTGACATGTCTATAGGCTCTAGGTGTATCATTGGTGGTCTGGGTTTCAGGTCTGTCCAAAGCCCTTGGGATGCAGTATAGCTTTAAGGACCTTTAAGGTGTTAGCATATGAAGTACTTACTGGGGAGGAAGGTTTGCGAAGCTGACTAATGAAGTCCACTTCCTTTTGGGATGTACTGGATGAAGTGGTTGCCTTAACACGGGTGTCTGTGTTGAAATGGAACTCTTTAGGCACAGTTGTGGACATGGCCGTCTTCTTCAGTGGTGCATCTGAAATAACAGTGACACAGAAGTAAAGTGAGCCTTCAGATCTTTTGAAAACAGAAACAGACTAATGGCTTCTTATCCTGCACACAAAACAGTACATTCACTAATGGTTGTTGCAGACCCACACAAAGTAAGACAGTTTCATCTACTCACTTCCAGCCAGGGCAGCTTTGTAGCTGGCCTCGTTCTTCTTGCGATGCAGAGCCACTTCCTTCTGGAGGTTCCTGATGCGCTCCAGCTCCTGCTCCTCAGAGCTAACATGCCTGTCATCAGGAAACGGACAGCTTTAACTTGTTTTTTCATCTCAGTCTCATTTAAAGTGTTAAAGTAATCTATTCGAACCATTTAGAGCTTCACTTTAAGTTTATGCCATTAAGATACTTGGGTTCAAAAGCTCTGACTTTTCTACAGACTACTGTTTAAGAAAGAAGAACAATCCTGGTGGGTTTTATATGTAGATGAAGGCAGCTGATGGCGATTGGTCTTGTCAGTGTTACTTTCATATTCTTAGTGAAACAGAAAAGTTCTAAGTTTAGAGTAAAAATACAGTATATGTATATGAACCTACTTCAAACCACAACTTGCATCCAAAGCACCATCTCCAGTGGGCTCTACACTCACTGAAGGTGGCCTGTTTTACCTTCTCACCTGCACACACACTGCACCTTACAGCTGGCTTTTCACTCCACCTTTCAATGTGGCTATTTAGAACGGTTAAACACTTGTTTTCCCGATGTGCTCGGATGCCAAATCATATGAAGTTCTTTTCTAGCATAACCTGACCCTTAGTCAGCAACCAAGGAGCTGCCTGCACTTCAGCAGTTCCATCAGTCCCTTCAGGAAGTTTTATGGAAACAAAACAAATTAATCTGATCAAATAATATAAAGCAAGAACTGGTCATTGTTTTTTGCTCCATCCCCTGCAGGATGAGGCTGAGAAACATGGTTTCACCAGTAGTACTGGCAGTAGTCTTACTCTCTGTTTGCAGTGTTGGAAGCTGCCGCCCGGGCCTTGGGTGTCTTCCTGGAATTCAGCAGCCCACTCCTGCGGAGGACCATCGTGGATTTTCGAGTTGGTCGGGCAACAGGACTCCTAGAACAAACAGCTGCAGTTGAAGTGGCTGCTGCGAAGGCAGGAGAGCATCTTGATGATATGGCTGGACAGTCATGACACTTACATTTTGTGTTTCTTTGATGGTGGTTGAGCTGATGGTTGTTGAATTGAGGTGCTGGGCATCCCTTTACGTTTTGAAACCCTACAATGAAATAAAATCACAATCACACTGGCCATTAGGAGCAGCAGGAGAAGTCCCACACACCGACCCGATCCGGTGAGGGTTAGTATTTGTTTGACAACGTGAGGCAATGGAGCTATGTATAATGTTCAAGTTAATCATTTGTCATGTTTTGGATAACCTTATAATTAGTTTAAATATAGCCATCACTGGAACTGTACCTGCGTGGTTGGACAGGGGGTTGATTCGCAGTCCTCCTCCTTGGTTGGGCATCAGTCTGAGTTTCAGCACCCCAGGATGTGACAATGTTTGGAGGTGGAGATGTGGCTGTACCAGGACCTGGAACATTGATCAGTCCACATGAGTTCACATTATCCAAGTCATGAGGACTTTTTAACTCAAATTACAGAAGACTAGGGGACCACATAGTGGGAACAAGCTGCATTTTCAGAACCACCTTAACGACTACATTAGCATGTTAACAGAAAATAATTATCAGTGCATATGAGTAATTGGCTATAATGCAAAGAAAACTAACCAGCATCCACATCTGTCTTGACTTGAGGAGTTACAATGGCTTTGGGCAGGCTGGGCATGTCGCTTCTCATAAAGGGCTTTCTCAAAGGTGTAGCAAGGTCAGCATCAGCTCCCCCAGCCTGATGTTCTGCATGTGAGACAGTCAACGATAAAGTCAAGAAAGATTCTGAAATGGGCATTTTAAAAAGGCCACTGTGGTACAGGCCATTTTCACAATCAGTTTCAAATTGAAGAGCATTAAGTCTGTAGCAACATGAGAGCAACTGTATTAAGTTTAGCATGTACAGAAACCTTAATCATATTCATATGAGATGCACGACACACCAAAACACAGTATTTCAAACAAAGCCTTATAAAAGTTTGTCACTACCTTGACAGAACTACACTTGTAGAGTGTATTGAAATTGGACCTAGTGCTGGAATTTAAATGCCTTTATCCTAATTGCATGTAACAACTTCAAGATCCAGGGTTACCCAACGAAAAAACATGCGTCAAAACTCACACCCTTCATATAACTCAGAAAAAAAGCAAAGAGCGTCAAAACCTCAAAAAAACAGATCACTTCAAACAATGCGTGTACAACTTCACATTTTTCCAAAGATACAAAGGCTTCACCAAAGCAACAACAACACTAACAAAACATCACTGCTGCAGGGCTCGGTTTGTATAACGTGCTTCTGCTAATGTTTACTCCACCTGCACCAACTTATTTCCAGTGTAACCAGAGATGAGCGGCCGTAATAGCTGCATGAGGAGACATCCCAAACTCATCCTAAACTTTTCAGAGCAGTTTTGCTGCGAGGCAGGATAAACGCACACAGCGAGAAAATGACGTTAACATTAAATTGTAAGAGGATGCTGCGGCTGAAACAAATAATTATCAAGTCTCAAACCCTCAACTTAATACCACTCAGGTTAAAATGTTGAAAAAAACTCACCAAACCACCTATCGTCGCTGTCTGCATTCTCCAATTCTTGGAGGTCGATGACGTGGGAAGGGGCGTCAAACTCGTAGAGTTCAGGGAGACCCTCCGAATCGCTTTGGGCCATAATCTCAGGCTGTGTTATTCCACAACTCGCCTAAACAAGAAACCAGTAGACAGGGCACATCTTGCATTAAAGCTCCCCTTGTTGAATCCGCATTTAGTTATCCAACCTGGCTAGCAATTTATTTGGTCTTAACTAAGGCTAGTTTACATCTGATAACTGTACTTTGATGGAAAGTGATCGCCTGTACTAAGTCGACAAAGGAACTGAACCGGAAAAGTTACACAAAAGAACATGTTTTTGTTGTTTTTTTCTTACCATTAAGCTGTACATTGCTGTGTTAATGTAACATTAAAATATTGATTTGCGTCACGAAGTCTCATTCTAATCGTTTAACTGTAGTTTATGTTAAGGCAACGCCATCAAGGTAGAACAACTGGTTAACGCTACCTAACGTTAAACATTAGCCGTTTAACTGGTAAAACTATCAGGTAATTCTTATTATTAACACATTAAATATCGCAACATCCACGCGGCTGTCCCGTTTAGTAGAGTTGATCTCTAAAATATGAAACTATTTTGCTAAATAAGATTTATTGAAAACCTTACCGACACCGTCTGTTCTCGGGGCGACGCAGATGAATCTGCAAACGCCGCGCGGATGTAACGTTAGCGTTTAAATTGCCTCCGTTTTGAAACAGCCAATGGCTAACGTCATGTCCATTAGCTCGCCGCTTATTGGTTCATACGCGTCAACTTCCTGTGACCTGACCACGTGATCATCACATATTGCAAAATAATGTGGAAATATGTGTGTTTGCAGCCAAAAGAAGAAATATGCCAACAACACATTTTGGGGAGGGAAGGGCACAGACTAAATTGGACAGATAGTAGACGAGTTAATGGAATTAAAATGATTACTTTGTTTAAAAAACTGGCCTGGTTTGTTTTTAGCAGAGGAAGAGAATCAGCTGTAGATCTAATGTTGGTTTCTAGTGACCCATACGCAAATGTTATATGTACATATATTGAATTTCCATGTATGAAATGTATGTACATATGAAATAAAAACATGTCTGTAAAAAATTATATATGAAACCTATTAGAAATTGGAACAATTTCATATATTGACAGATATGTCTATCCCATACAAATATGTGTGTTTATGTTTGTATTCTGTGGACATGTTACATAAACATATATCCATCCCAAAGCCTGTTAATATATGTTGATATTATATACAGTGACAAAAGTCTAAGACCACATTCCCAGAATGGAAAGATAGACATGTTTAAAATGAATGAGAAATTGATAAGAAAAGCAGATATAAATTAAATATATATTCTAAACATATATGCTCACAACATGCTATACCACAGAAAAAACCTAATACATCCGATAATATCCCAATTGAGCTGAACATTTTACAGTTTGAATGGAACTTTTGTTGGAGTTTTATTATGGATTATGGAGTTATTATGGTTTTTAAATGCTATTTTAATGTAATCCGAATGATATATTTTTTAATGCCTTGAACTATGTTGTGTCTGAATGGTGTTATTATAGAAATAAACTTGTCTTGCCTTTATGTTGAAACGTCTAGAAGGAGATACGAATCAAAAAATGGAATAATAAAGAATTTGTGTACCCGAGATGAACATACAGTAGGATTGCGTTTGCAGCAATTGTACCAAACTACTTACATATAAACAAGGAAGAAGATGGAATGCACCTTTGGCGACCTTGTTTTATACATCTTGTAGCAAACAGAGATAAACATCACTGGGAGGCTGGGCTCAGGGGAAACAGTACTTTACTTCTCCCAGGGGTAAAACAAACCTGGGAGACTTTTATTTTATTTTATGTGTTATAATGGTTGGCTCAGTTATGCTTCATCATGATTTCGCCGTGTTCCATTGGCTGGAAGTGCGTCATGTGGGCGGGTGCAATCTTCGTGGCACTGTCGGGGGCGGGGCTCTTACGTCCGACAGGAAAACGAAAGAAAGGCGAGTATCTCTAACAAAACGGTAAAATTACGCTTATGTGACTAGCCAGAATCGGTATCTGCTTCATAGCTTTGTGTGTAAGAGTAGCTGGTAGATTCAGGCGATGTATTGCGGTCTAAAAATGTTCTGTGTCCAGCCTGACCACAGGCCAGCTGTCCCGAAAAACTAAGCAAAGTTAGCAAGCTAACATCTTAGCTTCCTCAGAGGGAATATGACCTGCTGCTAGCTAGAAGTTAGCTGCCACTCCACTGATTCACACAGGCCAAAAGATAATGATGGTTAAAAATAAGGTAACATCGGGACAGCAAGCTACCTGTAACGTGAAGCAGCTCACCAGAAGTAAAGCTGACAGATACAGTAGCTCGTTACATTGGAGGTAAACAGCAGTGAGGAAGTGAATTGATAATGCAACGTAAACTTGCCAAATAGTCTTGATCCGCCTGGCAGCTGTAGCTAACCATTGCAAATTGTGTTACAGTGTGTCATGTTAACTCAGTTCACTCTTTGAAGCGGTCAGTAGACCATATAGATGACTACAGACAGACTGGCTGTATATGATGTAATCTGTGACCCATTCACTATAAATCTATGCCTGGGTTGACGGAGTTTTATTCAGGCACTGTTTTGAATCTTCTTCAAATGGCGACAGCAATATCTTAATTTCATTGGTCCATTTCATTGGTAGATCTTATTTTAGCAACATACGTAAACACCAAATCCAGATCTTATCCAGGATCTCCATGTTGAATTATTATGTCTGAAACAAGGAATAAGAGTCCTGCTGTTGATTGTCATGTTATACTGTAATTTATATTCATGCGTTTTGTTCAGTGAATTGACTAATGGCAACAACCTAAACTAAACAGGATGAAACCCCATCCAACATTTTTGCTTTCAGGCCCACATAGAAGTTGATTTGTTTCGTTGAATGTTTGTTGTTTATAGTGGAACTTTAGTGAGCTCTACAGGAGGGATAATCTTCCAAAAGATAGTAAAATATGACTCATCTGATTAGATCACATTTATCCACGTCTCTGCAGATCAGTGCCTCTGGTTTTGGCACCACTGAACTCTCAAATATGCATTTGTCTCTCAAAGTTTTGTACATCATTTCCTCTTGATACAAAATCAGAATCAGAATTTTTGTACTTGCCACAGAGCATGATGGGAGGTTATTTCCTTAATTGTACCATGCAGTGCACCTGTGTTGAAGCAGCAGCATGTTTTTAAGCTTCTCCACTCATTTATTCAGTTTTTTCCTTTAATCTGTCACCTGTTTGCATGTTGTTTTATGCCAGAATCAAAATTTAAAAAATCTGTGTTGGTTGGTCCACTGCTGTGGCCTAGGGTTAAATATATTGACACATATCTGATGGATTACCCTGAAAGTTTTCTAGGTGGATGACTGCTGATGACTTTGGTGATTGACTGAATTGTCATCTAGTGGCACAAGTGGGTTTCATCAACCTGCAATGACAAATGTGACATTATTATGTGGACTTACAGAGAAAACAATGGATGCAGGTGTTATGTGCACCAGGCTCCAGTGATGTTTCCTGATGTGAGAGCTCTGCTTTTAATTCTAGTCAGCTTCAGCTTCACTTTGAAATTGAGGCGATGTGAAGACTGACAATAGTACAGCATGAAATATGCAGCCTCCTCACTCATGTAAATGAGGCCACTATGTTGACACAGGGAGGGTTACAACACAGAAAAAAACTGCAAGGTTGTTCTGCAAAAAAGTTTAAATTTGCTCAGTTTTAGCTGCAAAGCAATTTGCCATCATCTGACAAAGCATATTTTTACCAGTCAAATACATGCAAGTGAACCTTCCTGACAGACAACAGAGGATAAAGTGATTGGCCACGACAACTTTTATTAAACCTATCCTCATAGTGTTAAAAACCGCTGTTTGTAAAACCAGTGTTTTGGTGTCTGATAAACCTACAAACTCAAACCAGCATGGATCATCTCTTTCATCATCTTGCGGGACTTTTTGGCACCAGTGAAGCTTGTTACTTCACAGGGCTGTTTTTGGTCTGAATGCCCAGAATAAATAACAGAATAAATGTCTTTCTTCATTCTTTCAGATGGCTGCAATCAGGAAGAAACTGGTGATAGTTGGTGATGGAGCCTGTGGTAAAACCTGCCTCCTCATTGTGTTCAGCAAAGATCAGTTCCCCGAGGTTTATGTGCCCACTGTGTTTGAAAACTACGTGGCCGATATTGAGGTGGATGGTAAACAGGTAAGATCTCAATATAATGACTAATGTCACATTTCTATGTTCTTTTCATATTTTCAGTTGTCCATTTATAAAACATGCACTGTGTGGTCTGGGGCTCCGAACCTTATGGGTTGGTTCAAAGTTTAACCTGATACTGATATTGATATTGGAGAGTTAATAAAAATTAATTAAAAATGTTGAGATTTTATATCAGCTGATCTTAATGTTTTCTCTCTCGACATAAACACTAATATCGGCTCATATATTGTCTTGGCCGATTTATGGGTCTAGCCCTGTTTCAAAGCTTCTCTCTCACCTCACATCCACCTATGATCTGTTACCTGGACAACAACCGCTGATTATGAGCCTCAGCATTTAAACCTGGTATTAGAGGAATAAATTTGATATTGTGTTGAACTATGAACACATTTAACAAAGCTCACTAATGATCATGTTTTATCTTGTTTGTTTAATCTGGACAGAAACGCAAATGTAAAATTGAGCGTGAATGGTTACAGGGGGAGTTATGTGCTCTATTTTTTGTTGAACAACAGTCGACCCAGCTTCTTTGCTGGTTGCCTGGCAACCAGATAGTGACGACATTTTGAGAAGCCACTGAGCCACTTTGGAAAGTCTCAGATATTGTAGAACAGTGTCTGCTGTGACATTTGCCATCTCAAACAGTCAAAATCTAGTAAATAAACTTTAAATCTAGTAAATCTAGTAAATAAACCAAAAAATGTAAAAACTGTACAGTCTGTTTCCTCTGAGCCCCGTGTCATTTAATGGTAACAAAGACACAGTGATGTACTGATGTTTCATCTTTGGCTCTTGTAGGTGGAGCTGGCTCTTTGGGATACAGCAGGTCAAGAGGACTACGACCGACTGAGGCCTCTCTCCTACCCAGACACAGACGTCATCCTCATGTGTTTCTCCATCGACAGCCCAGACAGTTTAGGTGAGATTTCTTCTTCTGTTGGTGTTTTTGACAAACATTCTGTTTCCATCTGCTCCATATTCAACATGTACACCTTGTGCCCGATGCAGAGAATATTCCAGAGAAGTGGACTCCTGAGGTCAAGCACTTCTGTCCCAACGTGCCCATTATTCTGGTGGGAAACAAGAAAGACCTGCGAAACGACGAGCACACACGTCGAGAGCTGGCCAAGATGAAACAGGTCAGTGAGGCTGTTAGATGTTCAAACCTGTGGAGTTCTGTTCAGACAGATCCAACCACAGGAGGATTGACTACTCACTGATGTGTCAGACTAAACAATTATAAACAGTCATGATGTCGTTTTTTTAGGTTTCAGGTATCAGAGTCTGATTCCCAGCATTACGCTCTTGTTACAATCATCAGCATTTTATTTTATTGTCAATTTATCTGTTTATAATTGAAAATGTATTATTTATTCATTTAAAAAAAAGAAAAAATCATTTACATTTACTCATTTGACGATTCGGCTTCATCCAAACAGGAACCAGTGAAGTCAGACGAGGCGAGGGACATGGCGAACCGAATCAACGCCTTTGGTTACTTAGAGTGCTCGGCCAAGACGAAGGATGGCGTGAGGGAGGTATTCGAGATGGCCACCAGGGCGGCGCTGCAGGCCAAGAGACGAGGCAAGAAGAGCGGCTGCCTTCTTCTATAGAGTGTGAGGTAACACATGAGCGGGAGGGATGGGGGAAATAAACAAGGCCAAGAAAAACACCCCCACTGTGTCTGCTTCATCACCACGGTGGGCACGGTTGAACGTGGAGTTACAGGGATGAGGGAGAAGAAGTGTAACCGGGCCAAAGGAAAAAAAAAAAACAGGAAGCTCAAATGTAATGGAAAATGGGAAAATATATACATTTAAGTTCAAGGTTATAGCTTTTAGCTTTCAGATAAAAATACTGTAATCTTGTGTTTAGAAACCTTAAATTAAGA
This sequence comes from Seriola dumerili, assembly GCF_002260705.1. Lineage (NCBI taxonomy): Eukaryota > Metazoa > Chordata > Actinopteri > Carangiformes > Carangidae > Seriola > Seriola dumerili. The sequence continues at coordinate 288,825 of NW_019174680.1, forward strand.
GAACATGAAGAGAAGGGAGTATCTCTCTCACTCATACTTTTAAAGGTGAGGTAGGGTTTGTCCTGTAAGGAGGTTTCAGGTCTCTGAATGGAGTACAGTGGTCTCCTCAGTCCCTGAGACCAGCTCCAGATGAGACCAGGGGTCAGACAGACGTATGCCGGTGGCCTGCAGTGTGACTGTGTCTCTCAGTGTTGTCCTCTCATTCTATAGGTTTTCATTCTCCTTTATTTCTAAAGTTTGACCAAATTAACTTTCTATGGAGCGAGCGCTTCTCTTTTTTATCAACCTGTAATATTTGATACCGTTTTCATTCATTTAAAAAGCTGTGTTTTATTATTTACAGTTGAGCATGAATACATGATGTAATGAGACCAACTTATGTGTGTTTTATACAAACTTCATCATTAATACAACACTTAAAAAATGAAGTTGATTGAGATTAACCTTCAAGTCAGAAAACTGTGATTGAATTAAATCAATGTGGACTGTCAAACACACTGTACACAGCTGGGTATGAAAGGGTTAACAAAACTTACTATAAATCAGTAGTGGAGCCTTAATTTAATTAAGCTACAGCTGATTATCCCTGTTTTATACAAATATTTCATCATATATCGGGAAGAATCCTCTGATCAGTTTTAATTTGCTGTTGATGCAAACTGAACACCTCCTCCATGTCCACCTGACTAATTCAGTACAGTGTACATGTCTACAGCACAGTCACGTTTCTCTTTTTAACATAAATACTGTTTTCACTCACTCATTTGTTTCAGCAACTTAAAATCAGTAGTTTTTTTTTTTAAAGATACACTTCCTTGTTAGCAGCAGGCTTTTAATTTGAAACATTTGCAGGAATGTTGGTAACACTTCAGGCTGTGAACGCCCCCTAACAGAAACTGTTTGCACCAAATCATTTTGAAAAAGCAGTGGCCAACTAGGAAACTCCAACTCAGTCATGTGGCATTCAGCTGACTAATGGTGGAACTATGATCAGTCAGTCAGTCAGTAATTATTGGCTGGCCCTGCTGTTCCTGTCCAGCCTAAATAAATGCAGCGTGGAAGTGACTGAAAACAGTATTTCTACTCGGAGGAACAATGTAGTGATTCTGTGTTAATGACATCATAATACAAGTGACTCCTCCCCCTCTCAGTTGTGATTTATTCTGCAAATGTTAAACACTCTCCCATTATTTAAGTAACAGACTTAGTTTGAGAATTCATGATAGACCAGGATATACCTGTATACACCTATATACACCTGCATACCTGCCAGGATGTTACTGTCGAGTTTTGTTTCCTCTCAGTTCACTCATGTCTACAACTGTTCTTCTTTTGCTTTGTACTCTATTCTATGTTATGTTAACTTTGTGATATTCTACTGGCTTACCTTGTATTATTTGCACACAACTAAAAACAAAAGGTCAGTGTGGTAAACACTTATAAAAATTATGATGTCAGATTATGAAATACAAGATGCAAGCGACTCCTTGATGATTGGTTCTTTGTAAGAGGAAGATTCTTTTGTACACAAATGTATCCTCACATTTCTCCACTTGTCTTTTTTAATGTATTCTAAAGGAAATAAACTGTAACAGAACGACCATGTCCTGCCACTGGTGCCTTATTATTTTAATTGGTGAAATAACATGACAAACAAGGAGTGACATGGAAAACACAGTGACTTAGAAAACAAAACATAATAGACAGTTGAAATAACATGGGAGGTTCTGCCATTCTGCCAGTGGTGTCAACGCTCAAAGGCTTTCTTTCTTAAGTCTCTGTATGTTTTAACTCAGCAACTAAACAAAGCACAAAATTAATTCAAATAGTAAAATTCTTAGACTTGAACACTGATTAATTGTGTTCAGGTACTCCTGCAATCCAAACTTGCCTTGAGGGATCTGACTGAATGTCTAAATGTTCAGCAGAGGAGTTTCATTCAGCAGCAAGAGTTTATATGTTCATTTGAGCTGATACTTTATAATTTAAACCATATCTTGTCTTACAGTTACAGGAGTTATTATGACTGACTCTGCACCTGTACACAGGACTAATTCTGTTCATAGTTTAAAATATTTTGACACATCTTCAGAGAGTCGACAACTGGACAGTGTAGACAGTCCAGTGTCTAAACTGTCCAAGCAGAATTTTGCACGACAGCATCCATCACTCAGATCAGCCATCATCATGTGAACCGCTCCCCTCAGGTCCCTGTCTTGTCTTCCAGTTACCAGGTTCAGTCAGCAGCACTAAGGTTGGCTCCTGTGAGGTGATGTGCTGGGAAAAATGTAAACAATATAAAGCAGCACAGGGTGTCAACAGGCTCAGTCCTCAGCTTCACTCTAATGTCTGATGGAGTCCGGCCACAAATTCCTGATAGCATGGCTCTGAAATGAAAAGCACACGATCAACACGAAGAAGAGATCGGAAGTTGTCGCCAGATTTTATAATTGATATAACAGTCTCAAACCTGTGTCAGGCTCAATAAACGAATGTCTAATGAGGAAGTCCAGGACCACCATGGCAGAGTTGGGTTTGAAGTCATCGGTGGACAGCAACTCCTTCACCTGAAACCAGGACAGGAATCAGAAAATACTCCTCGTATCTCTGTGGCATCACAATCTTTGTTCAGTCCAGTTCACTTCAATCAGCTCACAGTGAAGACAACTCCTTCAGAGCCACAACATGAATAGATAACGTTCACACACCACAACAAATCCATGCAGATTAACGGGGGAGTGACATCTGATCCAGCAGGGACAGAACAGCGGTTTGTCGTGGACCATGTGTGTGATGTGATGTGATGTGATATGTGACTGCTGGAGCAGGAAGTGAATGTAGTTTCCTTACAGTTCATCAGGACCTGATGATGTTGGATGACTTATTAACAATGTTATAGAGTTTTCACTGTCGGACCTGCTGCACCAGACTGTTCTGGATGTTCTAAGGATGCTTTCGGTCACTGCTGTGTAGAAGTGGAGCAGGTGGTGATATCTAATCTAAAACTGACCTTATCAATAGGCAGCAGGTAGAAATCCTGCACCTCTCCATCCCCCACTTTGGGCTTGAACTCGAGAGGAAGCTCCAAGTCAAAGACAAACTGACTTTCAGCGAACACCCCCTCCTCATCCTCGTAGGTGTAGCTAGAAAATACATTGAAGTGGTTAGTTATGGAATTTAAAGAGGTTTGCTTTTTACATGTCGGAGGCACTGCACAGACAGAGGTGGTAGTAGATGAAAACTGCTGAGTAATAAGAGTGAGAACAGTGAAGGCGGGTATTTTGACGAGTGTCCTTAACAAGCTGTACCAAGATTCTGGTGTGGCGTGCCATTAAAACAACAGACCTCTCTTAATAGTAACTCACATTTGTCTGACAAAATTTCCAATTTGGAATTTAAACCATTGTCATGTTATTCTGTTTTTTTATTTTCACCAAATCATTTGAATAGACCCAAACCAACAAGGTGTCAGTTCACTTTCTCAGCCTGTTCCTCTGTCTGTGGCTCTGAGCTCATTGGTTCCTACTTTATCTTTAAAAACACCTCACAAATATATATTCTCAGTAACTTCCTTAAACCGTTTCTCAATCAGGAGGAAATAGAGCATTTGTTGGGGACTATTTTCTGCAGCAGATTAATGCACATTTAGTTCCGCAGTGAATATTTTGGGGCAGCAGGACGGCGTGTGTGTGGGAACGAGTCAAAATAAACTACAATGTGTGTGTTCATGGTGATGAAGGAACATGTCAGCCAATGGAGCTCTATGGCTCAGAGGAATAAAACAATAATATGACAATAAAGATCATTCTATTCTATTGTTGGTTTGGGTGTTTTCATCTGATTTATTGACCAAACTTCTGCTCCTCCTCTTTTTTTTTTAGAGGTGTGGTGGCACCAAACTCACCTTACTGTGGTTACAGGATGAGCCTTCTCAGCAATGGCTGCTGGGATACATGCTTCCTCCTGACATTCTTTTACTAGAGTGTGTTTGATGCCAACGCCAGCAGCCAGACCACCTGCTGCCTTCAGAGACACAACACTTTAGCCTCCTTCATTCACTCTTGGAGCTCTGAATTCACATTGATTATCACTGTTCCCTGTCAGGTGTGATTCGTACTCACCACATTGTCCAGTAGTCCGGGGTATGTCTGCTTGTGTGGGGAGCGTCGTGCCAGCCACATGCTGACTTCCCCACTGTCACTGACAGTGTATCCATTGATATGGACTCCGTACCGCTTCACCCCAAACAGACCTGTAGTGCAGCATGACAGTCGGCTCATACAACACTGACACTGAGAGAACATCACATCGCACTGCTATGGTGTGTCAGGACTTACAGGTAGCTGCTCTTTCCATCCACATCAGAGGAGGGTCGGAGAATTTAGGCATCACACTGTACTTCTGAAAGAGGAGAGGCCTTCACATTTACTCTGATAAATGTGACGTTATTGACATGTACATGGACTGTTTTTTTAATTTTGCTTTTCTAATTTTTACGAACCAAGGTCTGATCCAGTGTATCAGATGGGAGAGAGTATCATCACAATCACCAGTGTCAAAAGTCAGTAGTTAAGAAAGAGCACAAGCGTTCATTCTCTTGGGAGCATGAATGTTCACAATGACTCTTAATGGAAATGGAATTTATAGCAACCTCCCATCAGACTGAGTATTTCTCCTGGACAGATGAACGTGTGGCTTTATGAATGAAATGAACAATGTTGGGGAAGCTACTTTAAAAATGTAGCTTTGCAAGCTACCAATTACTTCTCACTGGAAGAAGTTGAACTGCAGCAAAGGTACCCGAGAGAGAAATCTGGTTTAGTTAACTAAAGCTACTTAGAGTTAGTAGTTCAAGCTACTACAATGATCAAATTGACAATGCACATGTGATATGAATTTTTACAGTTCACAGTTTATTGCAAACCTGTCTACTTGTTCACAGGTTATACATAAACCGTAAAAATGTAGTTCACTACTCCCCAACACTGGTAATAAAATCATTAAGTCAAGTCATCCACTGAGGACCCTGAATGTCCCTTTAACTTGATACAGAAATTTGAATTGGCTGGACACAAATCAAATTGAAATTGGCTTTAAATCAAAAGATCAATAACATATGAGCTGGACTGTGAAATGGGCATAGTACCCCTGGGCCCAAAGAGTTCACTGATTTTTTTTAGTAATTTAATGAATTGCACATATGTTAGACATTTTCCACCGCTTTAATAATCAACCACAGTGGGTTCTGCATTATTATTTAATCTTGTGATATAATAATACCTGCATCAGCCGAGCTACCACAGGTGTGTGTCTCACCTCATCTCTCCACCCCCTCAGGCAGGTCAGAGAGCTGTCCTGTCTGAGAGTTTGCAGGACAGCGTCCACAGCCTCAGACCTCTTCCCGTACGAGTCCAGACTGCGACACAGAGACACAGCGCCACCTTGCGGAGGACTGAACACCTCCGGATACCGAGTCAACAGCGAAGCTACGTCAGGAGGAATCCAGCCAACCTGCGCCCCGTCTATCTCGAACCTGTAGCAGGCAGCACGACCGGAGCCTGCGGGGACAAGGTGGAGGTGGTCAGTGGAAACCGTCTACTGACTACATGTTGTACTTTCACACAGTGTCACTGCTCTACCTGGTAAATAAAAGTTGTTCATTCGGCGGAGCAGAGCGAGTATTTTCTCTGACCAGGCAGAGTTCGCCATTTTAAATTACAGTCCGTCAGTAAACCGCCTCCCAAGCACCTGAAGTCAATGTGTTGGAGTCCAGCTAAAATTACTAATATCACACAGTTGAGTATCTTTACTATTATTCAGACTGACTGAACGCCATGAATTCCTGTGTTGATGCGCATGTCCTCCACTTCTTCTTCGTGGCTGCTCAAGCTGCTCCTCAGGGATATTTCTCCCTGAGATTAGTTTGACAGGCAGTGCTGTCGCTAAACTCTTGATTCCTTTTGATGATACAGGAGAAATTGGAGTATTATCAGTAGGGACTCTGGCAACATCATGCTAAAGCTTATTTATGATTAAATATTAATGAGGTAATATTCTTCGGTGTAAATGTTCAATAAAGTCAATCCATTGTACAACTGATAAAGCAATACATTGAAAAAGAAATGAATTAAACATAAACATATTTTCCCTATTTAAGAATCAGTAGATTTGAAGGGTTCAAATTGTACCTCTAACTCTTCATGCCTTAAAAGACAACCATGGTAACTGAGCACTGAACCATTTAGAATAATATTATTATCAAACCAAATGGAAAATCCCAAACACTTTTGTTCCTTGAAATTATGTCTTCCCATATAGAAATGTAGTATATGACATATATGACCCTATATCGATAGTGATGTTGCCATGTATATGTCACCAACAAGGACATATATTATTATCACATATCTACGTCCTGTGGATGCGAGACATTCTCACACTCCAGACCAGTTGGTGGCGATAATGCACTAATTCGTATTTTGCAAACCACAAATAAACCACGAAGAAGAAGAAAGGAGACGACGGAGAAGAAGAAGAAGAGGAGGAGGAGGAAGAAGCAACGATAAAGTACTCCAGTGTTGTGAAGATGAGATTAGATGTTTTCCGTGAACTGTCTCCAAAGTCTTTAAGAGTCACAACTTGGCAGAGATACTGTAATAAAGTTAAGTTATAAAGGAGACACCTGCCAGCTCAATGGATCTACTGCAGCCCCCTGCTTTTAGCTAGCTGGCTGAATAGGTGTAAACAAAGCTAGCTAGCCACCATCCGGTCAGGCTAACGGTCACACAGCCTCACTGTTTCACCACAAGACGAAGCGACATTTATTAAATAACGCCTGGTTTAACGAAGAAGAATTGATAAGGTAAGACTCATTCAACATCTCTATTGCCTCCTGCCTGCTCCTCATCACCACGTCCTGTTCAGTGTTAGCTCAATGAGAGGATAAACCAAACTTCACTCAAAACTCTCACAAGTTTAAATTGCTCTTCATGTAGAACAACATATTTGAAGCTACCGCGATTTTAGTGCTAATGATATATATTAATATAGTACATATAACTAGCGTGGGTATGTTTTAAGTTTAAAATCCATCTCTTTACCAACAGCTGTTATTACTCGTTACTCAAGTATGAATAGGGCGTTTTTTAGACCCCCAGTAGTTTCCATTTGCCTTTTGATTTGTCAATGTTTGCCTGTTTCTGGAAACTTAATGCTGCCATGAAAACCCCTTTCTTGTAGATACGCAACTTTTTTCAGTATAACATAAATATTAATATCTACTGTATATTCTCTGCTGTCAGACTCTAGGTTGTGAAGCTCCACCTGTCCTCCATGGCGTCATCAGAGGTCAGCATGCAGGAGATGAGTGAGGTTGTCATCGTCACCATACCAGAGAGTGTGGGCGAGGACCTGCCCTCTGTGGAGGAGGAGGACAAAACAGTGCTGATGACTGCAGAGCTGACCCCTCAGCCAGGGTAAGGTGTACACACTGCGCACACACACACACAGCTGAGTGGTCATCGGCACACACTCACTGAATTTCTGAGGAGACTGTCCTGTCGTTCAGTTTGCTAAATTGAAACTTAAACACTTTGTGTTATTTTTCCAGGGAGGATGTCCTCACAGTAGCACCAATGGAAGCACAAGCTGAGGCCAGCAGCTCAGATTCACTGTCAAAGGAAGAGGCAGTCATTGGTAATGTGACCTGCAAGACTTTATTAGACGTTGTAAAATGTGGCAGTTAAATAGATTGCATCATCCCCCACCCTCCCCCAGCTCCTCTAGCTCCTCCTGTCCACATGTCAAAGTGTCCTCAGCAAGACACTGAACCTCGAAATCGATGGTAGCTTGCTGCCATCAGTGTGAGTGAGAAGCTGTAAAAGCTGTATGCTTCAGGCAGTGTAGTAAGTGAAGCATTTCTCACAGACATGAGTCACAAAGTGCAAAAACATAGAAAACAAATAACAAAGGAATACAATACAGTATCCAGTACAGCACATAGAACAGACACAGTATGCACAGATTACCCAAAAGCCAGTTTAAACAGATGAGTCTTAAGCTGCTTTATAAATGACTTCTATCTCTGTAGTGAAGTTAACAGAGGAGGTGGACGTGGAGGCTGATGTCCTCTACCCGATCACGTGTGGAGACGCCAAAGCTACACTCGTCTGGAAGAAGTTTGTCTGCCCTGGGATTAATGTGAAGTGTGTCCAGGTATTGACGCAGCACAGCCTGTATAATATCTGATTTCTGAGCACATGAAATGGGATGTAGGTGAAGCTTAGGATGAAGTGGATCATTAATGGCTAACAACTGTTTCTGTTCCTCTCTGATAAGTTCAAAGAGCAGCTGATCAGCCCAAAGGAGTTTGTGTGCTTAGCAGGGAAATCCACTCTGAAGGACTGGAAGAGAGCCATCCGCCTCAACGGCACCATGCTCAGGTCTGGATTAATACACCAACAGTGAATTTTATGTGCGCCGTAAATGTTAAAGATATACACTGACATATATTGTTGTAATTAATTGTAGTAGTATAGTAATAATGTCAGTTACAAATAAACATCTGTCTAAATTTTCAAACATGAGGCTCAAAAAGCAAAAAGTATCTGAGGTTAATGGTTACGATCCACAGGCAATGTGTAACAAAATAGAAATGACTAGTGTGGGCTGTTTAACTGTCTTTTTTTCATTTTTGTCATAGAAATAAAACCCATTTGGTTCATTTAGTGTGTCAGCTGTAACATCCACGTTCATAAAATAAAAACCTCTACTTTGTAAAATACTAGTATATTAGTAATACTAAATATTTAGCCGGATGCTACAGTTATATTTATTCAAAGTGTCTCCGTGCAGCAGCAGAGGAGAGTTGACCAACGATGATGATGGCGGAGGATTTGGTGTCAAAGACAGACAAACATCAACATGGTTGTGTAGATGACTTGTGTGTCAGTAGCTTTCAGTGGCTTTCAGTCTCCTTTCAGTGGCTGATGTGCAGTTGACAGATACACCTCAGGGTGGCACTGTTCTATCACACATGGTTGTCAGTAAAGAGAGGTTGTGTATCCAGATGTTGTGTATCCAGATGTTGTGTATCACGTCTCGTCATATTTCACTTCACAGGAAGATCATGGACTCAGGTGAACTGGACTTCTACCAGCACACAAAGGTCTGCTCCAACACCTGCCGCAGCACTAAGATAGACCTGGTGGGAACTAAAGTGTCCATCAGCAGTGACCAGTCATCTGACCTGGTCCCCGCCACGCCTTCATCAGCTGACTGTAAGTCACGCAGCCTCAGCCATCGCACCAGTTCAGTTGCTTGAATGAGGGTCACACTGGTGCGATTGGTGATATACAGGTGTAGTATTAGAGCCGTCCCCTGAACATTAATGACTCACATCATTAGTTGAGGAGAGGAAACTTAGATTCTCACATTTAAAGGACAAAGCCAAAACATTTAACATTAAATTTGTCATTTAAGAACTAAAGTTTGAATAATTCAACGATTCAATGCAGAACTCAGTTTGCTGAAAGCTTTAACAATGTGGGAGAAAATATCACTACAGCATTACAAATAATACAATATATTGCCCCAGTGCATGCTGGGTGGCATCCTGATACACCTGCATCATGTAACTTAAATCACGTGATCGGCCCTGAGCCAGTCATATGAATGCCCATCTTGGTTTCAACTCTCTACCCATTTAACCTGATAACAACATGTGACTCAGGATTAGTTAAGAACAGGACCAGGCAGAGTGAACCAAGTCTCAGTGTGACCCAGGACAAATACAGGAACTCCTTTGAGTGATGTGGTTCAGTGAGAGTTGCTGTGTTGTTTTCTGTTCGTGTTGCAGTGAACGGAGCCGCAACCTCGTTCCCTGAGGCGATTGAGGAAACTTCAGAGTGGGTCACAGCCATCGGAGGTGATCACCAACCTACACACACACACACACACACACACACACACACACACACACAATGTCATGTGAAATGAACTGAGTAAATGGAAGGTTTTACTCTTTATGATGTGTGTGTGTGTGTGTGTGTGTGTGTGTGTGTGTGTGTGTGTGTGTGTGCGCTCAGAGGACTCGGTGGTGTTCTGGCGTGCAGTGAAGGAGGCGGGGCTGCTGGAGGAGGTGGTGGAGGACTTCCAGAACCAGCTGCAGGAGGTGCTGAAGGGGCTGCAGGAGAGAGTGTGTGACCCTCCTCTACAGGTCAAAGGTTAGAGCCGCACACAGTCGGGCTTGGTGAAGTACAAAAAACACAGACATCATGAACTGCCTTAAAATGCAAGAACACTCTTTGTGGGTTTCTCACCTGCTGCTGCACTGATGAGTTAATAAGATATTCTCCTGTTGAAGTCTTAATTAACGACCAGGAAGGTAGAGGTGTAAATAATAAGATTAACGAGTCCCAGTAGCTGTGTCTTTGAGTGAGCATTAAAATAGCGGAGCCCTTGAACTGGCTGAACTAAATGGAACGCAGCCATCATTGATTAGTAATTGCACCTGTCAACATGTCTGCTGTGAACAGCCTCTGTTTGAAAGTTCCTGTTAGGTCACATGCTGAATGTAATGAGCAGTAGAACTCCCTACACCTGGACACAGGGTTGATGTATAAAACCAGTAGATTTGTTTAACATGTGTGTGTCTGTGTCCCATTGAACATGAAGTGTGGTTTGTTTTTGCAGATGCAGTTTTGCTCAACAATATCGTGCAGAACTTTGGGATGTTGGACCTGGTGAAGAAGGTTCTGGCCAGTCACAAGAGTCAGATGGACCGTTACAGAGAGCAGTACACCCGCAGCCTCGCTGGTCAGTACGACAGTCTTCATCAGAGTTCCCACACTCAGGATAGAATCACATTGAGGCCTGACACCTCTCTGTGTGTGTGTGTGTGTGTGTGTGTGTGTGTGTGTGTTTGTGTGTGTGTGTGTGTGTGCGTGTGTGTGTGTGTGTGTGTGTGTGTGTGTGTGTGTGTGTGTGTGTGTATATATATAAACATCATGGTGTGTGACTGCACTTACTGATGATCTGTTCTTCTGCAGCTCTGGAGCAGCAGTGTGATGAGCACAGGAAGCGAGCCAAAGAGTTGAAGAGCAAATCCCAGCACCTCAACAACGTCCTGATGACCCTGACCCCGGTCCCTGCGCCCCCTGCACCCAAACGGCCCCGGCTGACCCGCACCGTCTCCGGCCCGGCCACGGTCAGCGCTGCTCCCACCCAGATCACTCTGCCTCTCAACCAGCTGACTGGCCTGCCGCTGGGCAAGGTGCTGACCGTGGCAGGAGCCCCGGCCGGCACCAACCTGGGGAGCTACACCCTCCTGACCTCTGCGCTCTCCGGGTCAGAGCTGGTGGCTGACTCCTCTAACCTGACTGTGCTGTCCACAGCAGCAGGTCAGGAGGGCGCGGCCGGTGCTGGCGGCTCCGCGGCCTCCACGGCCTTCGTTAAGGTGGTCGGTTCTCAGTTCCAGCTGGTGACGCTACCTGCAGGGCTGCAGGGCTTGGCTACCACACAGAGCGCCGCCGTCCAACATCAGGTAGGCAGCATCAGCGTGGTGGACGCCACGGCAACCATTGATGATTCACAAGAAAAACACCAGGCTGATGGTGATGATGAAGGTCAGCCAGAGGAGGTTAAAGAGGAAGACGGGGAGCAGTCAGCTGAGCAGCAGTGAGACAAAGGACAGCTGGTCCCTCCCCGTCTCCTGAACGTTTCCTGTGATGGCCGAGGCCTCGTCCACGTTTTGACTCTGCTCATCATTTCATCACGTTTATTTGTCATGTAACACAAGAGCCTTCCTCTTAGATGTCCTCACACTTCGCAGATAGCCACATTTCTATTAGAGTGGTGTCTGGTGTCGGAGTGTGTCTCACTAGTGGTTTTATTGTAAATACGTATTTGTACCTAATATATTTGATACAGTGGTGAAGGTTTGTTCCATGTGGAGCTTTGCTCAGTCTGCAAATAAAAGCTCAGTTTTTGAGAACAAAGAGTGAATGGTTACATGTTGGAGAAAAAGAAAAATCTTAACTCAAGGTCCACTTACTGGAACCTTCAGTTGCACCTCACTATCTTCATCAGATGGAGTTTGCTCAGTTGTCATGGAAGCATGTCGGCTGTCGTCACATGACCGTTAGCAGAATAATGAAGCACTGATTTACACTAAATGTTTTCCCTTCAGAGAGTTGACATTGACCATCAAACAAATGTCGGTGTCAACGTTTCCATGAACAAAGTTTATCAGATAAATCAGTGGAGACGTACTGACGTGTAATTTCAGTTAACACATTGCTTCAGTCCTGTGTATCTTCAAATACCACACAAATTAGCAGTTAATCAAATTAACATTTTCTAATTGCCACACAGTGAAGCTGCGGCCTTCCCCGCCTCTGAGTGTTTGGTCAGTCAAGTGAGTTTTGGACGGAGTAAGAGCAAACGTGACTTTTTTTTTTGGCCACAAGATGGCGCAGTGAGATTAATGTTGAGTGACTCTCATTGGTCAGACTTCATCTGGCCTGTTAGATACTTCAGGTTTGTGTGTCTGTTGTGTTGAACAGGATCTGTCCTTGTGAAAAAGTGTCATTCTTATGAGGACAATGTCAACAACCAAAGATAATATTCCTTTAAATGATTCCGACAGTGAAGGATTAGACTTGTGTTATTTGGTTGATTATTTGCCGGTCCGACCTTTTTGTCATTTTAATATTCTACCTCAAACTCACTTAAGATAAAAAAACAACAACAAATATTTGACAGTTATAGAATAAGAAAAATTCTGGATGAATGTGTCACAGATATAAACCTACGGTGCATCTCATTCTGTCTGAGCTCGCTGCACAGAACCGCTCTGGTCTCAATCTCAGGCTACAATCAGAATCTGAACCAAATAGAATAAAAGAGTAAAATGTATGTGAAGAGCCGTTCAGTGATCACGATGTTTAAATAAATTCAGCACTGTCATGTCAGTCGATGGGAAAGAAAATGTAAGATTGAGTTTGACACGCTGACACTAAAATCAGTCATTTTTCCTCTCAACTTTCGGACAAACAGGAAGTGATTTTATTCATGTTTTTATTAAACAAGCATCCTTTATTGAAAGACAGACGGTGACGCCATCAACACACAGATGAGTCGTTACACAGAAGGCAACTGAGTAGGCTACAAGCAGATCGGCAGGCATATGATACTTTCTGGATAAATGTTGGCATTTCAAGTGAACCAGTTCCCTCTAGTTCCTCTGCCTCGGCAGGGTTCGTCTATAGGCTCAGGTCGTCGTAGGAGTAATACGGCTCCTCCACTGAGCGCACAGAGATTTTGAAGTGGCGGCGCAGAAAGCCTCCGTACCGCTTGTCCCACTTCAGGTTGTTCAACTTTGGTCGGATCCTCCTCATGAAGCCCCCGTAGCGCTTCTGCAGCTCCTCGGGCTCCTGGCTCTCCTGCTCCGCCGAGCTACTCCTCTTTGACTTGGGGCCGAATTTGCGTAAAAAGCCGCCGTAACGTTTAACATAACTGTGGAGCGCCTGATCCTCCGGAGCCTCGTCTGCGTCCTCCGGCGCGTCTGCGTCTCTCTCCTCCAGCCTCTTCAGCAAGTCCTCGTATTTCTTGGGCAGCGCTCCGGCTTTTAGGATGTAATTTTCGCGCCAAGGCGAGGTGAAGATTTTGTTCTTGTTCTTGTCGATCCTCTTGATGAAGCCGCCGTAGCGTTTCACCAGGTCTGCGTGCTGGCTCTCCTCCTCCTCCGAAGCTTCATCCTGGCTGAAGTCCGCCAGCCCCGGAGCCTGGCCGCAGCTCTGCAGTTGCGCCTCACACTCCGCACCGCAGGACTGCAGGACACAGAGAGAGAGAGAGGAGAGTGAGACCAACCGACACCTCAACACAGAGAGGTGGTGCATCAGTCAGCGGTACACTTGCGTTTGTTTAAATTAATTTCTAATGGTTTGACGTCAGTTTGAGCCAATTACACCACTTTTCATTCCGCTTCTCCTTCAGTGGCTTTGAAGTGTCACCATCACACCAGCTGCGTCTCTTCAGCTTTATCGGTCTGTGAGTGAAAGATTCAAACCTATATGTCATGTTTTTACTCATCACATATTCTACATGTAGCCTCTTATACATTTACTCAATATTCAATATGTAGGGGATCAAAGTTTTAATAAAATAAATGAAAAGAAAATGAAAGTTCTTTTGGATTATTGTGATCACCATGTAGGCAGACGTGAGAGGTCATGCCAGGAGTGGACTTGAGCTCCGTGTGAACTTGGTCTTACCAGGCTGCTGAACGCGCCGTCGGAGCTGAGGATTTGCTGCGCACATTTCTGGCACTGTGAAGAGCAATCTGTGTGGATGGAGGGCGGCAAGCTCAGCATCAGCACCAGGACATACCACTCCATTCTTCACCAGATCCCTGACACATACAAAAAACACACACATACGCACATAAACAAAAACAACGCAGACAGAGTCGGTGAGTCTGGATTAGATGAGGGTCAGAGTTGGACCGCTCTGTTTTAAGGATTCACGCTCTAGAGATTCATGGAACAACTCGACCTGCACTAATGTAAATGATTTTAAATGATCATTTAAATCAGACTGCTTTAAAAACAACACACATCTGTTTCCTCGCGTGGACCTGTGCACTGTGCGTAATGACGCATTGGCACCAAGTCTTTCTGTCATCACTTCGTTATTTAAACGGAGCAGAGAAACATCACATGTGGAGTAAGTCAGACTTTCACAAAGACAATGAAGAGACAAGTGTAGAGTCGGTACCTCAGGAGTTTGACAGATACTTCCAGCCGTGTAAAGACTCGCAGAGGCGCATCTACCATCAAATGGAAACTCGCAGTCCGCTCTCCAACACTTTCCCCCTGCGCGGTTCGTCGCTCTTCTTTTATCGCCGCAGACTCGTCTGTGTCACCGCGGCGCATCAGAGCGGCTTCTGTTCACGGACCAATGGGAGGGAAACGTGCTGCGTAAATAACCCTCCCGCTTCAGGGGCTTTAACAACGCCCACACACAGAGGGTGTAGAAGAGGCAGCGCAGCTCATCACCATCACCATCACCATCATCATCACCATCATCACCATCATCACCATCATCATCATCAAAGAAAAATCACTTTGACCGCCTGGATCAAACCCTGCAAATCACACAATGAACAAAGTGTTTTCTTCTACAAGAGAGAAAGAAAAATCACTTTGACCCAAACAAACATGATGCATCACACTTCATCTAAACGTCCAGTCGGTGTGGTGTCTGCAGGGGTGGCCAAAGTATTTTTAGGACCCTCACCTCTCACCTGGAGCAGCCACCCCAGACCAAAACCAGACGCTGCTAAACTGATCCAAATATCAATCTGTCTGTACCATCATTTCTCCCAACACCAGCTTTAGTGTCAGAGTTTTGCTGATTGGATATTTCTTGAGGTTTAGTTGTTTTTGTTTTTGTTTTTTTACCACTTGAGTAGAACAAGCTAATTATCACCTCATCAGTGTTCATGGCTAACGAGTTAGAAAGAATTCAGAGTGAAGCAGAACGGTAAAGTTACGGGCTGCGAAACCAAAATAATGAATCTGCAGGTTGTGGAGCAACATTTGAATCAATTGATTTGATTTTTCAAGAGAAAATAAATGTGAAAACTACAAAAAACAAATGTTTTCAATCAGTCACTGAGAATTTCTTTATATGTCCGCCCCTCCCCCGCCTCGCAGCAGACCTACACCCACCGTCTGTCATCCTTACATTCATGTGGTCCCTGCAGTCGGTGGGCCTACATGCTTCCAGGTTGCTTTATGAGCTAAGACTTGTACAGTGGAAGGACCCGAAGAAATGATCGACACACGATGATTCAGCCTCAGCACATTTCAAGGTTGAAGCCTTAAGAGTCTCATGTTTGGACCAAGGTTGTACTCTGGGTCTTCTTCCGCTTGTTTAGGGGAGGAATGACGAGAAACCTTGGGCGGACTGAAGCAATAACATAGAACACACAGTCTTTACACTCCGGTATGAGTCTTTCACCTGGATGGAATCTGAATTTCTTTTTCCTAAATAACTGACTGAAGTGGACTCTGGGTTTGCTGATGTGGTTTATTATGGGTATCTGATTCTATTTGCACATTTGGTTTCATTTCAGATACGTGTTTTCAGATACGTGTTCACATTCATCACTTAAAGATAAAAACGAATCTATGTAACTACCATGACAACTGTGTCATCACTTACTGTGTCTGTGCTAAGTTCCTCTGTTTGTAGAAGGTGCTGCTCCGCTGTACCCAGAGGGCTGACACCTTCTAAAATTAAAATATATCTTTTCAACACAAACAACTCTCGCTCAGCCCAAATGTGATTTTCACACACTAGTGATGGAGCTTAAACACGAGGGTTTAGTCACAGTCTGTCATTCTGTCCAGCTCCACGGTTACTAGCCAGAAATCAGCTGTGGATGTTCTTGGTCACCAGTAGATCAATCCTAAGGTTTTTCTGATCTTTCCCTCTCCCACCACCACAAGACACATTTCCATTTTTATTAAAGACAAACAAAATATAATAATTGATATATCAAAATATAATAGAAAGATTGTCACCAAAGTTACTGAACTCACACTACACAGAGGATGAACCCTTTCCATTTTACTTCTTCTCTTTCTCTGTTTAGTATGATACTGTTATTGTACCGTGCTGGTGCTGTGTGGTGCTTTCTATCTACAGACGGGAAAATTATGGTTTGTGAAATTTGTTTTACAGGTTTACAGTAGTTGAACTCAGTTTTTAAAACTCCACGCAAATATGTTTTTAAAACTCTTTATTTCTACAGTCTGCAGGTCACTAACAGGCGAACCACGGTCCGGATCCAAACCCAGACACTGTCCTATCTGGACCTGGACCTATAACCCATAGACGCCGTGGGTACTTCCGGGCCCGAGCACCAACGGAAAATGCCGAGCAACCACGTGCGAAAGCGTAAAATAGCGGCCAGATTTATTTGATAACAAACTCCAGGTTGGTGTTAGGTTGCATCGGCAGCAGGGACTAAGCTGCTGTGAGTCGCTGTCAGGCCTCTGCCCCTACCTGTTACCACCAATCACAGAGCCGATTGATCCGATCGATCCAATCTAGCATCGCGTGCACGGCCTAGCGCGGTCAAACGAAGCGCCAACGTAGGACAAAGCTGGCTAAAAAACTTGCTTTGACCAGAGACTTTGCTTCAACAAGATGAACAAACTTGTGATCAGAAATCCAAAAACACCAAGAGAAACTCAGTAACGACAGTAACGAAGATAACGACAACCGCAGCAAAAGAAGGGACGGACTTTTTAAGCTAGCTGGAAGATAACATTTCCTTGGATGGCCTATGACACCACAAAAAACAAGGCATTTCACAGGCAGCACAGCTAAAGAAAATGAATGCCACGCTTCCATCAACACACACAGGGATGTATCAGGAAATAGGAAACCTGGATGTAATCGCAGATTAATACATGAAGCGCGCGGCGGCAAGGAGCAAAACTTTCCTCATGAGAACATAAAATCATTGGTGAGTAAAAACAAATCAAATTTTCATATTTAGTAACCACGTGGGACTGTGTGTTGACGGTGAACTACCTGTACTTTACTGTGTGGGAAGATGTGAGATTGAGTTAACAAAAAAGAAGAAAAAGGGGAAACTCATGCAACAGTTTTTATTCCTGAGGCACATTGGTCCTTCTGGACCAAAGTTTCGTACCGTAGCTTGAGGAGATTTTGTCAGACTTTACACAGCTCCCTCTTATTTTACATATGCAAGAGTACTACTCCAAGACCAGACCCTGAACACACCGAGACCAGACCCTGATCACACCGAGACCAGACCCTGAACACACCGAGACCAGACCCTGATCACACCGAGACCAGACCCTGAACACATTGACAGCAGAGCTCTGTGCAGAACCAGATAACATCTGAGCCCACAGACTAATTCCCATTGATCTGTAATGGAATTATATCATAGACCATAATAGTTACTATGGTTACCATGGCTTACTTTTTCACCTGCATTTGCCCAGCTGTACTTTTTGGGAGTTTTTTCTGGATTTTCTTTCTTTGCCTTTTTTAAACCTGATACAAAGATGTAGCTGTTCTTTTTTTTTTCTACCATCATGTCATCCTGACTGAGAAGTTGTAGCTGAACAGACTGGACTGTAGATTCCTTGTAAATAGTTGTGGTTCGCCCGTGAGGAATAATGGTCATATAGAGCAAAAATGGGAGGTAGAAGAACCCATAGTTAGAAGTACACCAAATTTAAAATGCTGTCTCCACTAGGAGCCACAGCAGGATTAATATGATTAAACAGCAGTGGTCCCTGTTGATCCCATGTTTGTGATCAACTGGTTACACAAAGTTTTATTTAGAAATAAACACCATGTACATTTTGTTATATGCATGAAACCTGAAGCAGGTTCAAGTACAAGAGGTCTGAGCGCTGCCAAAACACAGGTGACCTGTACTCAGTGCTGTGCTGCTACCTCGCTGCTCATGCTGCACCTCCTGTGTTGACATGGAGTCAGCGCTCGCAGCATTTCCAGCAGCAGCAGACAACGCTCTGATAAACCCACTGTCCACCGCCTGCTCAGCACCAAGGGGGCGTTTTATGGCTTGATTATCAAGTCAACAGTAGAGAACTGACAGTAAATGAGGGGAACGAGATGAGGGACGCTATAAAGACAACGGTCCCCAGCCAGACTCGAACCTCTGATGTTACAGTGCAGCAAAAATACAAAGTTAACAAAAGGATAATGCACACAACACAAAACTGTCCTTTAAATATGTATATATATATATATATATATATCAGTCAGACCATCAGTGACATGGGGAAATATTTAAATCACTCCACTTTTTGCAGACTTTATTATTTTGTAGATGTAACTGTAACTTGCTGAAAACACTCTACACTCAATAATCTTTTTAGAAATATTTTGCAAATGTATTAACAACTGAAAACAAATCTCTCATTTGTTCAAGTAATCAGATCCTTAACTCAGGACATTGTAGAAGCCTCTTTAGCAGCAGTTACAGCTTCCAGTCTACAAACTCTGAACAGCTGGATTTGAGCAGTTCATCCCATTCGTCCTGTCAGATCCTCTCAAGCTCCGTCACATTGGATGTGAAGCATCTGTGAACTGCCGTCTCTCCACGAGATGTTCTATTGGGTTTAAGTCTGGGCTTTGGCGGGTCCACAAGGTCAGTTAGAGACTTGCCCTTAAGTGGCCCAGTGTTGCTGTTTGCTTCAGCTCAGTGTCGAGCTTGAAGGGCGAATCGTCACCAAAGTCTCAGGTCACATGAACTCTGGATCCAGTGTTTGGATCAGAGAGTCTTGTTCCTCCTGCTCTCAGAGTCTTTAAATGCTGTTAGTCAAACTCCAGCAGTCTCTTCCTCAGTGTCTTCTGTCTAGTCTCTCTACCAGAAAGACCTGATTGATGGAGAGCAGCTGAGATCGTCCAGCAGGTTCTCATATCTCTGCAGAGGACTTCTGAACCTCTAGAGGAGTTCACGGTCTCCTCCCTGACCGAGGCCCTTCTTGCCTGGTTACTCAGTTTTACTGGACGGCCAACTCTAGGAAGAGTCCTGGTCTGAACCGTCTGTGCTTCCTAACTCTCAAAGCTTTTGGAATGGTTGATTATGATGAAGAGGCTCCGTTGGATGTTATTCATATTTTCTGAGTTCCTCTCTGAGGGTTCAAGTGTCAAGTGTTTGAGTGTCACATTATTCTAACCTTCAAATGATTGATGTATTAGTCAAACTAGACTTCATGCATCGTCTGTCATCTTCACTGCTACTGTTAGCAACACACCCACATGAGTTGTTTTTAAAGGCAGTGCTATTTTTGGCCTAAACATGGCCTAAAACACTGACCTTGATTCACAGTGTGAATCAGGTTCAGGACAAAAGCTGACATTTGTTAACTTTATTGTCTTGTGTGCTGTGAGCTGCCGGAAGATGGGGTGTGAATGTGTCACCTGGAGTGCACTGACAGCTGAAAAAAGCAATGAAAGTATGAAGCCTGGTTGGACTTGTACATTCTGTAGATTCAGGTTTAGCTAGATCCAATCTGAACTGATGCCTTTCAGATTGTGAGTGAGTGTGAAAAATGTATTTTATAGATTTAAAGCTGCACGAATTAATATTTTACTATGAACAACGGATGAACTAACTATGTGTAATGTGAAAAGGGGCTGCTCATAGTGACGAACCCACGGAGAATAATCACCAACTCTGCAGCTGGTTCTGTCGAGCTTTTTCTCTTGAGAACCACTTTAGTTTTCTCTTTACAAATAAAAAAAAAAGAAAATACTACAGCAACCCTAAAGTAATATGTGTAAATAAAAAAAAAAAAAGATTAGTAGGCTATTACATGCAGAATATAAAAATTTTAAATGAAAAAAAATTAAAATTCAGTGGCAGTCAAAAGAAATATTATATGATACTATAATACTATATATAAATATATATATATATGAAATCAAATAAAAAGATATCAAATAAAGAATATGAATTAAAAATTAGATTCAAATTTTATTAAATAATGAATAAAATAAAATCAAGAATGAAATCAAATTCAATTTAAAATTACATTGAATTAATTGTGAAGATTGACAAATAATTCTGCTCTGAAAACATTTTCCAGAGTCACAGAAATGGAAAGTTTTGCAAACCGTCCGCTGTGCTGTTACTACATTGTTCCCATTTGTTGGTGAGCTGACTGGATTTGTAATTACATCATCAAAATATGTCTTTAAACGTTCATTATTGTTGGATTTTTCCAAAACACTCACATGATGAAGTACATTACCTGCAGCAGCTGAACTCGTAGTGCTAAAATGATTTGTGAATTATTCTTAGACCAAACACTTAGGCCACTCAGCCAATTAGGAGCTACTTTTTGGGACTACAAGCTCTGATTCATCACAACACATTCAAATGATTTTTTTAAATGTTTTTATGGTCTGGCTATAATTGATTTTTCAAATTGATTTATGAGTTTTCACTTGTATTTTTAACAGGTTAGAAAAGCCTCTGAAACAGCACGACAGTAACTTGGATTGTATTTTCTTTTTCATCCGATCAATAGTCATAATGGGTTAAGGTTTACTGATAAATTAATGATTATTTTTTTTCCTCTTTACACGCAGTGTAATCAGCCACAGCCAACATTTCCTGTCAGACATCAACATGTGTGGCGAAACAGATTGTCCTTGTAAAAACAGAAATAACTGCACAAACTACTTTACTGTTTCCCTTCTACAAATAACATTCAGCAGAGAAAAATACTTTCCTGTCATCAATCAAAAAAAATCTGCAGGGATGGAGGACGTTTTTCTTAAAGACTACAGTCCTTTAATCACTGAATCAGTCTGTATAAATCTCATTTAAATCACATGCATGCAAACGGCGTCCTCCTCAGAGATACCATTAGAAACACGTGTTTAATGGTATGGTAAGGTACCCGACTGTAATGATGAACGTGGGGATCAGTGACTGTCAGATGAAAACATATGGCTACAGTGGCCTATATACTCTGTTATTAGTCTAAAACAGTGTGTTTTTCTTTGTCTTTTAAATTGTTTCTTAGTTTTTCTTGTTGTAGGGAGGAGATATGACACATGCAGTGACATATGATGAAGATTTCACAGATCATAACTGCGGAAGAGTTGTGGAGTTAACTTGTCAGATTAAAAAATCTTGTTTGAAGAAACTGAAGTGTAAAAAACACAATTTGAGGTTTTAGGAAAAGTTACTTGATTTTAAAAGACCACATGACATTCTGACTGGACATCTGCTGATATTCTACATTTTTCTCATTGTCAACAAATCCCATGTGCATATCCGAACCAACACTGTGTACAGTGTGTGTATCAAAGCCTGATATAACTCGGTCCTCTGCGCCGTAGTTTATGACACAGTGAAGAGGAAGACCTCTGAGCACCAGCCACCTGAAACAGCAGCTTCCGCTCCAGCAAACCAAATAAGACACTGATGTTTCTGCTCACCTCCTGAAGGACAAGGCTGCGTTTGTTTCTGCTGTTTTTTCAATAAATGATTAATCCACTCCTTAGGCTTTTCACATACACTCACACATACACTCTCTCTCACACACACACACACACACACACACACACATACACACACACACACACACACACACACACATACACACACACACACACACACACACACACATACACACACACACACACACACACACACACATACACACACACACACACACACACACACACAGGCTTGACCGATACAGTATTTAAGGCAATGCCAATATTTTTTTATTGACTCTGCCAACTTTTACATATCATTTAAACAGAACTTCCTCTATATCAACAATATGTCATATACCCCACCGAACATTTCAAAAGCCTATTTCTGTCCCCCTCACTAGTTTCCCGTTAATTCTGTCTAAACCATGTCCTCTTACTGTCCAGCCATCATAGTTCAAATGAGAGGTGGATAAAAATGTTGATATTTTCATCTGAGTCCTCGTAAATTATTACAGAGCGATGAGCTTAACGAGCAGCACGAGCGGTGCAGTAAGTTCATTCATTGCAGTTCACTGCAGAACCAGCTCGTGGTGTTTATACCATTGTCCCAAACGGCCACACCCCAAAACACACTCCACGTCTCTCCTGCAGGGAATTTATAGTGGTGAAACCATGAAAAGTGACAAACACAGAGACGGGTACAGAAATGGTAAGAAAAGTCATGGAGGGATGAAACAACAAATCATCCGACTCTTAACACAGGAGACTGCTGTTCACTTCCTGCTCCCTACCAACAGTTGACCGCGACTGCGACCATGTGTCGTTCTCGAGGACGTGGACATTTTGTTATTTAATCTGGAGGACTTGTTGGTAAAGAGATGACAATAAGTGGCTGCAACAAAGATCCTCACCTGGATTCAAACCAGGGGTGTTTTTTCATTTATGGTTGTCACCTGACTCGCAAAGGACGTCTCAGCTTCCTGCTTTTTAAACGTGATTAAAAAGACATGTTTAAGTGTTTCAGTTTAGTACATCTGAGATCGTGTTGTCATAGGTGAGAAACACAAACTGTTAGACTGATTGTAAACAAGAAAACACAACGGAGATGAGGGTTGGCAAACAAAACAACAAACTGTTTCTTGCTTTGACTGCTGTGTTCGTAGTCGTAGTTGTGCGGTGAGGGATTAAGAGCGACATTTTGGTCGATGTTGTTGTCAGCAGTTACTCTGGTGAGTATAATGCTATCATATGGACGAAACTGTGAAAATAAACTGGAATCAGATGGCAGCTTTTCTACTGATGTTACCTTAATGTCTAAACTGCTTGTAGACGAGGCGATGCTTCACTTGTGTTGTCACTTCTGCTCTGAACATTAATAATGCACAGATTTAGAGGTTGGGGTGAGGTTCCTCCACAGAGCAGCCTTCATGTGAGGCTGCAGTGTCGGATCAACAAGGCTACAGAGGTTTCTCTACTTCTCATCTCATTATTTCGGATCATAAGAGGAAGTGTATTTCATGATAATACATCCATGGTGAGAAATAAGCATCTCTCTTTCCTTACCATCTCAGAGAGCAAATCACATTAATTATGTTATGTGTCATCTCCCTATGGGCTCTAATGGCTCCATTAACAAAGACCGCCTGGTAACACTGGCAGGCTCACAGTCGTTAATAAACTAGCTTGGCAAATGTTTAAGCTTCTGTGAAAACCTGGGCGCAGTCCTCTTGCCACAGGAGGAACTCCATCAGAGCGGCTCAAACTAAAGGAATGAGACATATAACATAGTCTACAAGGTTGCACTTTAGCACAGCTCAGAATTTGGACAAATTAAATTTTTGACCTGATGAAAAGTCAGAGGATCACCACAGTCCGTAGTCCCCGTCCTCTGGGGACCTCGAGAGTGAACACAAAATTTCATGGACATCCTCAGCTCTCTCAGCAGCAGCTGTTGATATATTCCAGTCTGGAGACAAGTGGTGATCAGCTCACTGAGAAACACTGACATTCCTCGAGCCGCGCCGCTAATGTGGAAAAATATTTGAGCAGAAAAAAATACGTTTTGGAGTGAGTCTACATAAGTTCGCAACAGGGACAGTCCACTTTAGGAAAATCAATTTTCATGCTCCACCATAAAGTACATGTTTCTGTAGCACTAGTGGGCAAACGTCGCTGTGCATGAATTTTTTGTGATATTAAAATGGGCTATTTGTAAATTTTCTCTGTCACTGAATGTGCTTTGTTGTGGGTGGGTGGTAGTGGTAATAATAGTTCAGCCATTGTTGCGTTCACAAGTCAAGAGGTTAGTGCTGATCAGCGCTACTTCTCCATCCTCTCATGCTGAACTGAGGTCGGACTGGACGCTACCGTGACTCACTAACACAAAGTGGTGTTACGAGACAAAAAAACAAGTGATGGAAATAGAACCAAAACAGGAGTCAACATTGGTTTTGCTTTCTTCCACTGGAGACAGCTCCTGGTGAGCGAAGGAAGGAAGT
The DNA here is from genome assembly GCF_002260705.1 of Seriola dumerili. NCBI lineage: Eukaryota > Metazoa > Chordata > Actinopteri > Carangiformes > Carangidae > Seriola > Seriola dumerili. The sequence continues at coordinate 313,358 of NW_019174680.1, forward strand.
TTGATGCTGAACTCACAATGTTTCTTCTAGACTGATAAGTAAACAGCTGCTAATGCTAATGTTAGCAATAGCCAAACTTACATACATTTCTGTAGTTTGTGTTTATGCACACACACACACACACACACACACACACACACACACACACACACACACACACACACGGTAATACTAATCAGTAAAGATGCCACCTCCTCTTCCTCTTCCTCCTCTCCTTCCCTCCTTCCCAACAGCCTCCCACCTTTATCCTCCTCCTCTTCCTCCATCTTTGGGACGGCTCAGTGGACAGTTGCCTCAATGACGGGTCCTCTCAGACATCTCTGGATGACCTCTGACCTCCAAAGGCGAGAAGGCAGACCTCAACGTCACCTGTTTCCTGACCTCGGGAATATGTATGTATGTCTCTCTCTCTATACATACATGTATATATTTCTGTTTAGCATCATCTAATGCTCCCCTAGTCCCCAGTATCTGGTTCACACACACACACACACACACACACACACACACACACACACACACACATCCATCAGCATGCACAGTTTTTTGCTGGAACACAGACTCACCAGTTTGAATTCATATCATATTGTTTGTTTTTGTTCCTTTTGTTTTTGTGTTAATTCTCTTCTGGCTGTTTCTGTGTCCCTGTAGCTGCTTTGTAATCACTCTACTGCACAATTAAAAATAAATTAATCAAAATATGTTTCACACTGAGGTCCCTGTCACACCTGTAGTTCAGGTCATTTGGTTTGGATCAAGGTAAAGGATTTTTTTAACACCTTCTGACACATCAGGGAAAACCCTTTTCTCACATGCTGATGTGTTACCATAGTTACCAAATGAAAAATCGTCAAATTATATACATAACTTTTGAAGACTGAGAGGTCTATCATCAGATAGGTTAACAATCAGCAGCTGGATTTAATAATCATTTATAAAATTACACACGTTATATCTGTAACAAAATCCTGTGGTTGGTCTGTTTTACTTTGACGCCACAAACAAACCTCACTTGAAGCGGGACTGAGAATCACCGTTTCAGTCATAGTCCTGTTGTTTGGTCCGAACCTGAATCCAACTGAACCAAACTAACTGGGCAGACGCAGTTTGGTTCAGTATGAAAACACCCTGAGGTGTCCCACAACAGCTTCCGGGCCCCTGCGCTGTCATTCTTCATCCGCCCACTAGATGTCTCTGGACTTTCTTCCCATCCCCGTGTCCGTCTGCTCACCTGTTTTTCATTTGTAATCACCTGAGCTTCCCCGCCCACTGACACACCTGTTCCCAGTTTCCTCATCAGCCCAGTCACTATTTAAACCTGCCGTTGTCACCATCTCCTTTTCATTTCCTCTGTTTTCGTTACCTGTGCCTGCTCGTTTAGCTGCCTGTTGATTCACCTGTAGGCTGGTTTTATTTGATCAAAAGTTAATATAATTTAAAAAATGAATATAACAATATTCTTTAATGCTCCCTCGCTGCATCTTCCTGTCTTGTGAGTCTGTGTTTGGCTCCTCCCTGCCTGTGCTGCTCCCAGCAGCCTTGTCAGTAACGGCTTCTATGAAAAACAAATGGTCTTAACGTGAATAAATCTCAGCACATGGTATTCGTTTCAATGATCAACAGCCCAATAACCCCACAAGGAAGTAAAAATGTACTTCAAAAACATTCCAGCACTGGCCATGTATCGGCAAATGAGATATCGTTCTAACCCTCACACACACACACACCCACACACACACACACACACACTCATACACTCACACACAATACTCAATGATGTGTGTAGCCCCGGGTTTCATAAACGCTCCCCCTTCCTCTGTTTGAGCAGCCTTGTTTGCATTTGCATTCCCCAGTAACCTGGAGACACCTGCATCTCACACAGAACACCAGCTTACTACTCCCACATGCTGTGACACACACACACACACACACACACACACACACACACACTACACACTACACTATACAGCCTGGTGTTATCTTATGTGTCATGATTTACAGCACAATTACACAGATAGTAACCTTGTATTGTTTGTCTTGAGTTCAATGACCATGAAATAATGAACGTCCTCCTTGTTTGTCCATTTCCCCGCTCTCATTCAGACATGCTCCTGTATGCCTGTAAACACACAATCACATCATGACACACTGCTTGATAGGGAAACTGTGACCCCTCCTCAGGCTTTTCCAGGCATCATCATCTTCATAATCATCACAGCTCCCCTCCGTCCCTCCACCCACCGACTCCTCGGTGACGCCTCACACCTCCACCAATGAAAAAGATCTGTCATGAGACAAAAGTGAGCTGAGTGCACAAGCGACAACAACACCGCCAACCTGAGCTCTACACCGTATCTGGTGTGAAGGTAACCATAGCAGCCGTTAAGAAAAGCTGCCATCACCACCATAAATAAACCTTCTTGATCAATTTATACATTTTCACCTCTTTCAATGGAGAGACAAAGTGAATCAGAGGGCGGCGGTGATGCTGTTAGGCCAGGGAAATCTCTAAAATGTTTTAATAAAAGAGCGAGTAACTTTCTCACAGACGTCATCCTCCACTTATACGGCACTAACGACATTATGAAAGCAGAGTTTTTTTAGAGTTGCAGAGGAACAGAACGTTGAAATATCAGAGTTGAATACAATTACAAAATCTTCTGGATTCAGCCTCATCTGCTCCCTTTCCTCACCTGGCACAAGTCTCTCACAGAGGTCATGAAAAGAGGTGCTGCATAGCTATGTAGCGATAGCATGACTTACAGAGAGCTCCTTTAAACTCAGATGGTGAAAACATAGTAAACACACCTGCTCAAAATCAGCATGTCACCTGTCAACATCTCCATGTCAAAAATGTGTTTTTCTTCTGTATTTGTTTTGTTATACTTGAGGACACTAAAACTCTCCACTGAAACACAGGTGAACAGTAATGAAACCCAAACACATAATAAATCCTTATGTTTGATTGGTATCAGTTCAGATTAAGGGCGTTTTGGAGATATAGCAGGCTATCCATTTTACAACATATATGTAATTAATCCCACTGTGGCATGTGTTTTATACATCTTTTATATAATATACATGTGTGATTTTATCGTTGAAGAACACAATCAGCTTCATTTACCCATCAAACTTTTTTTATTGGCTTAAAATGAATTGAAAGAGCTATGTCGTGGAAAAATACTCAAGGACAAATAAAAAGAAGGAATAAAAGTGATATGTCCTTTGTAGAGTGGAGTTAAATGCTCATATAGCATATGAATTATGTCCTGAATATTTAATTTGACTTGATGTAAAAAATCTTGAGATCTGAAGGAGATTTTCTTCATTAAGCACAGGCACACATACATTCAAATCCTTAGTTACCAGGAGACCTCATTCTTTTCAGCTTCTTTGAAACCCAAGGTCATTTTACAGCAGGGTAAACTGTATCATGTGAATGTGAGCCTCCTGAGTCAGACGCTGGAGACAGGAACACAGGATAGAGACATTTCTTTACGATGCTGCAGTAGTACAGTTTCTGTGTTTAGGACTAAATGTTCAGGTAACCTGATGGTCCAGTCCTTTCTCCTCGAAATTCCATTCAAAGTCTTTTCCCAAATATGTTGTGGTGGTTAATTGCTGGCTGGATTGCGTTTTTTTTTTTCTTCTTTTTTTTTTTAATGAATGAATGAATGAATGAATGAAGAGCCACATTTATTAAAGGCAGCAGAGTCATCGGGAGGTGGTTGGTGTATGACGTCACCAGAGACCAGAGTATCCACAGTCCGGTCTGAGGTTTAGGCAACAAAAGCACATTAGTTGTACATAATGCCAAGCAGACAGGGTTCCTCAGAGTGAGCTGTATTAATCCTCCATATATTCTGCTGTACAGTTTATTTCTTTGCTAAATTATAACCCGTTCCCGGCGACGTGTCAGACTGACTTCAGCTTAGTTGGTGAGCTCAGATGTAGTTTTTCTCTCTGTGTCAGCTGTTTGTCAGAACCTCTCCATCACTCACTCACTTCTTTCTGACTTCTGAGCTCCTGAAAAACTCCAGAGCCAGGAAGTGTGTTGTGTTACTATGACAACTGTGAGTTGTCATGTCATCGGGTGCGACATATTAAACAACTACAACGATATATTAAACAGAGTTTAAAGCAGTTTTTAATAAAGTGATGTTGATATTTTTTGCTTTTTTCTTCTGTAACTCAAATGTAGTTAAGTTAAGCGTCGCCATGGTGTTATTCAAAACATCGTCCTTGGCTCTTCCTGAAGGCGCCCCGAGATGACCACTGATTAAAACTGAATGACAAAATAAAGCAGCAGAGGAGGGAAGGTGCTTTTTTGGACGTAGTGATCGTGAGTACAGTGACAGATTTATGATTCAGTGATTATTGATTAAAAGCTAAATTAACAACTTTATAGACTGCTGTTGTTAGCCTGCATGCTAGCTCCCATCTGGGACCATCTATGCTTTTCATGATTTTCCTATAAATAAATGAATAAGATGATATAGTTGCTCGCACATGTTAAACATCATCAAACATCCAAAACCTGAGGAACGAGTCAAAAGCCCAGATCCAAAGTGTTCCTGAAAGACCTGTTCTACATTTCACTTCACTTTTGTTGGTCAGAGCGAAGTAGTCCACTAACATGCCCCTCAGGTACAGGGCTAGCTTAGACAGTGTTGGAAAACAGTCTTAGAGCTAGGCTTAGAGTTAACCTTAAACCTACCCTCCTGCTTGTCTGACCCTAACTGCAGTTTATTTACCATAACTTCAGTCTATACCTAACTTCAACCATACTGTTTACGATCTACACGAATTCTAGAAAATGAGAATTTTTTTAAACGTCAGAAATGGATGTAGAAAAATGAATGCAGTCTTCAATATTTTTCAATATCAGCCTTTATCCTTAATACCAGTTCACATCTTCTTTTATGAAACTCGGACAAACTGCAACGGGACCTCAGTGACATGTTACATCACGGTGTGAAGGATGGTTGATGTGTAAATGCGTTCTTGTTCCTGAGTTTAACAGTCTGGACTGGAGAGTCACCTGAACAGTTGACACCCACAGATTTCTCCCTGTCGCTGCACAGGTTGAACTGATAAGATGATTTGTTGTTAGGGTGACGGGGTTTAACAACCATGAAGCATTGTGGCTGTACCAGCTTGTGTCATGGTCACTAGTGACTTCAGTTTGTCTTTTGTGTCTCCTTCCTCCCCTGTCTGTCTCTCTCTCTCTCTGTGTGTGAATGTGCGTCTGTTCAGTGGGTGTGACGCTCCTCACTCCCTGCTTGCATCAACTCATCAGTCCAGCAGTATATCGTTCCCAGATCTTCATCCACTCTTCTCCAGATCATTGCCTCAGCCTGTTTGGTATCCAGCGCTCTCACTGCTTTTATCCTGTGTGTTTGTTCAGTAATAACCTTTGTTTCCCCGTGATTGTTCCCTCCTCACCTGCTCAACTCTCTGCCTGCCTCACTCGCCGCTCTGCTCACCTCCACTGACCTCCAGCTTCCCCAGGCAACCTGCTTTGCCTCCGGCCATGCTCACCGACAAGCTCACCTTCCCAAGACCTGCTCACCTCCACCACCTTCCTGCTTCTCCCAGTCCCCTGCATCGCCTGCCAGCTCCTCTGCCTTCATTCCCCACTCTGCTCAGCCATGCCATTCGCCCTCTCCCTTTACCCTCTCCCTTTGCCCTCTCCCTTTGCCCTCTCCCTTTGCCCTCTCCCTTTGCCCTCTCCCTTTGCCCTTTCCCTTGCCTGCTGGAACCCTCACTTTCCCATTCACCATCCGTACCTTATCCCTTTGCAATAAATCTTTATATGTTTTATCTTTACTCTGAGTCTGTGTTCTATATTTGCGTTCAGCAGGGTTATGCAACAAGTAGTAAAAGGCCACAACATAACAAGAAAACCAATGGGTGAGGGCGACAAACCAAAATACCTCATCATTCACTTTCCACTATGATCTCAAAACTCTCCTCTTCCTCTTCTCCTCTCCTCAGTGTGACTGACATCACACAGGACACAGGACCCACCTTGCTGTCGCCATCTTGGCAGTGCATGACTCCACCTAACACCTAACTCCAAAATGGGCAAGGAGGTAAGGAAGATAAGTTAAGATAAAATAACGAAAAGATATCCTGGCTATGTTGAACTTGCTTTGGAGTACAGGTGTCAGGACTTAATTTTCAAAACAGTGCACAAGGCTGGAAAAAAAATATCTCCTGGTTAAGTTCAGCGGCTACATTCGTTCTATGTAAGGCTGAGTTGTGTCTTTCAATCCACAAAAAGTAAATACTGGTGACTTAATAATGTGACCACAGAAGCTTTTATGTACAATATTAAAAAACGCTTGATCATGTCAGAGGGCCGATGTATTAGTGATGCCAATCTGTACTATACAGACAATTCACTTTCTAATTCTTCTCCAGCACAATGGCTGACACAAGGTGAAAATCCCCTTTTGGCATCCTCCCCCCCTGTTTGTCCTGCTGTATGTTTGAGAGAGATAACAGTGACTTTCCATTGTTGTGAGAGTCACTAATAAATGATGCATCAGACAGTCACCTGCTTGACTTCCCACGTTTCCTTTGTGTGGCTTTGACACAGCGTGTTGTTCAGACTTCCTGCAAGGCACCTAAAAGCATTTTGCCATTTCCTCTCCTGCTACATGAACCAGTTTCCCCCGCTCCCTCAATCCCAACAAGATCACACAAAATCCCTGCCGGATGCTGAGCAGCAGGACTTCACTTCTGCCGCATGCTATGATGGCTATTTCAGTGTGTGACCCCACCTGACAAAGGCCGCTGTCGAACACATCCTACCATGTTTAAGTGGAAGAAGCAGTCACTGCTTTGGTACTTGCTCTGTTATCTTGAGTTAATGGGATAAAAAAATATTTGCAAGTATGGCCTCTCTTGTTTTCCACAGACATTTCACAGGTTGTAAACAAGCCGACAGTTTAATGATCAATGAGAAAAGGTTCTTTACCTCTGAGAATCTGGTCCTAGCAGGTGTATTGGTCCAGTACTGGACCTTTCTCAAGTGCACGGCTATGGACGGTTTCTATTGTGATCCAAGGAGGAAAAACTATAATAAAGTAATTTAGTAATATAGAATATAGATGTAGGTGGATCAAACACTGCTAATCTTGAACCAGGCTGTGGTTATCTCCTCTGGCGGCCGCCCTTCAGTGAAACCCTTGGTGGGATGGTCCAGAAGAATCTCTACTGAGAGCATCTGATCTCCTGACAACTCTCACACCTCTTCTTTACCTGGAGTCCTTGTACTTTTTAAATAGATGTAGTTCTCAGTACTTACACCAAGATTAAACTTAAACTGCACCGACGCTTTAGTGATGTTCCTTACTTGTAAGGCGCATTGGATTAAAAGCATCTGACAAATGAGTAAATGTAATCTTTAATGTTTAATGAGGCACCCAGTAATTATTAAGTCTTTTCATTAAGAATAAAGTGTATGGGCTGTAATATAATGTGTGGCTGTTCTCTCCTCTTTCCTCTTTAATTATTCAGTAACAAAACAAACAGATACAGATAGTGGCTTTGAGTTACGGCCCAAGTGCACAGAGCTGTAACTAAACCCTTAGTACAGACACACTGCTGTTAATACGTATTATTATTATTACACAGTTCACACACTGCAGTGTGCGGCTGGAGCGCAGCTGTGCAGATTCTTTCAGATAAAGCTTCTTTAACAGTATTTTGGATCAGCTGCTGTTGTTTTAGGCTGTTTGCTAGTTGCTTTATTTCTTAATAGTCTGCATGTCTTGGTTGTTCTGTCCTTCCCCCTCTGCAGTGGCTCGTTCTGTCTGGAGCTCAATGCCACTATGTGTGATCATCATTACCTTCTCAGTGTAAAGAGTCTGTGTTTTGTGTCGCTTCTATGTGGCTTAAAATTTGATATTTAAACCAGCTGCCTGTGGCTTCTCCTCTCTTTTCTTTGTTGAAGACAGTAGCTGATCTACAGTCTGTGTCTGAGTTCTTCCTCACAAACAGCAGGGGGCAGCGGTTGATGACAGGTTGTCTTGCCGGCTGTGCTCAGGGGAAACTCGCTCCTATTACTGGCCTGGTGTCAGTCACCTTTTCTTTATCAGCAGTTGTCATCCTGTTATCCATCATCTCCCTGTCTTGGTGCAGATGTGCTGGTTTCTCACCAGCTGTTGCTGTCTGTTGGTTTGTTGGAGTGAAACCTGTGAAGTCCTGTGTCAGGATTCAACACCTCTGATTTCCTCCTGTATGATTCATGTGGTGTCAGTCACAGAGGAGAGCAGAGTTCCTGCAGCAGGTCCAGACCGAAGCGCACCGGGAGCGGTGGCTGCAGAAAAATACACTTCTTACAATTTCGGCCTTTTAACGATAAATTTATAAATGTATAAATGTATAAATGTATAAATGTACAAAGACCAATTTATGTTGTCATAAGAAGAGAGCACATGATAAAAACAAGATGTCTTATTGAACCATAAGGGACAAATGTTGTTAAAACTGAGATCTAAAAGATTAAAAAATACATATATTTGAAAAGAAATACAACTGAGAGTTTTAATCTCAGTGAGACTCTCTCCTGTTTTCTTTCTGGTCCCTCTCCTGGTTTTCTCAGTACAGCCTCACTAGAATTAAATACCAACAATAAATTAAAGAGGATGTAGCACAGACTTTATAAAGTTCAGATTTATTACTGCACAAATAGCATCTTAAGTTATTTATTTATTTAGATAAATCATATCCTTTGCAGCCTGATAGTAAATATTCTGAGACCCAGTATCAGTTAGTGACCTGGGGGTTGGGAACCTCTGCAGTAAAGAATAAAGACTAAAACTGAAAACTGTGTGTGGTCCCCTTGCAGCCACTCACACGGTGCCAGTGTCACATATTTTGCTGGATTCAGGGCTTTTTTAGCTACAGCTGTATCTCCAGTGTTCATCAAAAAAATAATCTGTCAAATGTTTTTTTCGTGACAACAGAACAATCAATATTTCAAAGAGTTAATTGTTTTAAAAATCAACGAAAAAAAATCCTTAATCATAATTGATTTGTTGCCTGGATGATAGATATACTTGCAGCAGGTAAGAAACTCCTCCTTGGATTAATCAGTAGGACTGTGAGTGTTGTAGTGTTTTTCTCCCTGTGGAGAAATTAAGTGCTATGCATAAGTCGTGAGAATGACTTCATGGAGGTAGGCGCCAACTCTCACTTCATTGCCTCCACCCACTGTCAGCACCCGAGGGTTACATCACATACATGTGATATAAACAACAAAGAGAAGCAGAAGGTCGCATCGCATGTGCCTTATATCTTATTGCAGACAAATTGAGCGCCAGGTCAGGGTGAGGGCGCATGAAGACAAAGAAAAGGAGAACCCTGCAATGATAGAGGAAAACTGTGTTTGCAAGAGCGTCATTCCTGTTGTCAATAGACAGTGTTCACTTATATTTTCTCAGATCATGTAACAGACAGGAGCTTTCATGTCTTGCTGGCAGAGACACACACTTCTTGGAAAAAGTCTGAACAAAATCTGAGGCTTAGCAAGAATTGAGCTCAATGTTATAGAAGTGCATTGCTAAATTGGTGGAATATTTTGGTTTTGTCTCCACGGACGAAAATCCATAAAACAATATATATAAAAATATTATGAAACCTTTTAGAAATTAGAGCAATTTCATATATTGACATGTATATGTCTAGCCCTAACATGTAAGTTTATGTATCTATGCTTATATTATGCATATGTAGACATATGGATAGACATGTTTAAAATTAATGAGAAATTAAAAGAAAAGGAAAAAAAAAAAAATATATATATATAATATATTATATTTACTTATACATATAATTTTGTATGTAGCTTTAATAAACTTACACTTATATCTTCATATGTCCAGAGGATGTATATATGTGTTAATAATATATCCCCTCATAGGTGATATATATAGCAACACTACTCTTGATATACGGACATGTATGTCATACATTACATTACTCAGCCTTGTAGCAGCAGGGAGCTGTTTTAAGTGAAAAAGACACCCACTGCTGGCCTAAATTCATCAGGTGGGCAGGAGCACATATGCATGCTAATGTTTCTTTGTGTCTGATGGATATGTAAATAAGCAGTTTTCTAACACATTTGTCATAAAAACAAGAAGGTGATAATACCTCAATGTTGTGTTTATAGCTTGTTTCGCTGCTGCCAATTGATCCTGCTTTAAATGCACATCGGATACGACCTTTGAGGCCTAAAGGTGCTAAATGAAAGTTTTTCCTGTTGCCACGTGTTAGCACTAACAGCAGTTTACTCACCAGTCTAGCAGAAAGGTTGCAAGTTCAGCATCGAAATTCCTTCCCCTCTGCACCTGCCAGGGCCAGAGGCATTATGATTTCAGGTTGTCTGTCTGTCCGTACATACGTATGTCCGTCCATCCCATTCTTGTAAACGTGATATCTCAGCAAGGGAATTTCTTTAAATTTGGCAGAAACATTTACTTGGACTCAAGGATGAACTGATTAGAGCTTGGTTTTCAAAGGTCAAAGGTCAAGGTCACTGTGAGTGGTCAAATCACTTTTTAGCCATTACTCTGTATGCAGCAATTATGACAAAATTTCACATGAATGGTTAATGTTTTATATGTTTCTGGAAAAACAAGCATGTAACTTGAAACTAGTCTGAGTGGCAGAGGCATAGAACCGCAAGGTGGTATTTCTAGTTCATTTGGTGAAGAACTTTTCTCTCCGTGAAAGGTGCTACACAAATAAGATAATAAGAGTGAGAATGAAACAAAACAGTGACATTGTGTCTCGTAAAACTCAAATAATGAGCTGAAAGATGCTGAAAGTTCATATAAAGCTGAGTGGAACTGCAGCGTGGTGATAATTCTCTGTGGATTATGAGTGACACCATTTGTTCCACTGTTCACTGGAAAACTTTATTCAGTAGCAGCTTTAATAGTTGGAGTGTTGTATATTGTTGCTGGAACAGTTTCCTCCAGAAAAGCTAATACTGTACTATTTGTCTAATATTTGATGTGTTTCTGTCATCTTGTAAAAATCAAATGAGCATAGAGTCGAAAACACGTAACCATATACATGAAAATATAAAGACATACAAAAGATGGAGAGAATCATCTCAACTCAAGTGGACTTCAGTTACTGTCTGTGCTGCTTTCAGGGAACCATATCACCTCCACTTAAAAGGAAACTGAAGACAAAATACACCAACAAACAAGCATCTCCATATCTCCATGTAGTCTCAGCAGTGTCGGCCTTCAGGTTACCGTGGTAACGCCAGGCATTGAGATGTGGTTGTGAGCACGTCTGAGTCAGAAGCTAAAGTGAGTGTCCCTGAAACTTGTGAAAGATAGCCTTTTTATCCAGGAGCAGAGCAGGCAAAATAATAAAGCCAGAACATGGCTCCGAAACAAAACCTCTGCAGGCAAACAGAGGAGCAGAGGGACGGCAAGGTCAGAGCCACACACACACACACACACACACACACACACACACACACGCACACACACACACACACGCATACACGCATACGCACACACACAGCTGTACCACGAGTGTGAATGGAAGATGAATATCCACCTCCACTTGATCACGATGTCTCTCTCTGCACAAACACACACACACACACACACACACACACCTCTTCCTGTGTAAAATCATCGTGTGATTTCACATGGATGTTTGACGTTATAGCAGTGCAGTAAACTGATCTAATCAAAATGTTAAAGTTGAATCATTTTCATGTTTGAAGCATTTTAGAACTTTATCATCAATAGGCCTCACTTTGTTTTGTACATCATCATTCACCTTGCACTTCTTCTTCTTCTGATGCTTTTATCTCAGTGTATCGACTTCATCGAGCAGGTGACACAAATCTCTGACGAGTATATGTGACAGGAGCAGTTTACATCATGTTATTCCAGCTCAGCCACTAGAGGTCAGGAGTGGATGCTTTTCAATAACCCACAGTCACTGTCAGTCTAAGCTCATTACTGTATGATGCATTACATTATGTGTTGTGGTCCAAAAGAGGATTACTGCATCTAAATAGGCTTATTCTATCTTTTTCTATTCTTTCCTTTGTTGTTTCATATTGTTCCATTTCTTTTTTTGTATTTATCTATTTTCGCATTGTCACAAAGTACAATCACTGAAGTGATGCATTTAAGTACAAGTTTAACTTAAGTTGAATATTTCCATTTCATGCTATAACACACTTCAGAGGGAAATATTTCCTTTAATACTTATTCAGCTGTGTTTATTTTACAGTTGTAGTTACTGGTTTATCAGGTTTTATATCTTAAAAAATAGCTCATGGTATCTGATGAACTGTCATTAAATAAGCCAACAGTATATGAAATAGTTAACATTAGCTTCACCTCAACCAGCTTCAGCAGTAAAATGTTACTTACATATTAATGCATCAGTAATAATTATCTAAGAATATGTAGTAACATGTCAAACATAGGGGATATTTTTCTGCTTTGACTATTATTAATTTCCACTTGAAGTATATTCTCCTGATGATATTTCCATATTTTATATTTCTATATTACACATAGCATTTTATCTTTAAAAGACAGAACGTTACCAGACAACAGGAAGAACAAATCACTGAATAGAGGACAAGTACAACAGTTTTGTCTGCGAACAAGGGGGATAGAGGTTGTCTAATGTTGTGTGTTTGTGTATACAAGTGTATAATGTGTGTGTGTGTGTGTGTGTGTGTGTGTGTGTGTGTGTGTGTGTGTGTGTGTGTATCAGGGAAAGAGAAAAAGAGGTCACAAGCTATGGGAAATTATAAAGCACTAAGTTCAGTAACATTTAGTGCATTACTTTAACTAGTCTTCCTCCCACACTGTCTATTATTAATATATTCATTGTTGTTAATTTCACCTTTTAATTGCTACTGGAGATATCAAAGATCTCAGAATATAACGACCTTCAAACACAGAGTCACACAGGCTTCTACAGAATAACAAACTTTATCACTGAGTGTTGCAGCTGTGGGTAGAGTCACTGATTGTCTCTCCCTGCCCTTTAGAAATAACAAAAATCAATGGAAACAACAGCTGAATGTCTCACAGAGAATGTACAAACCACTTCTTGTCTTTTAAAAACATTTTTTCTGAATTATTACACCAACATTATGTGACAACACAGATCTCAAATCACTGTTTCCTATAACGGAACCAGTGATTTCTCATTTCCTCCCTGTAGCCTCTAACCAGCTCATATCAGATAAACCCTGCCATCTTGACAGTCAGTAACCAATCAACAGGACAAATGACAGTTCTGAACCTTGTACAAACCTAATTTGTCAGTATTGGACTTTAGTTTTAGTTTTACCACATAAGTAAATTAAAGTGAGCTAGAGAGGAAACTGCAAGCTGCCTATACAGTAGATGATACAGTATATTAGTCTGCCTCCAGAGGTTTGCATATCATTACTGAATATGTCAGAGCAGAGTGAGGAGGTCAAGGCTGAACTGGTCCTCAGGTCCAACTCTGTTCATCCTGTGGATGATCTGTACCCTGACATGGTTGCATTCTTCACATCATACATCACTGTCCTTCACTGTCTTATTTTAAACAGATTTTTCTTAGATATGAAAAATATAGTTGACAGTCGCCTTTTTCATTCTGGAGCAATGTCTGTAGGTATTCCTTTCAGGCTTCATACAGCCCCAACGATCTCCACCAGTAAGGTATGAAGCCTGTGTGTAGCCTGGGTGTCGAAACTCAGGGAAAAAATGTTGTCAGTTCTCATCACTACTGATCACTGCTTGTTAAGTTTATTGCTCTGAGCACACAGAGGCAACTAGAGGCACCTCAGATGAACTTATTAACATGTTTATCAACTCTCTCCTCACCTGAAATTTGGCATAAGAGAACAACCTTTGGAGAGACTTTTTAAGTTTTCCACCATGTTTTAAATGCTGTAAAATTTCTCTGCTATGATTAATATTTTGTTTAACATGGTTTTCCCACATAAAAAGTGAAGAAATTGGAAAACTGAGGCTGGACGCACATCTATGCTTACTTTCTCATTGAGAAATCTGGATCAGGCGTTGTGCCCCACCCACCCTGCTGCCTGCTCTAGGTTGGCTTGTGAAAGAGCAGAGACTATCAAGATGGTCAGAGGAGGAAACTTCAGAGAGACTCAGGCACATGTTTGAGCCTCAGTAAAACCAGACTCAGATTAGGAGTCTGTTGTGACCAGAATCAGAGACTAGCAGACGTATCAGAATGCTTAGCATTGTTAACATTTTTTTATTTGTTTATGTTGTTTGTTCGCTTGTGGCTGGCAGTGTTGCTCTGTGTACCTACAAGGTTTGAGGTTTATTTTGCCCACCCCCATCCCCTCAAATTGACGAAATTGTTACTCTCACTTTTTGTCACTTTTGCTTCTCACTCCTGCTTCTATCTCTTGTGGTGTACCCCAAGGCTCCAGTTTAGGCCCATTTTTATTTGCATTATATAAACTTCCACTGGGCTCTGTTTTCAACAACATTATATCCCTTACCATTTTTACACTGATGTCATGCAGCTGTATTTCCCCCTAGAACTAGGTGACAAATCTTGAGTCTCTTGTTGGATGGCCTTAAAGTTTCTGCACCACATCTTCAGTCTCACATATTTGCCTGGTTGTTTAACCAATTTTCTCAGGCCTCCGCCCTCAAATGTCTGCACATATGCAAGAACACTTTTATCACATTTGATCCTGCTTTAAATATCATAAACAAATCATTGCTATATGTTTTGTTGGCTCAACATCCAATGCTGTGCGAATCATTTAAAAAAAAAAATATTGACATGACTATGACATGACAAACTGATTATAAGGTGTGAAAGAGGAAAACAATCTCTCCTCAGCCTCTCCTCTCCCCTTTTCTGCCTCCTCTTATAGTTTTTGGCTCATTAGCTGAAACAGTTCATTAATTGACTTCCTCCATCTTTTCAAAGGCGGACTTACATGTCCTTGACTCTCTTTCGGTCTCCTCTCGATATTTCCTCTTTCACTATTGTGTGTGGCCCTGATTTGTCGTCTCAAATAAAGGCCATAGTGTAGGGAGCTGTGGAGTGTTCCAGCACCTCCTCATGAAAGAAAACCAAGGCTAAGCAGCAGTGGGATCCCCATTATTAAACCCTTCTCCTACAAGGCTACAAGTACAAAACTACAAAAATTTTATTCAAAAATTTTTATATAAAAGCTTATCTTTTGTTTGTAATATACAATACATGGTAAAAGATTACCAATGGTTGAGGGCCCTTGTCACATTTCAGATGTGTCCTTGAGTTGTTAGCAGAGACCTTTCTCCTCTAAATTTCTCAGTTGGTTTCATTCCAATAAATGTATGAGGCCAAAAGACAAAAGAATTATCCAATATTTCACAAAAAGGGAAGATAACAAAAATTAATACAAATGTGTGTAGAAGATTTTTTTTCTTCTTTCCTCTTGCATTAATCATCTGATGATCCATCAGATTTATCTAGCCTGACCCCTATCTTTGGAATCACTGAACCAAACTACCAAACTGTATATAAGCTAACTGACGAACCAATAATGTTACATCAGTCACAGAGACATTAAACTAGCAGTGTGGGACGATTAACCTTAAACTTAAAAAAACAACTAATAGATGTATTTTGAAAAAAACTCTAGGCAAAGTAATATTTCAAAAAAGTGAAATGGAAACATTTTTTTCACATTCAAGTTGTGGCGCCTCCCGTATCATGCCACGCATCGACAGTGTTTGTGTTATTACTCTCACTGCCAGAAGAAGGAGACAAAAGTTTTGTACTTCAGGTTTTAAAACATTTTGCTGATAATACTCATATACATTTGAAATTAGTTAGTAAGATGAATGTGTAGCAGGATTGAAGGTAGTCTATCCATTGAATTTTGCATATGTATATTTTATAGCTACAAGAAGTCGAAGTTCTGGTTTGATAGGACGGTGGCAATGTTGGATTACTAAACAATTGAAGTCAGGGACTGCCCTGTGATGCCACAGATCTTCGGAGGGTCCCAACAGGTTCATGTTTGTTATGTGGTGTTTGTGGTACCTTGGTTAACTGTAAATTTCTTTGGTAATACTTTGTGCAGTACATTAATGAAAAGCACTAAGTTGACACCTGCGCATAATCTTTAAAATCCTGTCTTAGAGGGACCCTGGATAGTTTTAAAGTCTTCATTATTTTGTCTTGTGTGTAGTCTAGGTCCTGAGACATAAACACGTGAAGAGTGTATGGTGCTGTGTCCTCAGTTAGATTCCCGCTGATTGCAGTGCAGTGGCCTAAGCTTCAGTAAATTCCCCTTTTGATTAGAGCCACCAATAAAGCTTTACTGGCCACTGAGCTGTGACAATAGACAGTCTGCTCTCTAAATTCAGCCAGTCTGGTATGCAGGGTAATGAATGCTACAATGGTATGGCATAATACAAAAGCAGGACTTGTTTTTATCTGACAGTACTGGGTTTTTAGCTGTGTTACCAAAACCAAACGGCTGTCAGGATGACAGATCACTCTGATGGTCAGTTCTAACAATGTCAGGCCCAGATGGTTGTAATGAATAGTTTAACAAACAACTGGCAGTGTCTTTTCCAGATTTATGCATATAAGCTCTTCAGAAAACCACCAATATTATTACATTAGCACACTGACCAGTGCACCTTCAATACGTTTTCTTTTTGTGTGACATGTCCTACAGGTGACTCAATGCTCTGCAATGCAGCTGATGTGAACTTGAAATCTGGTGTGTTTACATCAACTTGTCCTCCAACCTCAGCTACCATATAAGTTTTTTGTCCCTGTACAATCCATAGAAATGTCTCCTGAAGTAGTTCCCTGTGGCAGCTTATTCATGGTTACAATAAAAGAAAAACATGGTTGCGCTTATGGAACGGTGGCAGTTTGTTTAGGTTTAGGTGCAATGGTCATGATTAAAAGAAACAATAATGACTACCTGTTTTCATCCACCCCAACCTCCTCCTATTATGGACTTTGTTGCTCTTTATACAGTGTCACCTTCTTTTGATCCAGTCACAGTTGCTAAGGTTACTATATAATGACTTAATAAATCCATAATCAATGATGTAATGTCATAGATTAATATTGCTCTACTATTACAGAATTTTGTTATTACTTTGCTTAACCTTTATTTGTTAAAAAAATGTTTTGCTGAGAACAGTGTACCCTGTTCACATTCACATAGGGACAAACATTCAAACCTGGGTACCAAGGTACCAGCAGGTACCTGCACATCTTCTTCCACTGCAGGCAGTAGTTGCTCGGGTCAAAAATCTTGGTGTAATTCTAGACTCCACCTTCTGTTTTGACATTTATATATATATATATATATATATATATATATATATAAAAAATCACCAAAATAAATCAATTCAACTTTATTTGTATAGCGCCAAAAATTTTAAATTAGAATTAATTTTTTTTTTTAACAAAGTTAAAATCGAAATACAATTCAACATTTAACGTAATAACGAAATTTAAAAAATAAAAAGGCAATTAAATCATTTTTGCAAACTTAATTCTTATTGTCAACATTTCCTGGAGTCAATTAGAATGACCAGTATTCGTAAAATCCCGGGTGAGTCTTTCCATGTTGGTTACTGGTGCATGATGCAGTGGGGAACTGGTGGCTCTGCCCATGCCTGTGTACATGTGACCCCGCCTCTCCCGTTAGTCCATGCTGCCACGGAACGGCTCAGCACGGACCGAGGAAAGATCCGGTACCGGATTACTCTCTGTTAGTTCAGTAAACTCTTTAAAATCGGTAAAGGTATAACCATATCACGGCTAGTTTACTATTTCAAAATAAAAACAAACGTAGCGTGCTCGCTACATTCTCCACCTCTTTCACCATCGCGGGATGTTCGCGAGATGTTTTGTCTCTCCGCCAATCACAGCGAGCTTCAGGGTAAACCACGCCCACTGTTCCCTGCCTGTACTAGCGAGCTGGAACATTTTGTTTATGAAGCCAAATTAGTTCGTGCAGCTGAACGGCCCGTGGCACTTCACCGGTTCTCTCTTCACTAACAGCACAAAGATATAAACTACTGACAGACTGGCGTTTAACCTCTCCGAACAACAAGCAGGTAGACGTCAGGACGTCAAACTTTATTAGTTTAGAGCTAAAGTAATGAAAGAGAAACACGTCCTCCCTTCATGCTTACTTTCAACAAAAAAGAAGTTATGGATATTTGCAACGGGAAGAAGAGGAGAAAGGTAAGCGGCGGTGTGCGAGGCTGCAGGCGGAGTGCGGCCGGGAAGATGAAGCGGGAGGCTTGCAAAGTCCTCCGCTCCCTCACGGTGGAGGACAACAATCACACTGAGCCAATGGAGGAGGAAGAGGACGACGACTGCTTTTCCATTAGCTTCCTCCGAAATGACCGCCTGGAGCCCGCCATGGTGGTGTCGCCCCGCTACAGTCTGCTCCGGGAGGTCGGCCGGGGAAGCTACGGGGTGGTGTACGAGGCTATTGCCAGGAAAACGGGGGCCAGGGTGGCAGTGAAGAGGCTCCAGTGCGACGCCCCGGAAAACGTGGAGCTGGCTCTGGCCGAGTTCTGGGCCCTGACGAGCCTGGAGAACCGACACCAGAACGTGGTCCAGCTGGAGGAGTGTGTTCTGCAGAGGAACGGCCTGGCCCAGAAGATGAGTCACGGAAACAAGAGGTCCAAACAGTACCTGCGGCTGGTGGAGACGTCACTCAAAGGTACACAGCCTACTCTCGTGTTTTGCTAAGTGGTTAGCTGCACAATAAGGCCAATACTTGTAATAATTGAACAATACATGCACAAAAGGGAGCTGCACAAACTCCTGTGAGTCCTCAGTCCTGGAGCACGTCTATAAAAATCAGTCTTAATAGGTAGTTTACAGGGTGATAGGGATTTTTCCAGCTTAAGCCTCAAATCCAAACTCTAGGAGCCTTTTTTATTTTTATTTTTTTTTAAATTAAAAGCTCAGTTGGCTCATGTTTTAATAAAATCACATTAAATTCAACTACAAATTGGTTAAAGATCTATTCAACGCATGCAAACTTGCACTTTGAGTCTGTACCTGATGGTGGCAAATGTAAACATAATTGTGGCTCAGGGTTACTAATTAAATTAATAAAAAATAAATAAAACTTTTCTTATTACAGTCATTTACATTTACATAATGTAAAGATTATTTACATCAAGATTTGACTGAGTTGCGGTTACTGTATCTGTACTTAACTTGCTAAATAATATCGAGAATATATATATGTTATAATGTTTATGTAATAACATAAACACACTATAAAGTGTATGCATAATTTAGGGCTCATTCTCTCAAATAGGATTTTGTGAATTAAAAGTAACAGTTATGTTTTCTCTGTCAGTCAGTGACATCCCTATAGGTTACCTATAGTAGGCACAGAGAGTACACTGTGTTGCCCTGAGCTCATGAGAGAACACAGTGTACTACTTGGAAACATGTTAACCCATTGCTTGTTGACTGTAATCTCACAACCTAAACAATGATGTAATGGTGTAATATTTAATATTCTAATGAAAAACGGCAGCTTTTACATCTTATGACAGCTCCATTTTAATTCACTTCTGTATGTATCATTGTTGTCATGAATCCAGTTTGACCTACTTATCACCTCCTTTGTTATTGCTCTGTAGTCCTCAGAGAAATAGACAGAAACTGTTAAATATATCTTCATCCAAGTGAAATTTAGAATTAAAATAGCAATATTAACCTATTCTGTTAAAAATGCAACCAGTCCAAACAAATCCATTGTTACAACTGAATCAGTGTTCAGTGTTAGCTTCTTTTCTTTTAATAGCCTGGCTGTTACGTAAGTGTAACCATTCAGGCTTTTGAAATGAAATATTAATCTTGAGCTGACATCTTCTGCAGCCACCAAGTGCTAATGTTTGTAGGATTTGGAAAACAGTGGAAATGACTTGTTTTTCTTTAGGCCCACTTAGCTTTTGTCTTAGTTTTTAAAGTTTAAAGACAACCATGAGATCAGGTAGTGGACTTCATTAAATGATCATCAGGCAAAACAAGTTTATTTATACAGTGCCATTCACACAAAGTGCTTTACTGAGGCATGGAAATACATTAATGACATTAAAATACCATTCAAAAACAAACAAATTTGAATAAATACAAATATTTAGATAACTCATATCAAGATTGCAGTGATAAAAGACATTTAAAAACAAGCAAATGCAAACGGAGCACTGACAAGCTCATAACACATCTTGGTCACAATTGTTTGGATCCTTAAGAAAACGTTTGTTTACTTAAAACAAACATGAGCCTTGAGCTGTCTCGACCAGCTGAGAGCGACGAAGCCCCTCTGCTGCTGATGAAACGTAGAAAGAAAGTTTGAGGTCTGAAGCCTCACACGAGAGGCTCTTTGAAGTGGCAGTGACACAGCAGAGTGTTTCTCCGTGATACTGTCTGTCACGTGCAGCTACGAACCGCAGAGAATGGTGTCACTTCCTCTGAAGAACAGACAGAGTACCTGTGCAAACCCTGTGGAGGACTTCTGTCTCTGACAAGTCATCAACTTATAAAGAGCACGTGGTCATGAGCCACAGCATCTCATCGCTCAGACCGAGAGTGATTAACATGTCAAATACTGTGCTGAAGTGGCTGTGAAAGCAGTGCTGTATTTATGCATACTTCACTTGTGTATGAGTCAGTGTAATGGTTTTGAAGAATGGAGTGAGTCCTGTTCAGACCTGTTCTGACGTGCATTAACATCCGTCTGCAGTGATCCGATCACAAGTGGCAGCTTACACCTGGCATTAGAATACGTCTCCACATGCGACAGGTACAATGTTGGTGCCCAGCAATCCACTTGTGATGAGATCTCACCTCTTCGCTCTATATGGAGATGAACACTTGTTTCTAGCCAGTTCGACTGTGACAAACGGGTCTGTTGTTGTTTGTTTGTTTGTTTGTTTGTTTGTGTGAGAGAGAGAGAGACTGGGGTACGGAGGAGTTGAGCAAGTCATTGCTCTGCTCACAGCTCTACAGTGAAATAAGGTTTTAGTTAGGGGTGAACAATTGATAAAAATATTATCAAAATCACAATATGGCCAAGGTCAATATCCAAATCACAGGCTAATGATAAAATGTGTCACAACAGACCGTAAACGAAGCTTTGTGGTGTGACAGAGACGCCGTGCCAAATCATATTCTCTTGACGTAAAAAGGAACAAACATGTTTGGTACAGGCACCAACAAATATCACATCATCATCATTTTTATATTTTTTCAGTCTAAATGAAATGCAAATATTACTGTTCCAACTGAAATTGTGATTCATATCATAATTGCAATATCTGCCAAAATAATCGCAATATGATTTTTTTTGCATGTCGTTCAGCCGTAGTTTTAGTTGTTTGAAACTGTGGCGGGACTAATCAGACTGTGGCAGAGGACGTCAGTAGAGTAGGCGGTCCTTCAGTGTGGTCCAGGACGCATTTGTGTTCACTGCTAAAACGATGTGGTCACATTTGGCCCAGACCACCTCATCCGGTGGGGTTGAGGGGAGAAAGAGGGGGTGGGGGTGTACTTAGAAATCTGCACTTGTGATCGGAGCACATCTCATATGGATGTTGATACCAGCTCTGAACTGGCCTTAAATGCCAAAGATTGAATTCAGTTATGTCACTAATCAGGTCATATCTTTCCCTCTCCAATCTGCTGCAGGGGAGCGTATCCTGGGTTACCCAGAGGAGCCGTGCTACCTCTGGTTCGTCATGGAGTTTTGCGAGGGTGGGGACCTCAACCAGTACATCCTGTCTCGCCGGCCCGACCCCCAGACCAACAAGAGCTTTATGCGGCAGTTGACGAGTGCGGTGGCTTTCCTGCACAAGAACAACATTGTTCATCGTGATCTGAAGCCAGACAACATCCTCATCTCTCAGAAATCTGGTTCTCCTGTTCTCAAAGTTGCTGACTTTGGCCTCAGTAAAGTTTGTGCAGGCCTGAACTCCAAGAACAGTGAAGAACACCCTGCAGCGGGGGCGGGCGGCAGAGGCAGCAATCAGAACAACATCGTTAACATCAACAAGTTCTGGTTGTCGTCAGCTTGTGGCTCAGACTTCTACATGGCCCCCGAGGTGTGGGAGGGTCACTACACGGCCAAGGCTGACATCTTCGCCCTGGGCATCATCATCTGGGCGATGATCGAACGGATCACTTTCATCGACGCAGAGTCCAAGCGTGAATTGCTGGGCACCTACATACGGCAGGGCACAGAGATCGTACCTGTTGGGGAGGCTCTGCTGGAGAACCCCAAGATGGTTCTCCACATCCCTCAGAAGGCCAGGAGCTCCATGTCTGAGGGGGTGAAGAAACTCCTCCAGGACATGCTCGCAGTCAACCCTCAGGACCGACCGGATGCCCTCCAGCTGGAGGTGCGGATGGACCAAGTCACGTGTGCAGCGTGACGACCCCCCTTTCCAAAACCTCTCCTTTTTACCCTAACGAGTCAAAGAAGGGACCTCTTCCTTCCCAGGTAAGCTCAGCTTCCTTGATAGCTTATTAGTGTCAGGACCCTCCTACCTTGTTCTCTCAGCTTTTTCAGTAAAACAGAAGAAGGTGCAGGTTTTTAACCCAGTCACACCATATGACAGCTAATTTCACTGATTCATCCACCTTTAACCTGAGAGGAGGAGCAGTCAGTGAAGCTGCTGCAGTGATTAGAGGGAATTAAAACCTGCAGGCTCCTCTGTGCCACACGACTCACCGTCACTGGCTTAAAGGGGACACTGGCCTTTGGTAACATGGGGCTGAACGCCAGTAATCTTCCTTTCAGCTGACAACATTAGCCTTTCCTGTCCTGGTCACCGGCCGGGACGTCCCTCATTTAACAGCTTCCCACAGTGTGAAGTCGCTGGTTGTTGTGGTTTACCACTTTTTAATGTGTGTTTCAGAAATATCTTTCCCCTGCTCTGCTTTACAATCGATAGAGAAGCCGTTTTTATTAGTGCCGGTAGACACACTGACAGTAGTACCGGTCAGCTGAGAGATTCAAGGAATGAGACACAGAAAAAACACTTAATCAGGAGGTGAAGCTGAACGTCAGCCCACCTGAGATGTTGCTAATGATCCTCAACTGTGTGCACCACAAAGTTGAATCGGGTACTGGGTTTATGAACGGTGAAGGATGTTGCAACTGGAGTCAAAGTTAATGTTATATTTATGTTGCCAAATCAAAACAGTAGTTATCTCGGGGCACTTTTCAAACAGGGCCGGTCTACACCGAGACACAACATTCCCTGTGAGCGAGAGAGAGACAGAGATAGGCCACCTGTTCACACGCCCTGTGTATAGTGTTTGCTAGAGAAAAGACTCAGTAGAGGAAAAGTGCAGACAGCAGTTGACACATTTCAGACTCCACTTGGATGTCAAATTGCTTCATAATTATGTGCCAGATATTTGTAATTATTACCTCTGTTGCATTAACAAACACCAGAGCATCTAAATCATATATGAGGCAAAATACATTACAATACTTTCTATCTTACAAGACGTGCAATTTTTATCTTTCATGTATTATTTACATTTTAGTTTGTGTCCACAGAGCAATCTTTACTCTGTTTGTGTCAGTTCTTACAGTTTTGTCAGGTTGTATTCTTTTTTAAAACATGGTCCCGACATGCGTTTTCATAATAATGTTTGAAATCCTGCTGTTCAGGCAGAGCAGGAGGTGACTCACTGCACAGCTGAGCCGTCAGGGTAATAAAATCATATTAGCTAGCAGCTAACATTAGCAGCTAGCCTGTTGTGACAGATTGTTTCTTTTTCTGCAACACTATCACGAGACAGGCCGCAATGCATGATGGTCTAGCTTGATTGATGTAGTGTACATCTTTTGTAAATTTTTGTGTGCTTCATGACAAGTTTGTACAGGGCCAGAGAGAGAGAGAATACTAATGATAATGATAATAATGATTGTAACCTTGAAGGCTGGAAGTTTTATCAGGCATGTTCACTATTTTCTGACATTTTCTGGACAAAATGAATTGAGAAAATAATCAGCAGATTAATCAATAACGAGAATCATATTTACAGTTGACAGTGTGAGGGATAATTTCACTATTCAGGTTGTATGTTCTCTTCCTTATTGGGAAAATAATCTTTAATCCTGACCTTTAAGAAAACTGCTGAGAAATAATAAATAATTCATTAACTGGACTTCTGTCAGTGAACCTGACCAGACATCAGGCGACATGCTGGCCTAGTCCCTCCAGTCCAATCATTTCCTAAACTCGACTGCTGTTCCTGATTTCTGCCAAAGATTCCAGCGTCAGTGTCAGAGAATCAGGATTAACAAGAGTGAAAGTGTCTGCTGCAGAGCGCTGACGTCAAGACACAAACCTGAACTACTGATACAGTCAAAAAGAGGAGTGATGATCAACCAAGTTGTTCCCCATCACTGCAGGATTCTTGCTTAAAGGGAATTCACAAATACAAAAGTGTGTGTCGAGGTGAGGGAAGGTAATAAGAGGTGTGCTGTGGCCTCGGAGGGTGGGGGGAGAGGTTGGTGTAAGAGCACAGCTATGTGAGCAGGAGGGAGGACAACTTTTAGATTGGTACACTCTGGGCCGGAGGGCAAACCGCCTGGCTTTGATTAAACACACACAGCCAGGGTGTGTGTGTGTGTGTGTGTGTGTGTCTGTCTGTGTGTGTGTGTGTGTGTGTGTGTGTGTCTGTGTGTGTGTGTGTGTGTGTGTGTGTGTGTGAGGCAGAAAACAATGAGTTATTGGCAGAGATGCTCCAACAGTCAAAGTTTTTTGGCATTACCTGACATGTGTTCAGGACATGTGCTGTATCTGGTTCATATCCACACCTGGCTGTGAATTACATCTGTGATGTCACTCCCTCCTGTGATATTTATGTCACTGACAGTGAACACAAAGCCTGGATTATTCTGATAAGTGCATCACTACCTCCTGTTTGCTCACTCAGTCATTTGCATGTTTCCTGCTGCATCAAACCTCTTCATTCCCACCACTGTGCATTGTTGCTGTTTCTTTGTTCAGAATGAAGGAAATGGGACCGACTGACACATCTGCACTGTGGTGTTGCACAGATGCCAAATAAATCGTATTCTCCACGTTTGTTTGATACAGACCCCAGCAAAAATCACATCATCATCATTTTTATATTCTTTTCAGTGAAAATCCAAAATGACCATTACGACTATTCTATCTGAAATTATCACAATATCTGCCAATATAATATGATTTTTTTTAAATATCGTTTAGTCCGAGCTGAAATGAAATTTTCAGCCACAACAGCTCAAACCATCTTCTAAAACACAGATGATAAAACAGTATTGTTATTATTTTTCAGCCGTAGGATTGTCACATTACATTTTCCTGTTATGTCGTAAAACAGAATAAAACTGTGAGTTGGATGAAAGTGTGAAAGTGTATTCATCATATATTATTTCTTCCACACTCTTTAATTACTTCCTGCTTATGCTTCTTCTGACTATGAACGTAATCACATTAATAATCAGAGTACGATGTTTACATTATCTTTAGTAATCACATAATGATTGTATTACTGGTGTTTATTTAAACATACAGCAGGCCACTGTTAAATCACCATAGTAACGAAGAGTTCAGGAAGTAGTTCTCCATCCGTGCGTCCAGTGTAGCTGCGGTGTTTCTGGTTTAACAGCACTGTGCAGGCGGCAGGTGTGTTTTCCGTGTTTGTTCTCAGGAAAACATCACAGCACGGGAAAAGGGCAAAATTAGCGCGTTCATCCGGGTGTTGTGTTTCAATAAATACCCGCATCTACTGCGGACTCCTTTGACCTGGGAGTGAATGCCGATTGTGGCCTTTTACATTGATGACAAAAGCCTGATGTTAGCGGGTCTTAGTGATTTTTTATTTTTGACCGGTGCGAAAGGGAATAATGACAGACGATACTTTCAGTATTTCCGAACTTTTGGAAATGCCCAAACAGAAAACCAGCTGACACTTTATATGAAAAAAATTATCTTAACTTTTGCTTTAAGAATCATGACTCAACCTCACTGATTTTATTAGATTTGAAATGTCCCACACCCTCCCCCCTAAACCAACCTGCACACTCAGGAGGAACTAACTTTCTCAGCAGTGACAGTGAAATAAAAGTGTCTCTTGAAGATGTTAATCGTGTTCGTTTGCTATTTAGAGCAGAAACTCCTTGGTCATTGTAGCACGTCAATCAGCCACCGAGTGGATGCTCAGTGAC
Source organism: Seriola dumerili (assembly GCF_002260705.1). NCBI lineage: Eukaryota > Metazoa > Chordata > Actinopteri > Carangiformes > Carangidae > Seriola > Seriola dumerili. The sequence continues at coordinate 339,645 of NW_019174680.1, forward strand.
CCAAACCATCCGTCTGTTTGTTTGAACTTGAACCCTCCATTGACCAGGACTAATCCCAACGTTTGTTTGACAATTAGCTGTCCAATCCTGCAACCATCCTCTGTTAACCCCTCATTGTAAGCCCCTGCCCAGCGACGCCGCCGCCTCGCTCTGTGACGCAACACCTCTCAGCTCTCGACTGTCAGCGGGGTCGCCGATGGACTCTGCTGCAGTTTGGCCTCGTTCTCTTGTGGCATGATGGGATAGCATGTTATGCAACAGGACCACAGCATTGCACTGGTTCAATGGGAAAACCTGTCATCTGTTGGAGAGGGGGATTAGAGACTGTAAACAGAGGGTGGGGGTGGGGTTGGGGGTGGGGGTTGTTGGGGGGGTGTAGTTGTTTCTGCTGCATGTGTGTATTTATGTCAGGAGCTGCTGAAGTGAGTGGGCAGCTGACGATGTCACAGATACTGGACACAACACTCAGAAAACCAGTTGGAAGTATCTGGGCAGTGTGTGGGATCTGGATCAGTCAGTGCGGGGAGGGACATGGTTCAGTTCGATTGTGTTTATTATTGATCGCCACTTTATCTTGCCGTCAAATAGAGCTTTCCTTGGCACTGTATTGTTGGTGTAGCCGGGCTTGAATGTAGCTGTGTGTTAGTTCAACAGCTGCTCCTCCTGGTTTGTGCTCTGATCTGCGTTCTCAGCTGTGAGACCGTTTATAGACAGGTGTTTGTCTTTCCACATCATATCAGATCAGCCGAATTCACCACAGGTGGACTCCAATCAACATCTCAAAGATGATCACAAGGAATGGGAGGCACCTGAGCTAAATTATAAGTGCCATAGTAAAGTGTCTGAATACTTCTGTCAATGTGATATTTCAGTTTGTCCTTTTTAATAAAGTTGCGAAAAATGTGATGCGTTCACGTTGCACACAGTGCTGAAAAACATATGAGCCCGTGTTTGGGCAAATACTGAATATCTAATGACATGGATCAGGACTTGTCAACGTCATATCATAACCATGTGTGTCTCTGTGTTGTCGCCCCGCCCATCGGTCACACCCATCCTCCCTGTCCATCCCCTCTCCCTCCCTCGCCTCCTCTGCTGGACAATGAGAGCGCCACTCCTGGTTCAGGGCTTATGGAGGCTTGCGTCGGGAACATTTTGTCCTCTTGCTGGCTGCCAGCCGTGTGTCGCCTTAGTCTAAACCAGGCCAGAGCGCTGTAAGCCCCGACCCTCCTACATCTACAGTCTTCACTTCATCCTTTTTGATTTCATTGACAGCCTGATCAGGCTTTTTACAAGTTGAGGCATTTTCAGGGTGTTGTCCTTATACTGCACCCATGAATGCCTCCTAATGAGTATACTGATGCCTCCAAGCAGGTTTTTCTCTGTGCAGGCCTTCCAAAGCAGTGTAGATTTTAAACAAAGACAGTGGGCTTTGAGGGAACGCTGGTCTTGCTCCTCTAAAGGAAATGGGGTTGTTTGGACAGCAGTTTCAAGGCAGGGTACGGTATGTTCTGCATGGGCTCAGTCAGCGGGGGGTATTATGGAGGGGCTGAGAAATGCCAGAGGGAGGATATCTTTATGAGATTTTGGGAGTGGGTGTGATGAACGCATGGACGTTCTTATGCAACATAGTTGTAAAAGTGAGTATTCAGTGGCTGTAATGGTTGTAAATATTTCCTTAGGGCCCTCAGGGCTCAAAGTGAGAACTGCAAAAACAAGTTCCTACACAAATGATTCAGAGGAAACACCTCTTTATGTTCTTGTGTTTATTCAAAGGTTGAAAACTGGAGAGTGAGAGGAAAGAGTTCTGTAATCTGACCCCTTGCTTTTTATTTTTTATGCCGTTTGTCCATAAAAATCTACAGTTAATGCTTCACCTTCCAGCACCCCGTACAGTCCTGGACATCCTGCGATCCCACAGTGCTCTGTCATAACATGGATCCACATTTCTTCCACTCCGCTGTCCCCATTCATGGTGACTGTGTTGGAGCTAATGGGTTGTAAGCTCTTTACACTGTGTTAATCTCATCGCAGTCTGCGCATCAGCTATCGCAGCCCCACAATCACCGCAGGTGCTGTATGTGGTCTGGCCTCTCGGTGGTTTCTCTTTGGTTTCACTGTTGTGGTGACGGTTCGTTTTGTTTGAGAGGCTCTAACAAAGCTGACAGGGTTCATTTTGACCAATAAATAATGGATGGAAAGAGGTGTGGTCAGCATCTGTTGCAGAGAGCAGAGATTTGGATTTGTTGTTCGCTGCCGTTATCGACTGTGTGAACTTCAAGATAGCAGGATCATCTGAGGGATGCACAAAAAACAAAACCTTTAACCAATGTGAGGCTTGGCCTTGGAAAATATTAGTCCTGATCGAATTTTCAGCTATTGATTTTGTCTAAAGACTTTATGGGGATAAAATTTTCAGAGATCAGACAAATTAGATATTTTTTGGCTCCAACATAATCCCATCTCGTCTGTTGAGTTTTTGTGTGTTTTTTGTGAGAAAATGTTGATACACGATAGTTTCACGATATTATGTTTTGTGATATCGACTGACAACAGGCCCGTCTGTAATCATTGAACTGGTCATCGGGAGCATCAGGAGAAAACCTGCAATTTGTCAATAGAGTTCTGTTGACATTTATTTACACTCAGTAACACTCAGTTCTACAACAGACACACAGCAGTCATTCTGGATACCTTATCATGACAGCATGAAACATCTCTTAATGGCAGCTCTCTTATTAGAAAGCACAAGGACCCATTTGACTGACTGTTGTTGACTTTGCTCACTGGTCATCAGAGCTGACCATCATACTGCTCTTTGTCCTATATTCTTTGGAAATGCTTTGTCAGTTTTGCATCAGGGGGTACTCACACACCTAAACTTACATAATGAATAGTTCTTTTGAATGCCAGCTATAAGGAATGTGTTGCTTTGCATGCTGCGCAGCCACAAAACCACCCGAGGTTGTAAAAAGCCAACACTCCGCTCTCTAACTGGTAATCATCATAGAGAGCTGCCACAGCGTCCCAGGCTCACAATAAACCAGCCCCCATCACTTCCCCCACAGATACCGGTCTCTGCTGGTTTTTAACGAGTCAGTCTGCTTTGGGTTATGCAACAACAAAAGGCTGGCAGGACGGCTGAGAAGGCAGCAGGCCTGTGTTAGTCCAGGATTTGCTGGGCTTTGACCTTCACCTGGTTTCCTTCATTTTGCTTATTTATGTAGCAGAAAAATGATACGCCGACTTCAGCAAGGGTCTGACCAGAGGGGGGCAGGGTCAGATGTTAATATGTTGTAGCATGTCAGTTTAATCAGGGTTCAGCATGCAGCAGCATTCAGAGCACAAACGCTGACTGTTTCTGTTACAGGTCCAGCTCTGTGTAGTTTTACATCTGCTCTCTCAGGCTTCTTTCTGGAGCTCTAGTAACAACAGGTCAGCGAGCCAATCAGAAGAGAGGCTCAGTCCAGGTGGGCGGGGCCTGGAGCATGGCTGAGAGCAGTGACTGCTTTTTTGTGACATCACAAAGTTACAAAAGTCCTGGCGGCTCGTTTTAAGGCTCAGTTTCTGAATACAGGCTGTGTGTGTTTCTCTGGGCTGAGCGCTTTGATACTTTCACAGTATTAATATAGAACTAAAACCTGCTTTATAATAAAAAAAAAGACATGGAAATCTCACTTTATACAATATGGGACCTTTAAAACAAGAGGCACATGCACATTCCTACACTCTACATGCATTCATACATGATTGTCTGTCATTAGAGACACAGACAGAAGTCTGGTCTCTGAACAGGTGAACATGTTTACACTTCACACATGTCATAAATGGACCTGTGTGGTCGTTACAGTGGGATCAGTGGGATGTCATTTTAGGTCTGGCTGGTAATGTGATTCTTTGCTGCTGTGTAGAGGAAATAGTTCAGAGGTCAGAGGTCAGGGTCCTCTACAGAACAGCACCAATAGAGCAGCGTCTTGGGGACTTGATTCCATGTCCACCATTACCCTCACTCTCTCTGCTGAGGACGACACCAAACAAAGCGGTCGTCTGATCATCTGACAGAAAACAGCCTTAAGCTTCTTTTCCAACTGCGAGACAATCGTGGCCGCTACTGTCAACACTTTCTCTGTTTGCAACCAAATACAACACATTCAGAGTGTAGAGTTGTGTAACACATCTATGGCAGGGTGTGTACTCAGGTATGAGAGGCATGCTCGTAAAACGTGTGCATCAGGTCACAGAGCTCAGAAAATTCACACACCATGTATAGAGGATGCTCAGAGCTGCTTCTGTAAAAACATGAGACGACAAAGGCAAAGCACTGAGCTCAGAGCAGCCAGTTCTGTCAACAACACTGGGGGTTTTAAGAGTCTTGGTCAGAGCGTTGGGGGTAAACGACAGAGGCCTGCTTTGCTCAGAGATGAACAAATGACGTTAAAGTAGCTTCTGTCAAACCTTGGACCAGAACACAGGTGGATGGAGGGTTAGGGTTTAACAGGATCCGTTGTGAGCTGACAGCCCTGCAGTGATGTTAGAGTTATCTGAGAGGATCCTGTGGACTGAACTCACTGTGAAGATGAGTTTCATGTTTTCAGAGCCAATATCTGCTTTTGTTTTTATTTGCTTGAGGGCACAATTTTTCCAGTAGCACCACTTTGTGAATAGTAAACTGTACAGTACATATTCCTCAACAGTGACATAAGCACTTTCCGCGTCTCCATTCAGCACATCATCTCTAACATGCGTGTTTCCTGCTAAGCTGACCCACTTGTGTTTGTACCATGTGTTGTGAGGTTATGCAACCCATGGAAAGAGGAACAAGCTGCTGCAGGCCGGAGCTGTGGCGTGTGAGCCGCTAGGCTATTAGTGGAGCACAGCACTGAACCAAACCTGGACACATCACAGGCAGGAAATGCACTCAGGTGTCAGGCCGTGTTGTGAGGTAGATGTAGAAACCCTGTGTCACAGCCAGTGACTTCACTATTGTCAACCAGCTTGTGGCTTTGTTGTTGTCAGATTAGTTTTTTCTGATTGTGAAGGTGCAGAAATCAGCTGATTATATCCAAAGCGTGTTCGTATTTAATTACATGTGATGATAATTGTTATAAAGTGGTTTTCTTGTTTGCTGACCTGTTTGTACTTTGTGTCTCCGCAGCTTTGTTTACGACATGGACGTGGACTTCAGTGGAAAAAAGGACTCAGACACCTGACAAAACTGAACTGTGAAGAATCCACAATCATAATTTGAGCGGGAAGTGACGGACTGGCTGATGATTCCAAAACTCTGTATGCAAATCAGATCACAGCAGTTTACCTCCAGCACCATCCACTTACAATCGACCCCTCGTTACGCCGCCTTTGCTTAAACACTGAACCAAACAAAGCCAGTGTAATGCCCCACCACCACCACCACCACCAACACCACCACCACCAACAAGTGTGTGATCACAGCCAGCACGCCAGCATTCAGGAATCAGAGGCGTGATGTGTAACACAACTGTCCTGCCGTGCTGGTTCTCGCTCTCTTACACAGACCTCGATCCAGCTCTGTGACTACCTCCGCCTTCCGGTTTAATGCCCCACCCCCCACCCCCCCCGAATCCATGTTCATACCTTTTATACAGAGCCACAAAGGTGAATAAAGGCTGTGTAACAGAGGTCACGGTGGAGCAGAGGATGTTTAACTGGTGGATGATGACTGGATGTGACAACCTGGTTTATATCTCTTGTTTTATATTTGTTGACTCTTGTTCCCAGCAGCCTGCTCTCCCCTGTCATTGGTACTGGACTGGACTGTGGCTCAGGTCACTGGGCTGGATTAGTGTTCTGAAGTCAAAGCACGGGCCATCCAGTGTTTAACATGTGTGTGAACATCACACTGCCCCGAACATCCTTGTGCCTTCAAGATGATTCACACCAAGTGCGATTGGATTTTTAAATAAAACGATTTTTTTGGGTTCCAGTGTGAGAAGCTCACACACCAAGACAGACTTTATGAGTCTCTTGCAGGTCTCTGTCTGTAAAAATGCACAATTGACCAATAGACTCTTTTGCTTTCAGTGATGTCACACTCTTAAACAATATCCCAGGCTGCAGTAATATCACATTAGACTGTGATCACTTGGTTTCCCTCCGCTGCCCAGAAGCTCCAGTGCAATCGTGACGCTGAGTCTCCAAATGTTTCTCCGTCAGTGTCACGTTTGCTCGTGTTAAGAAGGTTTACAGGGATGTTTCACAGATCTTTGCCACACAGGCAGAACGAATGTGAATGTTGATGGTTATCATGTTGTTTTGAAGGTGAACTGTATAATTCACACCTTCAGAAGTAGCTGGCCTGTAGCATCTCCATTCAGTGCTGCGCAACTGTTACCAAACAATGTTTAACAGGAAATTCAGACTGGTTTTATTGGGCATCGATTTCTGTTGAATCCAAAGAGCGTCTGTTGGACAAATAGTCATAAATCTTTGTATCATCACTGCAAAGATCAGTATTAACATATTTGCTAACTTACGTCATGTGGTTGTCTAACTTTGTACTGAATGGTTTTTACACTGGGGTTGAGTGTGTCAGTGTCGGACTCAAGTTGATGGACACACGTGGAAATACTGAGCATTGCTCTTCCTGTTGAGTGAGTGCATGAAAGTCTCTGATTGTTGTGATGTGAATACTGGGTGTAAACAGTCTGACACCTGAGCAGTATTGAGCCATCTGTGGCTGAATCTGATTCAAGGGCTCTCACAGGAAATTTGAAGATTTGCCATCTGGAAATAATCCCCAGAAGCAGCCATGGGATTCCCATCCTCACGCCCCCCCCCTCCCCTCTTTACTGAAGTGCTCCAGACTCTTTGCAGTGGCATGTAGCTGTAGTGCACGCTCAGGCAGCGGTTTGGTTGTAGCTGCTGTCGGTGTTGTGAGAGTGGGGTTAGTTAAACAAAAATATGGAGCCACAAGTCACACGACAGTGAGATGGTACTTGAGATGGTTTGTATGTTCCAGACCTAGAGAGATTTTAGCTTTCACTCTCCTGCACAGACCAGAGGAATGACCAGCACCTGCCTGTGGTTTCACAGCACTGTGTAGCGTTCAGGTTGCGTTCAGTGACTCGGCAGTAGATGTAGATTTGGGTCTAGAAACAACCTCTCTCAGTCTCATTAGTGAACTTGTCTTATTTTCTGATACTTTGCTTGAGTGGGATAGATTTTTACCTCAGACTGGATCTGAACTGACCTCCGACTGATTTCTCTGTGTGCTGTTCTGCTTAACTACAGGTGACATAGAGCTGTTTCCTTTATATTGACCACATCTGCTGCACCTGTTAACGTTTATATTACAGAGCTAGTCCTCACCCACCACCAGATTACATTCATATTGTTTCATTTCCACAACTACAGCTCCCATCAGGTCACATCAGTGTCTGCAAGTGTACGCCTGAAAGCCTCAGTGTTTTTCAAACAACTTAGCATGTTTTATGCAGTTTTGCACAGTCTGCCCTCCTGCCAAGTCCAACCCTCATTTCACTGTACATTGTACCTTGGCATGTGACAAATAAAATGAACTGCTGTTTAGTGGCAGCATCGCGTATACATTAAACATAAAACACTATAATACAGTAATATATTATTAAAAAAACAACTGAAACATAACAACGATATATATACAACTGGATTAGTGTGTGAATTCAGGAGGAGCTGCTTCCGATTGAATGTTTCAGTTTGATTCAGTAAATGTCACTGATCCTGAAAGTGTCATTTACGACTAAGACAGAGAATTAGCGTATTTGTGTTGAATGTCATTGCGCCCTGACACTCACAGGAGCTGTAGTTGTTGAATGAAGGTGTTTGATTTTTCTCTTTGTGCTAAAGGACGAGTGTCGCTACTAGAAAGTCTGTTATTTTCCCTTTTGGGATGTTGAATCTCAGCAGTGTTCAATCTACCCGTTTCTCTAGTTAAAGATAAACATGGTTAAAAGGCTGTTAGTGGCGTTGCTGTGTTGATAGTGCGTAAGATAGCTGAGGATCTTTACAGTCATCGTCACTAACCCTTGTTGTCCACTCCCCTGCTGTCACTGTGTTTCTGTATGAGCCGTTGGTTTAGCTCTCTTCAGTCTAGTGATGACTCCACTTGAAAACACTTTACACTATGCAAAATGTTTCACTGCCTCACTGTAAACACCGTACAGAGCCACGCCCTTCTCAAACAGCTGTGTGTAATATCTTGAACTTTTTTCTTAGTGCATATTTCCAGTGTGTACAGAGAAGCTTATTACAGATGTTGTGTTTAATAAGAACTGTTTTTGTTAATGAAGCTGACAGGAGCCATTAGATGTTTGAGGAAGCATCACACAATCATTTTTTTCTTTTGTTCTTTTTTTTGCTGTAAATATGTTTGTTAACTTTTCTTGAAATAAATGATCAAAACTATGACTGTCTGGATTATGGAGTATTGCATTGCATGACATTATGTAGGAAAAAAAGCATTTATAGCGTCAAAATACTGGAAGATGAACGGACATTTGGTCGTTATGATGTTGATTCTGTACAAAAAAATAATTCACCAAAATAAATGTTGCCAATCATTGACATATCCCAGACGGTGTTAATCCCCAAAAATATTAATATATAATATTTTTATAGCAGTTTTTTAATTGAGGTGAACATTTATGTTCTTTAAAGGATGCACGAGGGTGAAGTTACAGTACTTAAGTAAAAGTACTTGAAGTGGTGGAAAACAATAGAACCCTTCATCTGTTATTTATTTAGTTTTTGTTTTATGCCTGAAAACACAGTGGAAAGGTAAGGTAAGGTGTCCTGAGAGGACAGGTAACCAGAGAGAGAGAGAGAGATGGGAAATGCAATGAAAAAAGGTTGAGAGCCACATGTGAGCCGAGGGTTTGGTTCAGGGTAAACAGATTTTTTTTTATGCGTTCAATATCGGCACACATTTACCAAACTTCTAAGCTTGGCTACATTACTAAAGTGTGTAAACAGTCTGGTTAAAAAAAAAAGAAAAACAATTTTTACCCATCTAATAGATATTCTACAGGGCTGTTTCAGATTTGAGCTCAGCCATACTGGGAATTTCCTCCTGTTTTCAGATTTTATGCAAAGCTGAGCTGAACGTGTCTCAGGCCTGTTTCTGTACAGGACACAGTGACTACACTGATATTGATTTTTCCATCCGGGTGCAGCAAACCAATGTGTTTCTGGTGTCTCTTTACTGGGTGCACAGAGAGGAAACTGATGGGTGTACAAGCTGTTCTGAGTAGTTTTATGATTCTCTTGTGTCGGACATTCGGTTTAATAGGCGATGACCAGATTTTCCAGCGGTAGTGATGGACTGTAACTGCTTGATTTCTCTGGCCTCAGTGCCGACTGCATATATGGGAAGTTGTTTCCCACAGTTGTCACTAATCCCCTGGATCCAGATCATTCCACAGGGTTTGTTTCATCAGTCCAGAATCACCAGACAGACCGGCCTTTGATCACCACCCAAACAACAACCTACACTGTTACTGGCTGTTGATATTTTTATGATGAAGATCCTTTCAGGATTAGGCTCAACACATATGCTTATTCATTTACAGATCACAGGGAAGACGATGCATAATTCACATGGTAGCACCGAGCACTCTAGGAAAAATATAAATGGATTAATCTGCAGTGTTTTGTGTTTTTAATGAACATAGTTATTGACCTGTGAATATGTCAACATCAGTAACCCCACAGTTTGCATATAATGTGAAGTGAGCGCCGTTAACAGATTGTCATTTATATCCAAAGGACAGTGTGACCATATTGTTATCAAAGCTACACAGTAAATAACCCATAAATGATCATTTGGTACCAATAAATAATACAGCCTGTGATTTACATCGTAATCTCATTGCATGAACTAGGTGACAATAAAATAGAAGAAAAAACATTATAGAGGAACAACTGGACATTTTAAAGGAACAATAAATGATACTCAAAGTATCTCTGTAAATACTCGACCCTTCTCATGTGCACAGCTATGAATGGTTTCTATTGTGATCAAATTAGGTAAACTATAATAAAGTCATGTAATAATAGATGTAAGTGGATCAAACACAGCTAATTCTTAATGTTTAATGAGGAAGGTAAAATTATTATTTTCCTATATTATTTAATTACATAGTAACAATGAGGTAAGAATGAAGGAAATAAGTGTAAATAATAAATAAATAAATGCAAAATAAATACATTTTGGGAATGAAACATTTACTTCTGCATTTTTCTACATTTACTTCTGTATTTCTGTGTCTGTATGTTAATTGTATAGGCGGTCCTACCTCAGTCTAAAGCCTGATTGGTTATGCTGAACTTTGACAACACCGGAGCTGTTGAATCAGATATAGGCCGTGACTCAGAGGTCCTGAACCAGGGAACAGGAACCTGAGTGGAGAACACTGCAACATCCACATTGGTGTGGACTTTGAAAGGGTTATTACCAGGGGGAGAGGGTCTATCAAAGCGATGCTATCAGGTTGCATTATGGGGGGTGTAGGATGTCCGCTTAAAACCTGACCAGATCTTTTTTATTTATTTTATTTATTTATTTATTTTTTAAAAATCTGTCTCTTGTAAGTTATGAAAGTGTAACTCCCTTTAAAATGTGTCTTTCTTCTGCTATTCTTGTGTGTGTTAGGAGTTCGCCAGTTTGTACTATATGTAAGAAACAGTCTGCCGTGTGGACTGTGGTGGCAGCAGCTAATAAGGCTACAATGGAAAGAATAACAGCAGCACTGATCCTATTGACTGAGAGAAAGTGGGATACCCCCCGCCATGATAAGTAAGTATGGGACTGTAAACAACTCTACAGGAGATCAGTGCTGCTCGGTCACAGTCCTGGTCTGACACAAAACCCTGTTCGGTCTGATTAGCCTGGTGGATTAATTCAAATGTGTAGATTAATGATGAGTGGGGGCCAGGGAAGCCCCTAGTGATACTTCCTACAGCGTAGAGATGCCCATACAATGCCTCACACACATACACAGCAGACAACAATATGTCAGTGTTCTGCGCTCCTTATGTTCAGCTGGGTACACAGTGTTCTGAGAGCGGAGGAGCAGGGAGGGGGGAGGGAGGATGGGAGGCAGCAGCTATAGTCAATGAAATGCAACTAAAAGATGGGGGGAGTGAGGGAAGATGGAAACAGCTGTGACATGAGCAGTGAGCAGCCAATCAGAGCGCAAGAACCCTCGAATCCCCAGACAAGACAGTCAAGGATCAGAAGAGTCAATACTTTATTATTTATGACTGCTCATGAGGGTGGTCTCATACAATAATAATCATTTTAATAATAACAATCATAATAATAATGATTACGTATATATGTATATATATATATATATATATATATATATATATGTGTGTGTGTGTATATATAAATATATATATATACAGTATATACAAATATACATATACAAATATATATTAAATGTATATATATATATATATATATATATATATACAGTATATGTATATGTGTGTAAATCAGTTCTGTAGTTTTTGTGTAATTCTGATACACAGGTGAAAACAGAGGTAATCATGTTTTATTTGGTTTGACAAACAAAAAAACAAACACATGACACGTGTTCTCTCAGTAGCCACAGAAGGTTTAGGTTTGAGTTCAGTTCAGTCTGACCTGAGAGATGTAAGACACATGTGCTGCTGTCTGATGATGTGTTGGCCGTGTTTTCAGGCCTGCTGCCAAAGAACAACATGTTCCTGAACATATATAACAGGAGGGTGGGGCTCAGCCCATGCACACACACACGCACACACACACGCACACACACACACACACACACACACACACACACACACACACACACACACACACACACATAATAATACATAAACAAACACATGTCAGCACATGTCACACACACACACACACAGACACACACACACAATAATACATAAACAAACACATGTCAGCACATGTCACACACACACACAATAATACATAAACAAACACGTGTCAGCTGGCTCTCAGTATAATGTAGTATAAATCAGTCCTCATTCAGTTTTATATATTAATGATCTTACTTTACTGAGGTAAAAGATCTGAATACCTCCTCCCTGATTCTCAGTGTAATATATATTTACAACAAAAAAAGTCTTGTATGATTCACTGCACGGCCAAACTTTTATTTACACACTATCTTTATTATTTTCTTTTGTGTGTGTGGTGAGATCTGTACATTTAAGGAGCAGCTCTGTTGCACAATGTTCAACTGTCCAAGAAAAACATCAATATTAAACTTATGTGATAGGTGGGCTTCGGCTGAGTGATGCCAACAATTGTCTTTCTTTTGCCTCTTTCACAGACACACACACACACACACACACACACACACACACACACACACACACACACACACACACACACACACACACACACACACACACACACACACACACACACACANACACACACACACACACACACACACACACACACACCAGGTGACTATTGTCTCATTAAGAGTTGATATAGGTAGGTAACACTCAGCTTTCGGTCTTGGTGCATTTGGAGCCATGTGGCTGAGGAACAGGCTCGGCTCCTGGGAGGCATGTTTTACTGATCAGTTTTACCTTTTTACTTTTACTACTACTTTAAACAACCTGCTGCCCCAGGCCTTGCGGGCTGGACGACCTGTTTCGAAGGTATGATTTGTGGCTTATTTGAATTCTGGGTGACACATGCCATTAGGTAATGTGAGCGTTTGTAACACATTTTACAGGTAGCTGTTGTGCTGGAGCTCACCACAGAGAAGGCACTGGAAGTTCATAACCCCACTGAGGTAAAAGTTGTCTTGTATAGGTCCATATGTGTATATTTATAATGTTTATTTTTGGTTTATATTATACTGCAGTTGCCTTGATTGCCCTGTGGCTCTGACTCTGGAGCCAGATACTGCATTGTTTGAGGTAAATGACCTAAACTAAACTAGAAGTTATTTCTCCTGTTAGGCAGATAGGGTTGTGTACTGCTGGTGCCCCTCTTCCCTTCATTGCATGTGGTGCTGTGATGTAACTGTGTGCACTTTATGTGTCTTTCTTGTGTGGTTTTGTTGTGTTTAGGTGACGGCCCACGTGTGTGTCTGTGATGTCCGTGTATCTGTAAACCCCCTACATGTCTGGCATCTACAGATTCTGAGGTGTGTCACAAGTTAAATTTATCTTTTTCCAGAGCATCCATGGCAGGTTGGCACATGCAGCATTTTTTTAGGATTGTTTGTGATTTTTTCATGTCTGAATTAAATCTCCCTAACTCTAATTTGACCGTATTTACTGTCAAATAACAAGTTAAAATCCATGTCTCTGTGTTCTTGTGACTGTCTATGGGAATCTATTATCCAGCTGTGAATTTAGCTTTCCTAGGTGTTTTTTAATCCCAGGTAACAGATCTACCTTGAGGCCTACTGGCTTTATTAATCAGCCTGGGTTACACTTACATTCACACAACTATTTGGCAGAAATGAATATTTGATTTCAACTCTGAGAAATTGAATCTTTTTTTCTTGAGGGCCAGCTAGCAGACCTGCAGAGAACTGAAAACACCTGAACAAGTTTACAGGTGGGCTTCTTGTCAGAAGCTGCCAAATGCTCACCAGCAGCACCAGCTGCTCTCTACCTGTGTCTGTCAGCTGGTGGGTACAGTGAGTTTGAAACCAGGCTGATTACTGTAAAACCAAAACAATGAGCAAGAAGAGACTGACAGCTTTTTCAGAGCTGAGGGAACTGGTCAGTGATAATCCTCTGTGTGCTCGTCTAAGAAGCTGCAACTCCCATGATGCTCTGTCAGATCATGTTCTTGACCTTTTAACCTCCTAACTGTGGGTTTTGGTCGTCTAGAAAATTGCTACACTTGCCCTCCATTGCGCCTTCAAAATGTTAAAATTGTCTTAAAATCTGTTGGACTTTGTTGTGTGAGATGTTGTTTCCCCTCTGTTTCCTCTGTTTCCTGTTTCATCACTCAGACTGAAACTGTTTGGAAAGGGAAATGTAGAATGTGCACAATCAGCTTTAATCCCCGACAGCTGACCACGGGGCCGACACAAGCATTTTTGGGACCCCTAAATGGAAACTCATCGGCCCTCAGATCTTGAAATGTGGGTCCAACAGGGTGGGAAACATGAGCAGTCAGACAAAGGTGGTACACCTACAATGTTTATATTAATCCCTCAGTGCAGATGAAATGAGTTGGTTTATTTGTGGTAAAATCTCAGCAATCACATCAGTCAGTGCAGAGATAGTTAAAAGAGTTAGTTGGGCCTGTGATGCAATTACTTAAACATTTAGTAACATTTAGGTAATAAAGGATCTATCTTAAAGATCTTAAAGGATCTTAGCAGGTTGTATGCCTTCCATTACACAATCAGCTCATGCACATCGATCCATTACTAGACCAAATGTCAGTTTAAAAACATCCTGCTTGGTTTTTCATCAGTGTTGTGAAGCTGTGAATAGTCGCACCATCAAATGATTTCTTGATCTTCAAGTATTCCATTAGGTCCTCTACTTTCAATTGCATACTCTGATTTTCTATTCAGTCTAGAAATCTTATGAAGCGAAGATGTTCTCAATGTGCTGTTTGATGTAGTTAATGGGCTAATTAATGGGCCTAATGGCTTCTCTCTCGCTGCTGGGGTTTCTTCTCTTCATAAAAGAAGTATTGATGCCTTAAAATGTGTTCAAACAAAGCGTCATGGACTCTAATGACGGCATCAAGGTGTCTAAAGTACCTTTTTTATGAGTCATTTTGTGAAGGGAGCCGTTTGAGGGTTTTGTACCAGTTTGAAAAACAGCCTTGTTCACATACAGTTTTTCTATATTTATGAACGTGCATCATCAGCCTGAGAGTGGTGATATTTCCAGGGTTCTGGTAGTAGGGCTGTCACCTTTCATTCAAGGTACAAACTACTGCTCAAATGTGACAACCATTAACATTTCTAAACAACAGAGAAAGTCAATGTCAAACAAAATTCACATATCAATGAAAAACTCAAACTCATCTGAATAAATAAGAATTAAATAGTTCATCTTGCCTCCTTCACCATGTGACAAAGTTAGCAAACATGGGGCCCAATTTTACACCCGATCCTTGTCATTTTCCCATCCAGCACACTGTTTAAATTGCAAATACACTAGCACCCATCTGATCACCCGTGGGTGTGTTTGTCTTAAAATGAGGTGTGGTCAGGCGCATTGTTGGTGCACTGCTGTCTTGAGGCAGCAGAAAGCCATTGACCAACAAAAACCTTGTCTTATCAAGAGAGTAATGTGTGTGTCTACATAGGTGGGTGCACAATGTGCCTGTTACACACAAGCAGAGTGAGCTGAAAAAGTGCTTAGATATTGGGATAAGTCAGGTGGAACATTAGGAGACAGCCGCAGAAGGTCGGAGCTTCTTTGTGACGCGTGTTGTTCAACGTTGCCATGCCTCATGGATGTCCAAGAGTCACCCATGAAGATATCTTCCAATCTTACTGTCTTTTTACTACAAAAAATTCCGTCTTTGTATTCATCCACAACAGCTCAGCAAAGAAAAACTGTCTAGGGAAATTTGTATGAAAGCAACTTTAACTTGATTTGATGAGACAGACACCTGACGTCTAGTATGTTCAACAAAATCAAATCTGGAAACTTTAATCATAGATATGTTTGGTCGGACACTAAAAAAACCCCAAAAAACAAATCACTGAAGCGCTCCACTTCTTTGGCTTGAAGGTAGTCGAGTTTAAAGACACACAGTGACAGAAAATACAGACTGAATCCAATATCTGTATTCACACAGGAGTTTAACACATGGGTCAAACAAACAGGCTGCTGTCTCTCTCAGACCAGGCTGACCCACTTCTTCTGTGGTGCTGCCTTGTTTCAGGGTGGCACGTGGAGCACACACACACACACACACACACACACACACACACAGCTTTGCCTTCTGTTCATCCAAATCTGCTCCATCCAAATCTGTGTGGCTCCTCCCTGTCTGACTGAAAAGTAAAAATCAGATGTTCTGTTTTAACATCAACGTGTCGCAGCTGCTGTTCATAAGAAACACTCACTGTCTCTGGATATCAGCTGTTTTCTTCTGTTGGAAGTTTCTCTTGTTATTATCAAGAACCCTGATGATGGTTCTGATGTGTAAAACGTGAACTATACTTTTTCAGAGAGAGTATGAATGTGTGCCTGATCTTCTGTTTCATCTGTGTGTCCAGTGCAGAGCCGGTCCAGGGGCTCAGCAGAACAACAGGCGAATGGGGGGGGGGGGACTGTTTGCTTCATCGACAGAAAAAGTAAACAACTCTAAAACTACCTTATTTACATTTTATATCCTCTTTATTGAACAAAAGTATAACCACGAATAGCAGCTCTGAGCTTGTTAGCTGCTGAGCATGAATACAATGTCAGGTTGAAGGAACAAAGTAAAACAAAATGGAAATTCTGTCACGTTATCAGGCCAGAGTAGACTATGAATAAGATGCACTATTGCAGACCTGCGGCCAGTTTTAAAGATAAAGTATACTTTGTGGCCAGATCAAACTGATCCAGAAGCAGCATCCTTTGGAGTACCATGTCTATGAAGGTGTGCCAAACCCAAATTAGACGGTCTGGCCTATGAAGGATTTGAACAAGCACAGCTGGAGACGCTTTGCTAACCCTAACCCTCTTGTTGAGATGTTCATCCTCCTCTTTTATCACCATCAGCTCAGCCATGTTGTAGTTAAGATACAATCAGAGGTACCTTGGGTTTTTTCCTTAGTTTGGTCACTCAGGTTCTTCTGTGCAACAGCTTAGCTGACTTTAAGTGATTCCTTAAGTATAAGACTAAGACAAGGAGAAACCCTTAAATATTTAAGTGAACATTTTAAGGAAACCTTAAGTTGGACTTTAAGGAAAAGATCTCCCAAGAGGGAGCTCCAGGAGGAAACAGGCTGAGTGGCTGAGAGAAATCCACCATCTCATTATATTCTCCACAACATTGTTAGCACTCCAAAGCTGATGAACTTTGGTTTCCTCTGTTGTCATCAGGTATCACTGATTGTTACCATGGAAACATGGCTCTGGAGTCAGAGTAGAGCGGCTAACGTTTTAGGCTTCAAATAAGTCAGTCTTTATTTTTGGGAAACTACTTGCATTAGACTATTCTAATAACCAAATTCAAACCGCTGTACAGACCGGTCTAAAAGACCTCTGGGTGGAAGGACTTGTTGCTATGACAACTTTTGAAGAACAGAAAAATCCAGGCTTGTGTCAAATCGTACACAATAAAAGCAGGTTAACTCACTTATCCAGGTATGAAGAGCAGGCCCCACAAAATAAAACTGTTGCTGTTTGAGAAATAGAGTCAGTTTTATCATCTTTATCATCTCAGTTTGACCAAATATTTCCCACTTCACTGCGTATTCACATAATTATTTCTACAAAGTGTTGTATTATTAAACTGTATGTGTACCTCTGCTCTGAGTTTTCAGATTTTGAATGAGAAAAGCTAAAAGGTAAAAAAACTATGAGACATGAAAAGTCATGCGTCATCACTTCACCTCCTGCTGCAGACTGTGACCTCCGTCCTCTGACCAGGTCACTGCTTTATTTCCAACGCACTCTTCACTTCCTGACCTCACTTTGTCCCTCCAACACCGAGGCTGGAAGTGTGCACAGGTAAACATAGATCCCACTAATCCTAATCCACAGGCCTTTAATCTGCTGTGAGAACAGGCTATGGACGCACTCGGCCTCAACATAGCCCTGCCCGGCCTGACCCGGCATGGATGATGGTCCTCAGTAATCTTTCTGCTGAGGATGACGCAGCAGGAAAAAAGAGTCAGCACAGAGAGAGGACAGCTCAGATTACACAGCCCTCCCTGCTGTCCACATGTTCTCTGCTGATGAAGCTGTTGTTAACTTGTTTATTTTTGGGCTGCGTGGCTTTGTTTCCGTTGTGTTGTCATCTTGTTGTCCTTTCTCTTCCATTGTGTTGCTTCTCACAACATCACATGTTCGTTCAGTTTCACTCATGCATTTTTACCTCTGGTGCCGACCGGTTTAGCTCAATTTTCCATGACAAAAAAATGTTTTGTTTCTTCTGATTTTGTCCTCAAAATCTCATTAACAACTACATGTAAAAACAACTATATCAAAATAAGAAAACAATACATATTGTATATTTTCTTCACTGAATTGTAACAATCGTTGGATTTTAAAAATAATTCTCTGGTCATTACATCAAAGATGATACAAAATCTCAGAGACAGATGTGCAATAAGCTGCTGTTGGCCAGAGTTTCTGTTGAAAACTGTGAACTGTTTTACTGCAGTCTACAGTCTGACTGTTGATTGTGACTGCGATGGTTTGTGTTTTTAATATAGACACTATATTTGTCAAAGTACATAATAATGCACTTTCCATTCTTAGGAGATCCGCTCCAGCAGCTTCATCACCAAGGCCTGAGAGTCCACAGCTGACGAACAACACTGGGGCGGGATCATGGAGTGTGACATGAGAAACTTTTCAAGTAATAATAATAATCTTTATTTATTAACTTATTAAAGAAATACAGAAAGATTCCTTTCATTGTAAATGTTTGCTGTGTTCACCACGACCAAACCAAACTAAAAAGAAATACAACATGACAATGGCTCCTTTTGTTGAATCAACTGTGTTTTTATGTCCATTTCTATTGGCTTTATATCAAATTATACAAGCTCTTTATTCTCCAGATTCAGTCAGTCAGTCATTCAGTATGTTGCTTCAGAGTCAGTAGGTTCTGTAAACGTGGAACAATACAATAATGTGTTGACATACATTTTTTTTTTTAAATTTTTGAACACTTAAGTATTTTTAAAAGCAAGTAATCCAGTACTTTAACTCAATCAAAAATCTGTACAACTTTCACTTGTATACTTTCACTATGCAGACATCAGGCTTCAAGTATTTTCAAGTGAAGGGGACTCAGCTGTTAAACTTATATTTTGATACACCTTCTATTGTGAGATATCATTACGGTTTGATGATCTCTGCGGAGTATTTGTGTTGTGTATGAGCTGAGCTGTGTTCCTGTCAGACAGCCAAACAACAAAGTGAAACTCACTCCAGCTTCAGATTCACGTGATGATTCTCTGTAGGTTCAGCACTACAGCTGGCCTCTGTTGCATCGGTTGGTTTACATCCCCAAAAACTGTTGATTCATTTTTTTTTTTTTTTTCAATTTTTTAATTTTGAAATATTGCAAAAAAGTTTTTGATTTTCAGCTGAAGTGGAAATAAAAGTTGGAGCATCAATAAAAGCAAAATGTGACAGAGCAATGGAAACTGACTCAGTGAATAGATGACGTACATGAAGCATGGTCCCGTCACTTGAGGACATTAAAAATGGCAGCAGACGCATACAGATCTGTAACGTTCCTCAAATAGAGTGTTTTCCACCATTTGAGGTTTGACTGACACTTTCAATTATTTAAATGTTTTCAGTTAATAAATACGGTTGACGTGTTTGGTTTAATCGAACAGGAACATGAGCACCACCTGTTAATCTGGACAAACCAACTCCTAATATTCACATAACAGCAGCGGATGAAGCAAACACACTGTTACATTGTTCTCACAGTTTCATTTAATAATTCTTATTATGAAAATGCTTTAAAATTAAATGTGGGCTTCAGTGACTGAATAAGGTTATTGATGTGAGAATAGAAATAATTTACGTCTGTCTGAAAATATTTTATCTCATTTAATTCCAGCTCATGTTTGAAGAGTAATATCTACTGTATTACTGTTGGTGAGCATCAGGCAACACACATGACAGCAAATACATGTTTCAAAGGAAATTTCAGCAGTAAAAAATAAAATACAAATACACAATGTGAAAAATCAACAGCAAAATAACAAACAAATTTCAAATGGAATATTAAGGATATAAAGTGATGAATATGACCACTGACTGGATTCCTGAAGTGCAGACAGTTTCACAGGACAGCAGTTCAGTCTTTTGTCTGTGTGTGTGTGTGTGTGTGTGTGTGTGTGTGTGTTTTGAGCAGCAGCACACAGCGTTCAGTACACAATGTCCCAGCACATTCACAGCTCTGTGTCTGCAGCATCAAAACTGATGACTGTATGAAAGCTCAGCTCAGCCTGAGCCTCAGTGGCAGCTTGTGAGGAGCAGTGCTGCCCCCTGTCTGTCAGTACAGGAAGGACCACAGCCCCTCCCACCAGGATGCTGCTCCTAAAGTAAAACCCCAATCCATCTGTGACACAACATTTTATCCCTTGTGAGCTTGACGTAATTGTTTTATGTTAAGTCATCAATTTTATTTAAATTTATAGTCAATATAGTCTAATTAGTTCAAGGACAATTAACAAAACATGGCCCACATAATGCAAATTAGCTCATATTTAAATAGTTGAATGGACTAAAAAATGTTTGTAAGAATATGCACTAAAGCTATGCTGAACACATCCTTTAGTAAAAACTTTGTCAAAGCAACATTTTAAGGTTGTGTGCAATTTCCATTTCTTTCTTTGTGTCACTTAAAATCTCTGAGGAGAAACAAAATCTAAATTTGCGTTTAAATGTTTACATCAATACACCTTAAATATTTAATGTTAAAAATGATTGAATATGTGTGTACATTTGTAGAAATTTCATATGTACTTGTACCACTCATTAATGACACCTGCTCACCACCAAATACAAAGAAAGTAGTGGTTCCATGTGGTGTTTAGTCAGCACTCATTCAGTGTTAATAGTTCCTAATGACTGATGATTAAGAAGACAGGAAAGGTCGGTGTGTTGCTCTGTCCGTCTGTCCAGGCTGAAATGTTTCAGTTTGGATAGACCGCCATGAAATTCTGTTCACACATTCATTTTCCCCTCTGTTCAGTAACCAAATGTTCCCAGAAGTGGTTAATGGAGAAGGAGAAGCTGCAGCTCTGTGTTCAAAGAGTCCTGAGAGAACAAACTGTTTCACCTACATGTCATTTAGGGCAAGGACACCGAAATGCTCTAATAATCCCTCGGGAAACACAAGAGCATTTCAGTGACACCACAACCTCAGTTGTACTTTGACACTTTTAGAGCCTAGAATACTTTGATGGAGAGAGGAAATATTTTGTGTCAATTTTGCATATTTTTTAACTTGAAATGTCACTGATGAGTAGCTGACAGACACATCCAAGACCTAAACACACACACATACACACACACACACACACACACACACACACACACACACACACACACACACAATGCATGGTTTTCATTTTACTGTTCAACTCCTGCTGGAACTGTGAAAACTTCTGTCCTGTTGTTTGCAACAATAAGATCATCATCTTGCTTCTGAGCTGGTCTTTGGTTCAGGAGTTGCCGGGTTGCTAGAGGAGTTGGGGGCACATGAACTAAATGTGCTCTACAGCACAGATACAGACTGCTCCCTGGTGGCCAATGATCATCAGTCACCAAACAAACTGCTCATTCACTGGACTGATGGATCAATAAGTGATTATAAAGAACTTGTTGACCTTTGATCAGGGTCATCTTCACTCTCAAACATTTTTCCTCTGAAATTTGTTTAACTGACAGATCACCAACACTAACAGCTCTGTAAATCATCAGTGTGCTGCACATGTTTAAATGATTAGATTGAAGCACAATTCAATCAAAGTCAGAGTCAGTGAAGCAGTTTATTTATGCAAATATTGTCATGACAGCATTATTGTAATGTTTTTTATATGAATGAAAGATGACGTTGGTTCTTCCTGCATCTGAACATCTCCTCAAACTGTTCTGCTCATCTATGAGGTGCCTGGTGTATGTTATATATATTTGTGTCTCAGTTCTGAGTGCATGATGGGATATTTTAAGCAGAAAAAATGTGTTTTTTGTAGGCACAGAGATATTTCTTACATGAAATGTATGATTATCTTTAAGCAATAAATGTATTTGTGTGTATCTATACACACACAGTATTAACTGCTATCAGTCAGTTTTACTCATTTACCATCTCAGATTCCTCTGGCTTCCTCCTACAATCCAAAGACATGCAGAATAGGTTAATTGGTGACTCTAAATTTCCTGTAGGTGTGAATGTCTGCTGGGATTAGCTCCAGCCACCCTGCGACCCTAAAAGGATAAGCAGTATCCTGGCCAATGAATGAACTCTACCAGCCCAGTTTTTTGTTTTTGTCTGCACTTTTTTTCACTTTTGTCCTGAAATTACTATTCCTGACAAAAATATTAATCAGTGCAGCTTTAAGTGATCACCCGATATAGCATAAATAATATAAAACATCATAACAGCAGTAGGTTCTGTGCCACTATCCAGTGGTTATAATGCAAGAATACCACAACACACAACAGAAGAACCTCTGTACTGAAATGTTTAATAGGTGATAACTCTTCTCTATCCATAGTCATTTTTACTTCCATATGATGGTTCATATACATGATAATATCACAGTCATGAAGGCGTGCATTAATGAGAATTTTAGAATTGGTGGTTTAATCATCTCCAGGACCCTGTGTAAGAGCAGTGTATGTAAACAGACCTTTATGGACATTATTTATATACTGAGCTCAAAGCAAGAAGTGGAAGTGGAAAGAGTATTTTATAGGCCTATATAAATTGGACAGAGCTGAGTCTTCCTGTTCTAATCCTGCCTGTATTGGCCTTTATCTCCAGAGCAAATAAAAACAATGCTTCAGATTGATCTGGAAAGACTGAGAGTCGGTTTGATTTAGGATGTGGCTAATCTCTGCAACAGCTCCCACTGTTGGATCTGCTTTATCCTGGAACCAAGGGATAAAAAGAAATGAATCTGTAATATGTTTTTGACATTAGACTCTTCTGATTGGATTTATTGTAAGTTTCATATCAGCCCTGTGTAAAATTTGGCATGTTGGTTGTCTAGTAGAGATGTAATCACGTGTTATGCCATCTCCTTGTACAGGATGGTGTTCATGGTGACTCATACACTCATGGACGGGGACAATGGCTTAACTTTCCTCATGGGACGCTATATGATATTATACTGTCAAGCTGCAGCTGCTCCACTCAGCGTCTCTGCTCCAGGACTGAGGAGTTCAGCAGGATTAAAGCCAAACAGATCGATGCAGCAGCACCACAAACCAAAAGGACCGACACACCAGACAACTCTGAGTCAGAGGCAGGATGTGAAAATATAACAAACAGTTTATTGGTTAACACAGAGCTGATTGAAGGGGTCAGCATGTATCGGAGTGTCATCTGAAAATCCTCCCGCTCACATGTAGGTGCTGCATCTAAGAAGATGATCTGACACTGAGACCCACTTCACTACATATTATATTGCTTCTATTATCCAGTGTTTGACAAAGTTAACCATGTTGTTGTTATTGTAACCATGACAACAAGTGTCTAATGTTGAGGAGCGACTCATTTTAACCCAAATCACGATCTTTTCCTAAACCTAACCAAGACCATGACCATTATTATAGTAACCACGGTGACAACGGTAGGTACAGCTGTTGCTGTAGGGGTGCTATTTCAGGAGTCGTATCAGACGGTTGAAAAAAACGATTATTAAGTTATTAACATTATTTCCATTCATCACAAACAATCACTAAACCAGAAGATATTTCAATTTGTTGGTCTGGAGCATAGACTGTAAATAAAGATGGACGTAGCCTCTGTGATGTCACCCATAGGTTTCTGAAGAGTGGTTTTAAAGCTCAGAGTGGGCTGCTCCAACGTTGCCATCTTGGCAATGCCTGACTCCGTCTAACTCTCTTTAGGGTTAGTGATTGTGTGTGTTGATTACCAGGGTATAGATTGTCTAGCTTTGCGTGTTTGTCCAGCTGTATACTGTAACTCTGGATTAATAGCCCTCCTGACATGTTTGTGGCTGTGTATCAGATCCTGACACCGTGGACTTGGGGATGACGATCAACATCAAAAGCTTCTCACCACATTTCCTGCATGTGTGCAGCTTTCAGGTCTTTGTTACTGATGAATTTGTCTCATCTTACAGACGAGGGCACCTTTACTAATTAACTTAAGCAAATGTCCGCTGTCCTTGATGGTGCTTGAGAGCACTGAGCTGTTGATTCACTGCCCTGACAGTGAGTGGGGCCACAGTCTCATCAGCCAGTCTGCTCTGGACATGAGAGGGACATTTAAATGGCCTGATAAGAACAGACCGCTAGAACAAAGGCATGCTGGGAGTGAAATGATTGCAGCTCGGAGGACAAAAAGAGACGTTCATGGCTGATGGATCATATCGTGATTGAGAGCAAGCTGAATATATTTAGGTGAATGAAGCCAGTGATTAAGGCTGCTGTCCATCTACTGATGTTCTTATTGAAGATGCCAAATATAATTTGGATCAGTGAGGGCTTTTATGCCTTACTATATTATGATGTTTTTTGATATTTTTGTGCCTTACTATACTATGACATTTTTATGCTTTATTATACTATGACGTTTTTTGTGACATAATATACTGTGACTTCTTATGAAATAGTATAATATGACTTTTGAGATTTTTATGTCCTTCTATATTAACAAGTTTTAAGCCTTTCTATACCATGATCTTTTTTGATGTTTTTATGATTTACTATAGTATGTCGATTTTTGACATTTTTATGCCTCACTATGTTATGACGTTATTTTTACGTTTTTATCACTCGCACTGCTTTAATTTAATCAGCAGGTGAATTGGTGGAGCAGTGGTTAGAGCTTTAGCCTTACAATCAAATGGACATGGGTTTGTATACGAGCCATGGGGTCTTGTCAGTGAACTTTGCATATTCTCCCTCTGCTTGTGCATTTTGCATGTCTTATTATACTATGACACTTTTTGACATTTTTATGGCTTTATATACTATTACGTTTTTTAAGATTTGTTTAAGATGTACTATACTATAATGTTTTTTGACATTGTAATGACATAATATACTTTGACATTTTTGTAACAGACTATACTATGTCGGTTTTTTGAAAATTTTATGCCATACTATTCTATGATGTTTTTGTGCCATACTATATTATGATATTTTTGTGCCATACTATACTATGGCGGTTTTTTACATTTATATGATTTATTATACTATGACCTTTTATGAAATTTTTATGACATACTATATATATATATATATATATATATATATGACGTTTTTTAACATCTCTATTAATTACTATGTAACAGCGATTTAAAATCTTTTTTTTTTTTTTTTACATTTTTATGACATACTATTCTATGATGTTTTTGTGCCATACTATACTATGTCAGTTTTTTGAAATTTTTCTGCCATACTATGCTATGAAGTTTTTTGACAATTTTTCATGCAATACTATAATATGACATTTTTGTGCCATACTATACTATGACGTTTTTTAAATTTTGATGACATACTATTCAATGATGTTTTTGTGCCATACCATACGATGACGTTTTTTGACATTTTCATGTCATACTATACTATGATATTTTTCGCGATTTTTTTATGACATAATATGGTATGATATTTTTGTGCCATACTATACTATGACGTTTTTTGCAATTTATTATATGACCTATTATACTATGACGTTTCTTAAAATTTTCATGACATACTATTCTATGACATTTTTATGCCATACTATACTATGTTGGTTTTTTGACATTTTTGTGCCATACTATACTGTGATATTTTTTGCAATTTTTTTTTATGATATACTATTCTATGATGTTTTTATGCCATACTATACTATGACCTTTTTTAAATTTTGATGACATACAATTCTATGATGTTTTTGTGCCATACTATACTATGACGTTTTTTTGACCTTTTTTTTGCCATACTATACTATGATGTTTTTTGACATTTTTGTGCCATACTATACTATGACATTTTTTGCATTTTTTTTTTTTATAACATACTATTCTGTGATGTTTTTGTGCCTTACTATACTATGACATTTTTTGCATTTTTTTTTTTATAACATACTATTCTGTGATGTTTTTATGCCTTACTATACAATGACGTTTTTCGAAATTTTTTCATGTCATACCATTCTATGATGTTTTTAAGCCATACTATACTATGATGTTTTTGTGCCTTACTATACTATGACATTTTTTGCATTTTTTTTTTTATAACATACTATTCTGTGATGTTTTTGTGCCTTACTATACTATGTCTATTTTTTGACATTTTTGTGCCATACTATAGTATTACATTTTTTGCAATTTTTTTTATGACATACTATCCTATGATGTTTTTTTGCCCTACTATACTATGACGTTTTTTTGTGATTTGTTTTTATGACATACTATTCTATGATATTTTTGTGCCTTACTATACTATGTCTATTTTTTGACATTTTTATGCCTTACTATACAATGACGTTTTTCGAAATTTTTTCATGTCATACAATTCTATGATTTTTTTGTGCCAAACTATACTATGATGTTTTTTAAATTTTCATGACATACTATTCTATGATGTTTTTGTGCCGTAATATACTATGTTGGTTTTTTGACATTTTTGTGCCATACTATACTATGACCTTTTTTAAATTTTGATGACATACTATTCAATGATGTTGTTGTGCCATACTATACTATGACGTTTTTTTGACCTTTTTTTTACCGTACTATACTATGACATTTTTGTGCCATACTATACTATGATGTTTTTGTGCCATACTATACTATGATGTTTTTGTGCCATACTATACTATGATGTTTTTGTGCCATACTATACTATGATGTTTTTGTGCCATACTATACTATGATGTTTTTGTGCCATACTATACTATGATGTTTTTGTGCCATACTATACTATGATGTTTTTGTGCCATACTATACTATGATGTTTTTGTGCCATACTATACTATGATGTTTTTGTGCCATACTATACTATGATGTTTTTGTGCCATACTATACTATGACTTTTTTGTGCCATAAAATAGTAGACATAGACATACTATTCTATGATGTTTTTAGGACATACTATACTATGACGTTTTTTTAAAATTTTCATGACATACTATTCTATAATGTTTGTGTGCCATACTATACTATGTCGGTTTTTTGAAATTTTTATGCCATACTATACTATGATGTTTTTGTGCCATACTATACTATGACATTTTTTAAAATTTTCATGACATACTATTATATGATATTTTTGTGCCATACCACACGATGACGTTTTTTGACATTTTCATGTCATACTATACTATGATATTTTTCGTGATTTTTTTATGACATAATATGGTATGATATTTTTGTGCCATACTATATGATGACGTTTTTTGCAATTTATTATATGACCTATTATACTATGACGTTTCTTAAAATTTTCATGACATACTATTCTATGACATTTTTATGCCATACTATACTATGACGTTTTTTAAACTTTCATGACATACTATTCTATGATGTTTTTGTGCCGTAATATACTATGTTGGTTTTTTGACATTTTTGTGCCATACTATACTATGACGGTTTTTAAACTTTCATGACATACTATTCTATGATGTTTTTGTGCCGTAATATACTATGTTGGTTTTTTGACATTTTTGTGCCATACTATACTATGACGGTTTTTAAACTTTCATGACATACTATTCTATGATGTTTTTGTGCCGTAATATACTATGTTGGTTTTTTGACATTTTTGTGCCATACTATACTATGACGGTTTTTAAACTTTCATGACATACTATTCTATGATGTTTTTGTGCCGTAATATACTATGTTGGTTTTTTGACATTTTTGTGCCATACTATACTATGACGGTTTTTAAACTTTCATGACATACTATTCTATGATGTTTTTGTGCCGTAATATACTATGTTGGTTTTTTGACATTTTTGTGCCATACTATACTATGACGGTTTTTAAACTTTCATGACATACTATTCTATGATGTTTTTGTGCCGTAATATACTATGTTGGTTTTTTGACATTTTTGTGCCATACTATACTATGACGGTTTTTAAACTTTCATGACATACTATTCTATTATGTTTTTGTGCCTTACTATACTATGTCTATTTTTTGACATTTTTGTGCCATACTATACTATGACATTGTTTGAATTTTCATGACATACTATTCTATTATGTTTTTGTGCCTTACTATACTATGACATTTTTTTTTACCTTTTTTTTGCCATACTATACTATGACATTTTTTGCAATTTTTTTTATGACATACTATTCTATTATGTTTTTGTGCCTTACTATACTATGACCTTTTTTGACATTTTTGTGCCATACTATAGTATTACATTTTTTGCAATTTTTTTTATGACATACTATCCTATGATGTTTTTTTGCCCTACTATACTATGACGTTTTTTTGTGATTTGTTTTTATGACATACTATTCTATGATATTTTTGTGCCTTACTATACTATGTCTATTTTTTGACATTTTTATGCCTTACTATACAATGACGTTTTTCGAAATTTTTTCATGTCATACCATTCTATGATTTTTTTGTGCCAAACTATACTATGATGTTTTTTAAATTTTCATGACATACTATTCTATGATGTTTTTGTGCCGTAATATACTATGTTGGTTTTTTGACATTTTTGTGCCATACTATACTATGACCTTTTTTAAATTTTGATGACATACTATTCAATGATGTTGTTGTGCCATACTATACTATGACGTTTTTTTGACCTTTTTTTTTACCGTACTATACTATGACATTTTTGTGCCATACTATACTATGATGTTTTTTGAGATTTTTTCATGCAATATTATACTATGACGTTTTTGTGCCATACCATACTATGTCGGTTTTTTTACATTTTTATGCCATACTATACTATGACATTTTTGTGCCATACTATACTATGACGTTTTTTGACATTTTTGTGCCATACTATACTATGATGTTGTTTGAATTTTCATGACATACTATTCTATTATGTTTTTGTGCCTTACTATACTATGACATTTTTTTTTACCTTTTTTTTGCCATACTATACTATGACATTTTTTGCAATTTTTTTTATGACATACTATTCTATTATGTTTTTGTGCCTTACTATACTATGACACTTTTTGACATTTTTGTGCCATACTATAGTATTACATTTTTTGCAATTTTTTTTATGACATACTATTCTATGATGTTTTTGTGCCCTACTATACTATGACATTTTATACCTTATTATACTGTGATGTTTTTTGAGATTTTTTCATGACATACTATACTATGATGTATATCGATTTTTGACATTTCTATGCCTCACTATGTTACGATGTCATATTGATGTTTTAAGCACTCGCATTACTTTAATTTTGTCAGCAAGTGGGTTGGTGGCGCAGTGGTTAGAGCTTTGGCCATACAATCAGATGAGCATGGGTTCGATTCCCAGCCATGGGTCCTTTGTCATAGGACTTTGCATAGTCTCCCTGTGATTGTGAATTTTGTATACCCTTTCATGTTGTGACACTTTTTGACATTTTTATGACTTACTATGCTATGACATTTTTTGTGATTTTTTCATGACATACTTTTCTGTGATGTTTTTGTGCCATACTATACTATGACGTTTTTTGACATTTTCATGCCATACTATACTATGACATTTTTGTGCCAGGCTATACTATGATGTTTTTGTGCCATACTATACTGTGACGTTTTTTTAAATTTTCATGACATATTATTCTATGATGTTTCTGTGCCACAATATACTATGACGTTATTTGCAATTCTTTTTATGACATACTAGTCTATGATGTGTTTATGCCATACTATACTATGACGATTTTTGACATTTTTGTGCCATACTATACTATGACATTTTTTGCAATTTTTTTTATGACATACTATTCTGATGTTTTTGTGCCTTACTATACTATGACCTTTTTTTGACTGATTTTGCCATACAATACTATGACATTTTTTGCAATTCTTTTTATGACATACTATTCTATGATGTTTTTATGCCATACTATACTATGACATTTTTTAAAATTTTCATGACATACTATTCTATAATGTTTGTGTGCGATACTATACTATGACCTTTTTTTTTAATCTTTTTTTGCCATACTACACTATGACATTTTTTGCAATTTTTTTATGACATACTATTCTATGATGTTTTTGTGCCTTACTATAGTATGATGTTTTTTTTGACATTTTCATGACATNCCTTCCTATACTTGAAATATTTTAATTTGATGTTTTTATGCCATACTATACTATGATGTTTTTTAAATTTTCATGACATACTATTCTATGATGTTTTTGTGTCATACTATACTATGACATTTTTTGCAATTCTTTTGCCAACATACTATACTATGACTTTTCTTAAAATTTTCATGACATACTATTCTATGATGTTTTTGTGTCATACTATACTATGACATTTTTTGCAATTCTTTTTATGACATACTATACTATGACGTTTCTTAAAATTTTAATGACATACTATTCTATCATGTTTTTGTGCCATACTATACCATGACATTTTTTGCAATTTTTTTTATGCCATACTATACAATGACGTTCTTTTTAAATTTTCATGACATACTATTCTATGATGTTTCTGTGCCACAATACACTATGACGTTTTTTGACATTTTCATGCCATACTATACTATGACGTTTTTCGACCTTTTTTTGCCATAATATACTATGACGTTTCATGCCATACTATACTATGACGTTTTTCGACCTTTTTTTGCCATAATATACTATGACGTTTCATGCCATACTATACTATGACGTTTTTCGACCTTTTTTTGCCATAATATACTATGACGTTTCATGCCATACTATACTATGACGTTTTTCGACCTTTTTTTGCCATAATATACTATGACGTTTCATGCCATACTATACTATGACGTTTTTCGACCTTTTTTTGCCATAATATACTATGACGTTTCATGCCATACTATACTATGACGTTTTTCGACCTTTTTTTGCCATAATATACTATGACGTTTCATGCCATACTATACTATGACGTTTTTCGACCTTTTTTTGCCATAATATACTATGACGTTTCATGCCATACTATACTATGACGTTTTTCGACCTTTTTTTGCCATAATATACTATGACGTTTCATGCCATACTATACTATGACGTTTTTCGACCTTTTTTTGCCATAATATACTATGACGTTTCATGCCATACTATACTATGACGTTTTTCGACCTTTTTTTGCCATAATATACTATGACGTTTCATGCCATACTATACTATGACGTTTTTCGACCTTTTTTTGCCATAATATACTATGACGTTTCATGCCATACTATACTATGACGTTTTTCGACCTTTTTTTGCCATAATATACTATGACGTTTCATGCCATACTATACTATGACGTTTTTCGACCTTTTTTTGCCATAATATACTATGACGTTTCATGCCATACTATACTATGACGTTTTTCGACCTTTTTTTGCCATAATATACTATGACGTTTCATGCCATACTATACTATGACGTTTTTCGACCTTTTTTTGCCATAATATACTATGACGTTTCATGCCATACTATACTATGACGTTTTTCGACCTTTTTTTGCCATAATATACTATGACGTTTCATGCCATACTATACTATGACGTTTTTCGACCTTTTTTTGCCATAATATACTATGACGTTTCATGCCATACTATACTATGACGTTTTTCGACCTTTTTTTGCCATAATATACTATGACGTTTCATGCCATACTATACTATGACGTTTTTCGACCTTTTTTTGCCATAATATACTATGACGTTTCATGCCATACTATACTATGACGTTTTTCGACCTTTTTTTGCCATAATATACTATGACGTTTCATGCCATACTATACTATGACGTTTTTCGACCTTTTTTTGCCATAATATACTATGACGTTTCATGCCATACTATACTATGACGTTTTTCGACCTTTTTTTGCCATAATATACTATGACGTTTCATGCCATACTATACTATGACGTTTTTCGACCTTTTTTTGCCATAATATACTATGACGTTTCATGCCATACTATACTATGACGTTTTTCGACCTTTTTTTGCCATAATATACTATGACGTTTCATGCCATACTATACTATGACGTTTTTCGACCTTTTTTTGCCATAATATACTATGACGTTTCATGCCATACTATACTATGACGTTTTTCGACCTTTTTTTGCCATAATATACTATGACGTTTCATGCCATACTATACTATGACGTTTTTCGACCTTTTTTTGCCATAATATACTATGACGTTTCATGCCATACTATACTATGACGTTTTTCGACCTTTTTTTGCCATAATATACTATGACGTTTCATGCCATACTATACTATGACGTTTTTCGACCTTTTTTTGCCATAATATACTATGACGTTTCATGCCATACTATACTATGACGTTTTTCGACCTTTTTTTGCCATAATATACTATGACGTTTCATGCCATACTATACTATGACGTTTTTCGACCTTTTTTTGCCATAATATACTATGACGTTTCATGCCATACTATACTATGACGTTTTTCGACCTTTTTTTGCCATAATATACTATGACGTTTCATGCCATACTATACTATGACGTTTTTCGACCTTTTTTTGCCATAATATACTATGACGTTTCATGCCATACTATACTATGACGTTTTTCGACCTTTTTTTGCCATAATATACTATGACGTTTCATGCCATACTATACTATGACATTTTTATGCCATACTATTCTATGATGTTTTTATGCTATACTATGCTATGATTTTTTTTAAAATTTTCATGACATGCTATTCTATAATTTTTTGTGCCATACTATACTATGACGTTTTTTGATATTTTTGTGCCATACTATACTATGACATTTTTTGCAATTTTATTTTATGACATACTATTCTATGATGTTTTTGTGCCCTACTATACTGTGATGTTTTTTGACATTTTCATGCCATACTATACTATGACGTTTTTTGACCTTTTTTTGCCATAATATACTATTACATTTTTGTGCCATACTATACTATGACGTTTTTTTACATTTTTGTGCCATACTATACTATGACA
>NW_019174680.1:372777-410300 GCF_002260705.1 Seriola dumerili
TTTTTTTGACCTTTTTTTGCCATAATATACTATGATGTTTTTGTGCCATAATATACTATGATTTTTTTGTGCCATACTATACTATGACATTTTTTGCAATTTTTATGACATACTATTCTATGTTTTTGTGCCATACTATACTATGACCTTTTTTTGACATTTTTGTGCCATANGCCATACTATACTATGACATTTTTTGACATTTTCATGCCATACTATACTGACATATTTGTGCCATACTATACTATGACATTTTTTGCAATTTTTTTTATGACATACTATAGTATAACGTTTTTGTGCCATACTATACTATGACTGTTTTTTTACCTTTTCATGACATACTTTTCTATGATCTTTTTGTGCCTTACTATACTATGATGTTTTTTTGACATTTTCATGACATACTTTAATTTGATGTTTTTATGCCATACTATACTATGATGTTTTTTAAATTTTCATGACATAATATTCTATGATGTTTTTGTGTCATATTATACTATGACATTTTTTGCAATTTTTTTTTATGACATACTATACTATGACATTTTTGTGCCATACTATACTATGACGTTTTTTTTAAATTTTCATGACATACTATTCTATGATGTTTCTGTGCCATACTATACTATGATATTTTTTGCAGTTTTTTAATGACATATTATTCTATGATGTTTTTATGCCATAGTATACTATGTTGACAATGAAAACAATATGCCTCACTATGTTATAATGACATCTTTATCATTCGCACTACTTTTGTACTTTCCGAAGTCAGATTGATGGAGCAGTAGTTAGAGCGTTAGCCTTTCAACCAGAGGGACATGGGTTCAAATCCCAGCCATGGGTCCTTTTTCAGTTCACTTTGCATATTCTCCCTGCGCTTGTGAATATTGTATGTTTTATTATACTACGACACGTTTTGACATTTTTATGACTTACTATACTATGACGTTTTCTTAGATTTGTTTACAACGTACTATACTATGATGTTTTTGTGACTTCTTCATGCCATACTATACTATGACATTTTTGTGCCATGATATACTATTTCAATTTTTGACATTTTATACCTTATTATGCTGTGATGTTTTGTGAGATTTTTTTATGACATACTATACTATGATGTATATCGATTTTTGACATTTCTATGCCTCACTATGTTACGATGTCATATTGACGTTTTTAGGACTTGCATTACTTTAATTGTTAGCAGGTAGGTTGGTGGCGCAGTGGTTAGAGCTTTAGCCATACAATCAGATGAGCATGGGTTCAATTCCCAGCCATGGGTTCTTTGTCATAGGACTTTGCATAGTCTCCCTGTGATTGTGAATTTTGTATACCCTTTCATGTTGTGACACTTTTTGACATTTTTATGACTTACTATGCTATGACATTTTTTGTGATTTTTTCAAGACATACTTTCCTATGATGTTTTTGTACCATACTATACTATGACGTTTTTTTGACATCTTCATGCCATACTATACTATGACGTTTTTTTGACCTTTTTTTGCCATAATATACTATGACATTTTTGTGCCATACTATACTATGACATTTTTTGACATTTTTGTGCCACACTATAATATGACATTTTTTGACATTTTTTTTATGACATACTATTCTATGATGTTTTTGGGCCATACTATACTATGATGTTTTTTAAATTTCATGACATACTATTCTATGATGTTTTTTTGACCTTTTTTTTTGCCATAATATACTATAACATTTTAGTGCCATACTATACTATGACGTTTTTTGACATTTTTGTGCCATACTATACTATGACATTTTTTGCAATTTTTTTTATGAGATACTATTCTATGATGTTTTTTGACATTTTCATGCCATACTATACTATGAAATTTTTTTGCCATATTATACTGTATTGGTTTTTTAAAATTTTTATGCCATAATATACTGTGACGTTTTTTGACATTTTCATGACATACTATACTATGACATTTTTTGCAATTTTTTTTATGACATACTATTCTATGATGTTTTTGTGCCTTACTATACTATGACGTTTTTTTGACCTTTTTTTGCCATAGTATACTATGACATTTTTGTGCCATACTATTCGATGACGTTTTTTGACATTTTTTTGCCATACTATACTATGACATTTTTTGCAATTTTTTTTATGACATACTATTCTATGATGTTTTTGTGCCTTACTATACTATGACGTTTTTTGACATTTTTGTGCCATACTATACTATGACATTTTTTGAAATTTTTTTCATGCCATACTATACTATGATGCTTTTTTTACATTTTCATGCCACATTATAATTTGACATTTTTGTAAAAGATTCTTCCACGTTGTTTTTTTTAAATTTTTATGCCATAATATACTATGACGTTTTTTTTGACATTTTCATGAAATACTATACTATGACATTTTTTGCAATTTTTTTTATGACATACTATTCTATGATGTTTTTGTGCCTTACTATACTATGACGTTTTTTTGACATTTTTTTGCCATAATATACTATGACATTTTTGTGCCATACTATACTATGACGTTTTTTGACATTTTTGTGCCATACTATACTATGACATTTTTTGCAATTTTTTTATGACATACTATTCTATGATGTTTTTGTGCCTTACTATACTATGACGTTTTTTTGACCTTTTTTTGCCATAATATACTATGTTGTTTTTGTGCCATAATATACTATGACATTTTTGTGCCATACTATACTATGACATTTTTTGCAATTTTTATGACATACTATTCTATGTTTTTGTGCCATACTATACTATGACGTTTTTTTTGACATTTTTGTGCCATAATATACTATGATGTTTTTGTGCCATAATATACTATGATTTTTTTGTGCCATACTATACTATGACATTTTTTGCAATTTTTATGACATACTATTCTATGTTTTTGTGCCATACTATACTATGACGTTTTTTTTGACATTTTTGTGCCATAATATACTATGACATTTTTGTGCCATACTATACTATGATGTTTTTTGACATTTTTGTGCCATACTATACTATGACATTTTTGTGCCATACTATAGTATGATGTTTTTTGACATTTTTGTGCCATACTATACTATGACATTTTTTGCAATTTTTTTTTATGACATACTATTCTATGATGTTTTTTGACATTTTTGTGCCTTACTATACTATGACATTTTTGTGCCATACTATACTATGACATTTTTTGCAATTTTCTTTTATGACATACTATTCTATGATGTTTTTGTGCCCTACTATACTGTCATGTTTTTTTGACATTTTCATGCCATACTATACTATGATGTGTTTTGACCTTTTTTTTGCCATACTATGACATTTTTGTGCCATACTATACTATGACGTTTTTTGACATTTTTGTGCCATACTATACTATGACATTTTTTGCAATTTTTTTTTATGACATACTATTCTATGATGTTTTTGTGCCTTACTATACTATGACGTTTTTATGCCATACTATACTATGACGTTTTTTTGACATTTTTATGCCATATTATACTATGACTTTTTTTTTTACATATTCATGACATACTTTAATTTGATGTTTTTGTGCCATACTATACTATGACGTTTTTTAAATTTTCATGACATACTATACTATGATGTTTTTGTGTCATACTATACTATGACATTTTTTGCAATTTCTTTTTATGACATACTATACTATGACGTTTTTTAAATTTTGATGACATACTATTCTATGATGTTTTTGTGCCATACTATACAATGACGTTTTTTTAACCTTGTTTTGCAATAATATACTATGACATTTTTGTGCCATACTATACTATGACATTTTTTGACATTTTTGTGCCATACTATACTATGACATTTTTTGCAATTTTTTTTATGACAAACTATTTTGTGCCATACTATACTATGACGTTTTTTGACATTTTCATGCCATACTATTCTATGATGTTTTTGTCCCTTACTATTGTATGACATTTTTTGCAATTTTTTTTTTTACCATATTATACTATTACGTTTTTTGACATTTTTGTGCCATACTATACTATGACATTTTTTGCAATTTTTTTTTATGACATACTATTCTATGACGTTTCTTGACAGTTTCATGACATATTATAACATTACATTTTGCTGCTATACTAAACTATGTCGGGTTTTTGACATTTTTATGCCTTACTATACTATAATTTTTTTTTAGATTTCTCCATGCCATACTATACTTTGACATTTTTGTGCCATACAATATTATGACGGTTTTTTTTTACATTTTCATGCCATACTATACTTTGACATTTTTGTTACATACCCTGCTATATCGTTTTTTTTAAATTTTCATGCCTTACTATACTATGATGTTTTTTTTAAATTTTCATGACATACTATTCTATGATGTTTGTGTGGCATTCTATACCATGACGCTTTTTTTACATTTTCATGCCGTAATATACTATGACATTTTTGTGCCATACTATACTATTGCGGTTTTTAGACATTTTTATGTCTTACTATACTATGATGTTGATTGATATTTTTTCATGCAATACTATTCTGTGATGTTTTTGTGCTATAACATATTATAACGTTTTTTTGAAATTTTCACGACATTTTTGTGCCATACTATACTATGACATTTTTAGACATTTTTATGGCTCAATATACCATGTTGGTTTTTTGACATTTTCATGCCATACTATATTATGACATTTTTGTGCTCTACTATACTTATTGGCTTTTGATATTTTTATGCTGTATTATACTATTTCGTTTTTTAAAATTTTAATAACATAACACACTGTGATTTCTTTTGACATTGTATATGACTTTCTTGAGATTTTTATGTCCTTCTATGTTAACATGTTTTTTGCCTTTCTATACCATGATCTTTTTGACATTTTAATACCATACTATACTATGTCATTTTTTGACATTTTTGTGCCATACTTTATCATGTCATATTATACTGTGATGTTTTTGTGCCACAATATACTAGGATATTTGTGAGATTTTTATGTTATACTATATTATGACGTGTTTGTGCCATAGCATATTATGGCGTTTCTTGACATTTTTATGCGTTATCAAAATATGACGCTTTTGTCACATACTATACTCGGACTTCTCATGAAATAGTATAATATGTTTTTTTTTCGAGATTTTATGACATAGCATACGATGACGTTTTTTCACATTTATATGCCTTACTACATTTTGACGTTTTTTGAGATTTATATGCCATACTATACTGACAATTTTTATAACATAGTACATTTTGATTTTTCATGACATACTATACTATGGCGTTATCATGTCATACTATATTATATTATATTATTATATGTTCAAGAAAAGATGTGAAGGAGAATTCATAAGGACTTATGAAAAGACAATTGCGGTGTTGAGAGGAGAGAATCCGATTGCACTCATTCTTTTCATCGTTTAAATCACCTTTATTTATAACAAACGATTATGAATACTTGTTTTCCAAACCACAACAACAAAGCAAGCAGGTCTGAAACATTGAAATAAGATAACATTTCATCAAGATGACCCCTAACAGAATTTGAAAGAGAAGAAATCTATAATTTTTAAGACTTCAGTTATCTGTGTACTTGTATGAAGAGATGACGAGACATCCAGAGTATAAGTCCAGTTTTGGTTCTTCTTCCCCTCCTGTTCTACGGCTTTCACCTCCTCCAGGCAGTCTCATCATGATTATCAATGTAAAGGGAAGTCTGGGAAGTGTGAACGGTCATTTTTCCAGCAGTGCCACAGGGAGTCTATTATGTGTTTGCAGGGATTTTAATGAGCTGGATGGGGAACACTCATATTTAGCGTTTGTATCATCACCATAAGACACTGGTGAATAATTATTTTAACCCCAGGACCACTGGAAATGTGGAAAACTGCAATAATGGAGAAAAGATGGTTCATCTAAGCAAAAGTAAAGAAATATTAATGCAAGTTGTCTTTTTCTAATACTTCAGTTTTCAGTGTAGACACAAAATTAGAGAACATACAAAATCTTCAGTGTAAAGTAATGCAGCATTTGACAACGTTGATGTGTATTATTTCAATGTTTCTTCAAGATGATCTATCAACTTCTATTCAACATCCAACACTTCATAGAGAATTTGTACTTTGTTATTTCATACAGTTCTTTCCAGATATTTGGACAAATGTCATCTCTTGAAAAATGTCTGTTCATAAAAACAAGGGGCAGCTGTTCAAGCTGCTTTATATCAATTTGAACCCCAGACTTTTTCATTTCACGCAGCTCAGACACCACTGATGATGTAACTGCATTGCCCTGAGTTTGCACAGTCTTGGGCATATACACCTATTTAAATGGCTGAAGAAAGATTGAGGAGAACATTCACAGGACAGGAGTGACCAACCAAACAATCTCTGCCCATAGAACTATATCAATAAATAGCCCTTCACTAAGCCAGTCCGACTCTGCTGTCACACTTTTAAAAAGTTGACCTTTGACCTTTTGGATATAAAATGTCATTACTTAATTTTATCCTTATAGACATTTGAGTTGAATTGTGTCATAATTATGTATGTATGTAGGCATATATGAACTCTTGAATAATAGCCAAAAACTTTTTTTGTGGGGTGACAGTGACTTTGACCTTTGACCTTTGTCCACCAAAATGTAGTCAATTCATCTATGAGTAGAAGTGGACATTTGTGCCAAATTTGAAGAAATTTGTTCGCATTCACGAGAATAGGACTGACAGACAGACCAAAACATTGCAGCTCCAGCCCTCACTGGTGACCAGTGCAGTGACATAATAGTGAAATCCATAGGGAATCATGACTAAACCTTAGCTCATAATTAAACCAACATATTGACTTACCTTACTGGGCAAGAACAATGGTGTTCTTGCCCAGTAAGGTCCTGCACATGAGATATCAAGACACGGGGTGCCTGATATTTGCCTTAATGTCCTCATCATTCACAATACTCAATTGCAAACAATTTATATGAACGTAGCTCTCAAATGTATATTATAGTTCTTTCTGTCTACTTATCTCTGATATTTCAGAAACATTACTCCAGAAATGCATTTTGCTTTCATTTGTTTTGATATTTTTCACTGATGTCATTGAAAACACTGTAGATTGACATGCCATGTTCAAAAGTTAGGCATAGCAACAGTAACCAAGGGAGGTGGAACTTAGTGAAGAGTCAATTGTACAAGACAAGTAAGCACGATTTAATAACCCACATATAACCTAAAACCTACATAACAAACATATTGTTTCAGAATTTGACCCTATGTAAACATGAGGACCACCCCACTGACCTCACATAGGCTGGAATCCATAATGTGCCGATCTATCCAAACCCTGTATGACCACCAGTTCATAAAATACAGAAGCTGTGTGTGTATATGAGAGTGCAGAAAAATGATGTCCCTGGGATCAATAAAAGATAGAAAGAGAAGAAGCTTTTAATTAAACTGAGCTAGTTGACCCAGCTCTGCAGGTATGAACAAGCAGTAGAGACTCCATCATTTATATTTATGATGAGCTGACGAACACAGAGATTTAAATCAAACTGAAAGCTAACAGGGGAGAAGAGGAATGCAAATCCACACTTCTGTTTACTCACACTCATATTGGGAATATTAAAATGTTCAGTTCACATTTCATGAGTTGATTGTCTAAAGAAAAAGGAATAATTCACTTAAAATGCATAATCATG
Organism: Seriola dumerili; assembly: GCF_002260705.1. NCBI lineage: Eukaryota > Metazoa > Chordata > Actinopteri > Carangiformes > Carangidae > Seriola > Seriola dumerili. The sequence continues at coordinate 380,483 of NW_019174680.1, forward strand.
TAGTTGTCTTGTCTAGACTTGAAAAATATAACCAAACCACTCTGGAAAAGTGATGTATGATGTTCAAAATCAATAAAGATAAGTTATTACAAAAACAATATGCAAAAGTAGTGTCACATGTCACTGTTTATAACACAGGATGTTTATCCTTTGCTGGACGCGCTGCTTAAAGAAATGTGGGGCATAAATTAAGAGTATATCCAGACACCACTACACCACTGTAGCAAACAGTTGTCTTTTGACGGATCCATGCATCATATCTGTCTCTTTGGCTGCTCCACTGTGTTCAGCAGGTAGTCTCTGTCTGCTGATTGGTGCTGAACAGAAAGAAGAAAGATGCTAAAAAGAGCTGAGCAGACGAGCATCCCAATTTCACATTAGATATATTTGTTTGATCCATAATTAATATAAAATGTTATTTTAAAAAATCATAATTATTAGAGCACCAGTGATTGAGCACAGAACACTCCCTCCCTCTTTTGTGAACTGAATTTCTCACTTCCATATATGAGTTAGAATTTTATTTATTTATTAATTTTTCTTTTGATTGCTCAGAGCACCTCTTCTTTATGCACCATGTTTCATGATATCTATGCCAGAACCAGTAACTGTACCACCAACCCTGTATTAATGTCATTTAAATTCAGTAAAAATCAAAATAACAAAAAGAGAAAAAAAAGTCATAATTATTTCACATCTATCTGATATGAATTTATAGCAGACATTACAGTGTAATAAGCAGTGTCAGACTTGGGTAAGATACATGAGGATAGGGTGTTGTGATGGAATACAGGATTGGTTATTAAAGCCTCATTTTAACAACCACTGCATCACATCTCAGACAGCAGCAGTTTGAAACAACTGATGTGTCCATCTGTCTGTTAGCGTGAAGGGAAACAGTCAGTGGGCTGAAACCAGCATCTGTCATAATGACCATAAATCAGCCGAACCACAGCGACTGCCTATTAGATTACACTTGTTGAACTCCTTTGATCTACCAATTATATTGTTTATGCCAGACACATCAGATCTGGCTTTTCAGTGTGACATTATGCTTTAAGTATGCACATAAACTGATTCAATACTTTTCTATGAATACCACTGTGATGATGCCATGAACAAACAATGACACCAGATGATATGTAAATTAAAGCATCCTGTTGACATTTACACAATTCAAGCTTTAATATATTCTTATATCAGGGAATGATGGAATTAGTGTACGGTTTAGACTGTATTTCTCTCTCTCTCTCTCTCTCACACACACACACATTTACAGTATATATATACTGTATACACATATACATATATGTGTGTGTGTGAGAGAGAGAAATACAGTGTAAACCGTACACTGATTCCATCATTGTGTGTGTGTCTGTTCAAGTGAATGAAGGAGGTCAGGAGCTTAATTGTTGTTGGCTTCACAGATTATTTAATAATATTTTATGTTTCCTGTTATCATTTTGGTCATTATCTTAACTCTGCACACCACCCACTGCAACAGGAAGTGGGCACCACCAATTATTTTTTATGCTATTTGGGCCTGGATTGAAGAAAACCATTGTAAGGCTCATAGCACCACCTGCTGGAATCAAAGCGCTCATTTGTTGAAATTCAACTTCAGAGTCACCCGAGTCTCTTCGTCTATGTACAGGAGAAGCAACATAAAAAAACAACAACAAAACAACAACAAAAACAAAAAACCATAGTAGTAGTACAAGAAAAGGCACATAAAAACGGTACAAAGTGGCAAAGTGCATGTTTGTGAGTGCGTATGGGTTATGGATTATTACTCTCAGCAGTCAGTTATTCAGTCATTTAGTGGAAGGAGAGGGAGGGAAGGGAAGGATATGAGGGCTACACAGAGGTGACAGCCTTTGGGAACAAGCTGTTTTTTGGTCTGTTGGTTTTGAATTTGTTTGTCCTGTATTTCTCCCAAAGGGGAGGAAGAAAAAATTCTTCTGAACTATAATGTTCTTGTTTTTGTTACTGCTTGCTCAGTTGTTTCTATTGTGATCTGCAATTATCTTGAATGTGACTTTTTGATTGTGTTGTAAAGACTGTCAATAAAAAAAATAAAGAATAAATAAAAAAACGTGTCTTCAAATGATGGCACGAGGTAAGCTCCGCCCATATGTTTTGGTTCCACTGTCACGTGACAAATAAGGCTGCTAATTTTATCCAAAATAAGTTCTGAAATCACAATAAGTTCTAATAGACGAGTACGACGTATTATCATAACTGCATTTTATTCGATATAACGGCTCTCCTCTTAATTCACTGAATTCGTCTGAATCACAGAATATTATTTTGAAAGTTTGAAGCGGAAGTTCGAGTTTCTTCTTTGGTCTTGCTTGATACTGACCGGTGATGAACCGTCTCCCTCCGTCACGGTAACTAAAGATGGAATCACCAGAAAACCTGTCCGGTCAGGAAGTCGGTGTGGAGCAGGATACTACACCGACCTCCGTGGATGTGGACACTGCTGTGTTGCTGCTGGGAGCGGGAGTAACAGCCGTTACACATCCGCTGCTATACGTGAAGCTGCTGATACAGGTAGCTGATGTAGCTAACTAGCTAACAGTAGCCATAACAAAACAAAACGCCGTTGCTGTGTTGTTTTTCACTCATTCAAGTGTTACCTGCACTTATTCAGCTCAGCCACCAACATAATTATTAACACGCAAACATGTCAAACATTTTCTCAGTTCTGACTGAGAGTGAAGATGTGTCCACCTTTGGCCTTGACCTGCTCTGTGTGGTGGACCGCGGTGAAGACAGGTTGATGCTGGACATTCAGTGAAGATAATCCGCAATAACTATTGAGTGAGATCATCAGTCATTAGATTTGTTGAGCATTACAATAAAGCTTTATGGATGCTGCTCAGGTTATTCTTATTTCAAGATGTATATAAAAATGATGATGATGTCCCTTTACATCTGGAGAATGATTTGAGGCTGAGGCATCTCTGTAGCACCACAATGCTTCATTTATAATAGTTTTGTGATGTCATGACAGATTTTGCCTTTATCAAAAAATTGCAGCTCCTGTGATTTGGATATTGCTTTTGATCATATAGCAAATTCAGTAATGTCATAATTTGTCATTCTTCCAAAATTCTGTCAGATTATTTTACTGTGAGGGAAGACTAAACATGCTCCAATGTCCACAGCAAAGGACTGTTTTTGTTTAATTCTCTATGCAGGACAAACCCTGCAGTAGTCGTCAATATTATCATAATTCCCATGAAGCAGAGAAGCTGTTTTTAATCTCAGTTATCGCTGTCTCCAGGTGGGACATGAACCTCTTCCCCCGACTGTGGGCACAACCATGTTTGGGAGAAGAGTCTTATACTTGCCTGGCTTTTTCTCCTATGGTGAGTTAGCTGTGATTATTCAATGTCTGTTTGTTTCACTGGACATGAATGAACAGCAGGTGACAGGTGATGGGTTTGTTTTCAGCACAACACATCGTAAAAGTGGATGGAAAGAGGGGACTCTTCCGTGGCCTCTCACCTCGTATAATTTCCAGTGCCATCTCTACCATGGTTCGGAGCAAAGTTAAACAGGTGAGGACTGACCCTAAGAATGACCAAATATCTTTACAGTTCATATTTAGTATTGATCGTCATATGTTGTGTCAAAGTTCTCTATTGGTCATCCCAGAACTGGACTCAGCCTGGAACCGGCCTGATACGGTCCTGACACACCAGGAATCTGATGAAAAAAGAATAGATTTAGACATACAAAGACAGAAACATGCATTCACACATCAGATTTACAAAACCATTTGTACAGTTTGTTTGGTTCTGTTGTATAAATCCCACTCCACAGTTAGCTATCAATCCACTGGTTATTGATTCAATAACCAGTTTTCAGACCTGTCAGTGAATAAAACAGTGCAGAAGTCCAGTTTTGACTGCTTTTATGGGTGAGCAAATAAATATATAGCAGATTTCAGGTAAACACGATTAATCCTGCAAGGTTGGATGGAGGGTTTGGGTGGACGGGGCTTGGGGCATGGCCGAGAGCAGTGACTGCTTTGTTGTGACATCACAAAGTTACAGAAGTTCTGATGGCTCATTTTAAGGCAAGTAAAGTCTGGATCACCTGTGAATATTCTTCACAAGATAAATTATAAACAACATGTACGAGCCACTTGAGAACTAGTTGGTTCATATGAGTGGATCCTGAATGAGCCCATTATATGTGGCATATAAGCGTGAGGTGGTGTGTGATTACCAGAAAAAATGTCTTTGGGTAAAAGGTAGTCACAGTAATTGTGGTTATTTATTCAGCAGGTGGAGCTTCTGTTCAAGAGAGATGAGCTACAGACTTCACTCAGGAGAGTGGTCAAAGAGGTGAGACATCAGTTGAAACTGAGTAACATGAACTCGTCTGACTGAAATGATACAGTTTCACTGTCTCTTTGTGCTCCCTGCCTCCTGTCTGTTAACCTGTCAAAGGTTGAGGTCACTATGACCTCACAAAACCTGATTGTGGCCTTGTGAACACAACACATCGAGAACTCCTCAAGGGAATCCCTTGAAACATTCAGTTGGACTCAAGGATGAACTGATTAAATTTTGGGAGTCAAAGGACAAGGGCGCGGTGACCTCACAAAACATTGTATTGGTCTTTTGAATGCAATATGTCCATAACGCCTTGAGGGAATTTCTACAAATTTGGTACAAATTTATTAGATTTTGGTCAAAGGTCAAGGTCACGGTGACCTCAGTTTTCATTTATCCAGAAAATCAATAGAATTTTTTTTTTTAAATCCTGATACTGAACATTTTATTTTTGTGTTTTATTTTTGAACAAATCTTTTCAGCCCTCTCCACATTGTTTCCTCTGCAGACCACACATGAGATGATCATCCAGTGCCTGTCCAGAGTCGCCACTCATCCTTTCCATGGTATGTTATTTCACCGTACAAAGTGTCTCTGGTTACACAACCACGGATTAAACCAGTTAGTGCTGTGCTTGTTGGTCCCCTGCTGTTTTTACAAGTGACATATACTGTTGTGTTTTCCTTTGGCAGTTATGTCAGTGCGGTGTATGGCCCAGTTTGTTGGCAGAGAGGTCAAGTATGGGTAAGAATATATATATATACTGTATATATATTATATATTATTTTTCAGCTGTAAAATGTGCTGCTCACTAACCTGAAGGAACCCTCCCCAAAATGATAAAAAATAACACTGAGAAACTCTAATCTGCCTCATCAGGACTCTGTGCGATTGTCACTATGGTCCTGTTCACATGGTTTCACAAAGATATTTTAGAGTCTTATTTGTGCTCATAGATCAGTCTAATGCAAGTCAGACAGTTTCACAAAAATAAAGACTGACTAATTTTAACACAAAAACATTAGATACCCTACCCCCAGGCTAACTCAGGCCTAAGACCAATGTATCCATGGTAACAATCAATGTCACCTAACCACAAAAAACAGGGAAACATGTGAACTTTTTACACGTGTTAATGGAGGTCGTTTTACCTTTCAGAGGGATGTTCAGCTGTATTGTCAGGATTTTTAAGGAGGAAGGAGTTTCTGGATTCTATGTGTGAGTCATGTTATAATTTCATTCATTAGTAACATTCATACGACATACTCACCTCGACCTTTGACCTCCAGCCGTTTGTGTTTTGTGTGTTTGCAGTGGTCTCATACCCCATGTGCTAGGAGAGGCGCTCTTCCTGTGGTGTTGTAACCTCCTGGCTCACTTTATTAACACCTACGCTGTAGACGAAAGTGTAAGTCCATCACCTTCACTTATACTAAGATAACACTGTGTCTAACAGGAGAGAGAGGCTGTCATTTTATATTAACACAATCACTTAATTACTGATTAAAAAAAAACATTGAATAACAAAACATAAAGTGTCAAAACTCTGCCATGTAAGACGGGAACATCTGCTTCTGAACCATTCACGACACTGAGTCACATCATCATCTTTATCAGTGTTCAGACAGTAAAGCCAGACTTGATAACTACAGTGTTTCATGGGAGGGACTGTTAATGTTGGATGCAGTTTTATTTTCAGCAGTAACTGTAACAGAGAACATTCTGACTGTTTTCATTTGCTGTTGTAAACTCAACACTTCCCTCATGTTTACCCTGTCGTGTCTTAATAAATTGAGTATAATGTCCATTTCCACAGAACTTATTCACTCTGCTGCTCTGAGGTCAGATTCACTAAGACACTGTGGTTTCAGCCAATCTCACACACACACACGCTCTGTATAAGAGTCATTCACATTCACCTCTTCCTTGTCTTTGTGTTACAGTTCAGTCAGGCCTCAGCAGTAAGAAGCTACACTAAGTTTGTGATGGGAGTAAGTTCAACATTCGCACTCCAGTTGAAAACGTTTCTCCTGTGTCGTCACCTCAGACTGATACAGTGTGTTTTTCTTCAGATTGCAGTGAGTGTCCTGACGTATCCGTTCATGCTGGTGGCCGATCTGATGGCCGTCAACAACTGTGGGTGAGTGAAACTTTCAAACTTCATATTCACAGATTAGTTCAGAGGCAGGATGATTCAACATGTGTTTAGTTCATTCAGTGTGGCAGCCCGATGGATTTTCAGTGATTTTATCTTCTGCAGCTACACTCTGTGGCTGATTCATATGCAGATAGAAATAATACATTTAAATATGAACTAATAAAATACATAAAGGTTCACTGATTTCTTACTTCTTCTAATGTTGGAAAATAACATTTACAGTAGTTTCAGAATTTCCTCTCGGGGGCCTGTATTTGTAAAATCCTGGCTGCAGCCCTGATGCTTCAGTCTGATTGGTTGTCTTTGTGTTGTCAGCCTGGTTGCAGGTCTTCCTCCTAACTCTCCCATCTTTAAGTCCTGGATGCACTGCTGGAATCACCTGAGCCGAAAGGTATGCTCATTTCTCCACTCTCACTTCTGACACAACAGCACAAGACACACTGTTTTCCAGCCACTCTCATTCTGACCTCTCACCTCTTTACAAACACATGAATTAGGTTCAACCTAGTCTGGATCTTTTGTTTACCTGCCTCACTGAGCCCGACTCTGATCATTACAGTCAATTCAATTTAATTTGTATAGTTCCACATCATAACATCTTATCTCAAGGCGTTCAGGGCTCACCTGAGCCAGCTCTAACTATAAGCTTTATCAAAGAGGACAGTTTGAAGCCTGACCTTAAATGTAGAGAGGGTGTCTGCCGTCTCAACCCAGACTGGGGGCTGGTTCCACAGGAGAGGAGCCTGGTAGCTGAAGACTCTGCTTCCTGTTCTACTCTTCACAAGTCAGATAACCAGTTTATCTGTGTAGTTTATGAGAAAGAAGCACAGTCGTTAATTATAAAACATCATTAGAACTTATGAAGTAGTTAATACAACATGTGGTGAAACAGTGATAAACCTGCAGAAAAAAGTGACGATCAACAAGGTGAAATGTAAACACAAGAAGCTGTTGTATTTATAATGTGCTGTTTATTAACAAGTGAACCCCCCCTGCCCCCAGGGTCACCTCTTCAGAGGATCCAGCTTCTTTTTCCGCCGGGTGCCTGTGACCTCCCTGCCCTCCATCGAGGACTGACATCATCAACATCTTCACTTGTTGGGATGTTCGTCCTCTTCCTGCTAGGAAAGATTTTTTCAGACACCCCATTTCCCCTGTCAGCCTCTGATGTAGCAGGAACAGCGGAGACGGCGCAGCTCGTGGTGCCAACGAACTTTTGGTTACAGGAGCTTTAGTTCAGTTCAGATGAGGAAGGAGGTTGTTACAGTGTTTTGTTCTTGCCTGCAGTGACTACAGCTCTGATCTCATAGCTACGTCTCCATAGCAACAGCTGCTGAGGCTCATGGGTACTGCAGTAATTAATGCAAACCACATATTCCTGATGATTATTATCATCATATATATGATATATATCATAATAATATGGTCAGTGTTGGAGCACTTCCTGTTTCTGAACCTCATCGGGTTAGTGATGTCATCGATGATCCTGATTCTGTGTTGAGGAGGAACCTGAATTTAACCTTTCAAAAAACTAGACCACCCTCCTTACCACCACCCACTGGTCTTTCACATCGACCACTTTGTTTTCCATTCATTTCCTCGCAGTTTAAAAGTCTTACACTCTTTAAACCTGTTTGAGATGCGTCATCCACCACTGCCAGTCACATTATCAGAGGTTTAAATCAGTCTGTGATTGAGCTACATTATTATGGAAATGTTTGATTTTAGTGAATTATGTGCTTCAACACTGCAGGTTGAAGCTGCAGGTTTGGATCATACAGGACAAACTGAAGGTTTCGTTGTTTCAATGCAGTTCAAAACAGTGTCTTTGTTTCTGTTCATGGAAACAGTGTCTGAGACTGACACAAAGTGTTTCCTATTTTTTTAAGTTTAAAGACGATTTAAAAACCGTGAGCACATAGGAGAAAACACACACTTAAATAAATAAATAAATAAACACACACATACATACATACATATAAATATATATACATATATATATATATATACATACATACACACAACTGAGTCTGAGATCTCTTTAAGACCCCTCTGTATGTATATACATATAAGTATGTAGATGTATACACTACTTTCTTACATTTTAATTTCACACCCTGAAGTTTTAAGAATTTTTGTTTTTAAAATATTTTTGTGCTACAACCTTTTCTAATTCCATAACAGAGTGTTTTTTTTTATTTTTCAGGCTAAAATCTACAGGTGTTCTTATTGGATAATGTCTGTTCCCTGACGGCCAGTTACACGCATGTTCATGTTTTGACTCCAGGCTGTGATTTGTGTTGTGGTTGCTCTGCCCACTCATTCTTCTTCAGTTATGAAAATAAAATCTTTCCTGTTCGTCAGTGTTGAGTTCATGTTCGGAGTCTGAGCACCGATTATAAAGCTGGTGACTGTATTTACTGTAGTTAACAATTTACGACCAGGAAAAAGCTGAACTAAAGCTGAAACTGAAAGCTGAGTAACTAATTATTGACAGCTACTTGTTTTGCTAATTTTGCAAAAGTTACGGTTGAATTAAATTAGTATTTTTACTAATATTCTAAGATGAACATTTGCTTTATTGAAGCAGCATGAAATTACTTCAAATTATGTGTTTGTCATAGCAGAATTTTTAAAATGTGGGTATCAGATTGGCAATGATCCAGTAGGTATTCTAAAAAAAAAAAACAAAAAACAAACCTAAATCATCACCGTTATATATTTTTTCTTAATTTCACACCTGTCACTGTCCATTTCTCTTGTACCTGGAGTTTAACGTGGTTAAAACAAAGTTTCAGTGAGTCTGGTCTCTGGTCCTGTTTAGTTCACCATCGAGTGCTGCAGGCCCAGCATCCTCTAGGGGGCAGAGCGCCTCAATCCTGATGTAGACACTAAGACATCGGTCATTCAAAAAGACATAACACAGTACACAGTAAGTGCAGAGTAATTCATTGTCAAATAGCAAAAAACAATACAACAGCCACACGCTACAAAGAGAACAGTGGTTTAAATAATGCACACACACCTTCCCAGAAACCCCCTCACCTCTGACTTTGTCACATGTGGTGTGTGATGACACAAACACACACACCACACAAATCTGAGCATTATCTGTAGAAAACAACATACAGACCTTCAAGCAGTTCAACATTGCATTGTTGTTACTGAGCATGATCACAACCCCGCACACACACACGCACGCACACACGCACGCACGCACACACACACACACACACACACACACACACACACACACACACACACAAAGCATCATCATCAATAAAACCACTCCACGTGCTCTATTGCTTTACACTGACTCATCTGCTGCTCGGTAGAAACATGCGGCGCCGGAGCAACAATAGACAGTTTGTTTAAAAAATTGACCCCTCCATAGAAAAAAGCTCCACCGTGTGCTTTTACTAAAACGTGTTACAATGTGCTGAGCTTCATCTACACACTACCTGAATACACTGAGTTTTATATGACAGACAAACTGAGAAAAAACCTTCAGACCGAACTGTGAAGTATGGAAGCCCATTCCTACCAGAAAAACTGAAAATTAAAAGTAGGATATGACAAACCAAACTTTTTAAAGTCCCAATTTTTAAGTAATCCTTTTAAAGTCAACATCTCTAATTAATGTAAATCCTAAAATATGATCCGAGTCAAAGTTTTCAGTTAGAAAAAATTTTGATAAGAAAAAAGAACTTGCCAATTCAAAATTTATATTATGACATAAAATTAAAAATTTGAAATTTACAAAATTAAAGTTATGACAATTTTATTTTAAAATGTGAAAAAATCCACAATAAACCCAAATTATGTCAAAATTATGATGAAAATCAAAAATTTGTGTGTCAAACCTATGACAGTACGTCAAAATAAATCTTAATAAAATAAATCAAAACTTTGACTTGTCATTAATTTTCAACTTAAACAAGTTAAATTTAGACCAACAAGGCAAATTTACTATACAAGACAAAATTTCAACAGTCTAAATTTATTTAAAATGTATTATGCCAATATTGTAATAATAAATATCAGAACTTTGACATCTGATCTTTTACTGTTCCAATCTTTTTTTCCAGGGGAAATAGGCTTCCATAGTTACACGTCATGTGTCAGGGCAAAGATAAGAAACAAAAGGTTCAGACTACATTCACACAAACAGCATTTTGGAATTATTGTGGCAAAAAACTTTTTTCTCTGTGACTCCATAAATCTTCATTTACATTCATTTTAAATGACAGCATTTTGGATATTGTGTTCACTGGAAATAGTTTAGCCCTGTGCTTCCATACTGGATCACACTGCTGCACCGTGGAGTTAATCTTCATGATGCAGAGCGAGTGTCTCTTAAGAAGTAAATAAAACAAACACACACCCACACAGAGTGACAACCTGACAAAAGCAATGCTAAAAGCTGGAATCAACTTCAAACATCTTGACCTCAGGAATGAACCGCCACACTGTTGCACATAACACACACACAGAAAAAACAGAAAGCTCTCATAAGTTTTTCAACCAAATTAATCCAATGTGTTGTGAATGTAGCAGGTGATGGTTTAAACAAGAAACTGCAACAGAACTGAAACGAAGGCCGGGGGCAGAGTTTTACGTCCCTGTCCATCATGTTTGTTATCAACTATTATTTACTCCCACGAGGCTCCATATGTCCAAGATCTCATTCACTCAAAATAATATTTAAACAACTCAGCTGCCACCAATCTTCCCCCGTTCCTCTTGGTAAGTCAACACCAGACTAAATATTTTTTATCAGGAACAATTTTCTACACCAGGTTCCCAGTTTTTCAGCTGGAACAAGCTAATCAGCCCAGCCCTCAACACAACAGTGAGAGACTGATAACAATATATATATATATATATATACATATATACACACATATATGTATATATATATATATATATATACAGACACATACACACACACACACACACACACACTACTGGTCACCCTGCTTAAACAGCTGCTGAGTCTACAAGAATTGCATTAGTTTAAGTAAGAATGGGAAGATGTGTTACATGTTTGTGGAGAAATGGTGGCTTCAGTTTTAATTACCACCATCCCCCCACGTGTGGACACAAGTTCTCTTTTCCAGTCTAATAAAAACACCCAATCCAAACACAAACAGCTGGAGGCCGGCCCAAACATCACATAAGGTGCTAAAGGTAACTGAACATAAATGGGTCATTGCGAAAATGTAACAAGACTCTTGTGTTTGTTCCACAAAAAGCATCATTCTCATATATTCACGCCTTTCAACGACCGAATCTGCTAATTTCAGTCCATAAAAGGACAACTGTAATATACAAAATGAGACGTGACGGAGAGATCAAGCAGAAACAAGCAGAAACATTCAGCTCACAGTCTTTGGTTAGGTCATCTGAAGAAGCCAGCAGCAATTTAGAGAAGCCTCATAGTGAGCTCTTTTAGGAAAAGACAAGAAACATTTGGACAGAATCCCTGAAGAGCACCTGATTCACTTCAAGTGACGACTTAATGCAAAGTTTGAGTTGATAAGTCAACATGAAACGGTGAAAAGAGCGGATGTCCTGGGTTAGAGGGAGAGGAACCCTGGGTAGGTCCAACAGACTGGTGCTGGTTTGTAGAGAGGGAATGTAAATGATGCTGGTATCAGGAGTGAAGACGTCCCACTGTGGAGAATCACAACCACTTTAATCCCAGTTCAGTTCTGAAGTAGAAAGGTACCCTCGGAAGCGTCAGAGAAAGTGAAGACCTGCAGAAGTGAAGGCAGCAGTTCCTATGGTGAAAAGCAACGGATGAAAAATTGAGCCCCTTTATTATTTGCAACGTCCTGAGTGACAAGAATCCTCATCAGTCAGGTAACAGAGAACAAGCAGCGTTCTCCGTTCAGGGCTGAAGTTCTTCAGACAGCAGGGTTTTGGACGACTCGTTCAGGTTTCATGGTGCTGTTGCATAAAAGCCAGTCTGAAGGTGCTCATCTCTTCCCTGACTTCATGTAGGACGGTATCGCTCCTCGGGCGGTCAGGCCTTCGAAGCGTTTGTAGGTGTAGTTGATGAAGACCCAGTCCTTGTTCTTCAGGTCGGCCTCGGTGTGGTTGGACACCTGGGTGGCTGGAGGAGGAGGAGGAGGAGGAGGAGGAGAAGAGGAAGAGGGGTTCTTAAGCATTTCACAGCAGAAGCACAAAACATGAAAGGTGTTAATCAACGACAGGTGGGGTACCTGCTGGTGTGAGGATATCTGAATCAGGGAACTCGTCAAAGTTGGAGGTGTCGTCGATGCTTTTAATCTCTATGGGAATGGCAGCAGGTCTCTCCCTGGACAACAGATCAGTGACGTTAGACAAAAGACTCAGATCAGTTGCAAAGTGAAATTTTGCATTTGATTAAAGACAAAACGGATGTCGACGACCACTGAGCAATAAATGTTAAATACCCTGTACACGATGGAGGAAATGCAGCAGATGCTTAAACAACTTTCAAGTATCAGAGAGATCATTTGACAGCCTTTAAAGAACTGTTGAGCACTTTCAAATGTAAGTTCTCTTTCTCTTGAATGTATTCTTTAAAAATACATACAAATCAATTAACATGTTCTAACATGTAAATACATCAACTAACATTTTGCTGAACTTCAAAGTCACTGTTTATCAAAATTTAAAGTTATTCTAACATGAACAGAAAGGATGTAGTTGAAGCATATTTCATCATAGAAATATTCTATCGCTATATAAAAAACTTACATGAGAAATTTAAAAAACAGCAGTTGTTGGTACTAATTGCATTAATTATTTGACAAACCCTATATATCTAGCAATACTCGTAATACACACACACACACACACACACACACACACACACACACACACACACACACACACACACAAACACACACACACAACACTACACAACACACACACACACACACACACACGATGATGACGACCTGGGAACACTGTCAGTGACATCCCAGTCAATCAGACCAAGGCTGAATTTCAAATATCTCCATGTAAATACATTGATGTCTTTAATATGAGCACATGTTGCCAGTCTGTACCTGATATGGTCATAGTCCACCCCCTCAAAGAAGGGGTTAGACTTGATCTCCTCCACGCCTGCAGCCCCGATCCTGTGCTCCTCCTCACAGCAGAACCTGATAACAACATGTGTTCACTTAATATCATTCACACACAGCAGCTCAACACAAACCACCTTAGATGTTATAAGCTAACTTTGACATGTTCAAAACAAATCAACGCATCCACTGTCGATACACAAAACAAGTACAGACACTGATTTCAGTGACTGACTAGCTGCTGCATCCACTACATGTGAGAGTGATGTGTTCCTGCCTGAGGATGAGGTCTTTGGCCTTCTCTGAGATTGGAACTTCTGGAGGAAAGGTGAGCGTCTCTCGCCAGTTCATCACCTTCCTGTACGTCTCCTGAGGCGTCTCTGAGCAGAAGGGAGGGTAACCTGCAGGAAGCAAAGATCAGCCATCATTCACACCACATCTGGTCTGGTCTGGTCTAAAGCCCCATCATGTCTCTGAGTCATTACCTATCAGCATCTCATACATGATGACACCCAGGCTCCACCAGTCACAGAGTTTGTTGTATCCATTCTGCATGAAGACCTCTGGAGCGATGTAGTCCGGGGTTCCCACCGTGGAGAAGGCCTGACAGGGAGGGGGGTGAGGGGGAACACCACAAAGATAATCAGAGGCTGTTTGCTTTCAAGTGACTAGAATGTGATTTAGGACATTTTTGTCTCCTATGTTGAATGAATGTGGAGTAAGTCTCTGTGCTCTTTAGCACCATTGGTAAATAATATTTAAGCAATACTTTTTGCTTCAGACTGTCACTGTTGCACATTTAGTGATGAAACTTTAATGTAACCGAGATATTTAAATTTTGAAACCAAGTCTTTGAGGGTTTTTTTTAATTGAAGTTGTATAAATACTTTGCACGTATGGCCGTGTTTCGCATTTACAGAGGCTGACGGATGAATAAGGAAAACAACACTGGGGCACCTTGTCTCTTCATTTAAACTGTTGCTAATATGATCAGCTTTGGTACTGATGCCAAAATTGTACTTTTTTAACAACATGACTTTGAGAAATAAACATGTTACGCTACAGGAGTGTTTTCATTTAACAAAAAAAAAACAAGAATTAAATAAAATACAGTCTAATACAGGAACAACAGGATTTGATGAAAGTCAAAAAGATGATGAATCTGACATTTGGTGCCACGTTTGTGCAACAGACACATTTGAGTCCATATGAAAAAAAAGTACTGAGTTGTAATAATTAGCTGATTTATTGCATCATTTCTTTTTGGGGAAAAAACCTGTGAAGGTAAAAACATGTAATAATGAAACTTCTTTTAAATTGTGTTTTCTTTACTCATATGTTCCATAGATGAACTTTGTAAAGGAGGATTAAAAATCCAGCTCTTATCACATGCGACTGAAATACTGTTAAAGTGTTACATTTGGTCAGACCTACCAGCTGCCTCCTGTTCCTCTTCCAGGTCTCTGCTTTCCTCTTGGAGTTCATATTCTGGAAAGCTGTGGAGGTGGGACAGCCCAGGATTAAAACACGCTACGCTGAATCTCAACCAGTGCAAAATAGTATGTGAATATAAAAATGACAGACTGGTGTTTTCGTGAAATTAGTCATAAAATGTGAATAAATGCGAGTGGCTGACATTGCATGCAAGCTACAGTTGAAATAAATGAAAAGGGTTGCCTGACTTTGCTTACTGAGGTCACTGGGCAGGCTGTGGTTCAGGTTTTTGTAGAACTCAGTTCGGTGAGCCCTCTTCAGCCCAGTGCACAGACCAAAGTCTGACAGCTTTACATGACCCTGGAAACACAAAACACACTATTATAACTACCTACAGTTTCTTTCTGGTATTTAGCCTTCCTTCATTGATAAAAATGGGGTGGTCAAAATAAAAGATACAAGATTTAAAACTACGGCTGGAACCTGATGGAATCAATTCAGCACTAAATTTTAGTACAATTTTAGCACAGAGGAATAAGGTTGACATGATAGAACAATTTAAAATAATTTTCATATAAAGTTAAGACAAGTACACTCACGGTTAGAAACTGTTCTGTAGTTAGTCTAATAAAAGCTGAAAATGGTCAGAACCACTGTGATGGAGTAGGTTTATGAACATGACTCACCCTGGAGTCCAGTAGCAGGTTGTCTGGTTTGATGTCCCGGTGGATGAAGCCCAGCTGGTGGATGGAGTCGATGGCCAGCACCGTCTCTGCGATGTAGAACTGAGTGGCCTCTTCCGTCAGAGTGTCCTTCTTCATCAGCAGGGTCATCATGTCACCTGCAGCACAACAGTAGAGACCACAGTCAGAGCTGAAAATACAAAACATTCCTACTCCCTTTCTTGAAGATTATGCAACTTTTTTGGAAGTGGTGCCAGAGCGCCTGATAAGCCAAAGGCTATCTGGCCGCCCATGATGTGTTCTCGTCTCCTCTGAGTATTGTGCTGTATGGTTAGAGGGTCATACCTCCAGGCAGGAACTCCATGATGAGGTAGAGGTTCATCTTATCCTGGAAGCTGTAGAACATTTTAACCACCCACAGGCTGTCGGCCTCCACCAGAATATCCCGCTCAGCACGGATATGACCAACCTAACAGACAGAGACACACAACACACAAACGCACAGAGACGGTCAAAGATGTTCAAAGATGCCCAACACAGGAAACAGCAGCATTCCAGTGTTCAGCAGTCCAGAAACAAGTATCACGGCTAACGGTACAGGCAAAATTAAAATCTTGTCTTCTGTTATTTATGCAAAAATGTTGCATGGAATAATGCAGCACACTTTTTTGTGGAAAAACTAGTATATATGTTTTTGCCATGTGTATAATACATGTCAGGTGAGCACTGGTCGTACAAAGTGTATGATGAGAACTGTCCTTTATCCTTGTTCTGCTTGATCCTGTCCTTGATGCTCCCCATCATCAACAGACAAACTAAAAGTTCATTTTCTTTTCAAAGCTTAACAAAACAAAATTCGATGAATCTCATATAAATGTTACTGTGGTTTTATACATTCAATTGTTTTCATTCTCTTCTTGTTATTGTGCATTTCTGACAATTGTGTTTTTGTCTTCATTCTAAGTTAGTATTGTTTATTGTTTTACATGAAGAGTTACATTAATTATCTTCTGCTTTTTGGGTTGTTTTTTTCTGTTTTATTGATATAGTGTGATTTTAATAATTGTTTTATTTGTTGTTTTTGTGTGTGAGCTCAAGGAAGACTAGCGGCCACTGTCTGGAAGCTGACGGGGATCCAAATAAAGAAATAAAGAAAGTCCAGTGTGTGTATTCTGCTGCCTCACCTGTTCTTTCTCCAGCATGTCAGCTTTGCGGAGGATCTTCATGGCATACACGTGACCAGTGTCTTTCTTCTGCACCAGACGAACCTGGAGGCAAGAACAACAGAGTTTATACAACCTGACAGAGGGTTGATCTGAAATAGCTCTGAAATACAGTCATGGTGGATTCAGGTACAAATATCTGAAGGAGCAGGCAGAGAGGCGGCGCTATGGCTCTGTGCTCTCATTTAAAATATTATGTCTTCAGACTTGTGACACATGTACATGTTAACTTACTGTCAAAAGGCCACCAACACTTTCAATTGACAGAAGATCATTTATCTTAATCACTGGATGATTGACTATGAGAAATACTGTGAAAACAATTCAGCTATAATAACACTGACACCATCTTGCTAACTCATTAAAAGTGAGTTTTTCGTGTGTTACAGTATGTTGTCCACTGTGATAAAACAGGTTGCAGATTTCTGAGGGTGGGTCGATTATAAAAATGACGTACCACAATGTTTGCTTGAAATGAAAACCTGCACTCTTGGGATCACACCTGCACACAGGTCTAATGTTTCAAGTTTAATGTAAAAGGTCTTCACCTCTCCAAAAGCTCCTCGGCCAATCACCTTCAAGGACTCAAAGTCCTCCAGACCCAGTCGAGTCCGTTTCAGACGCAGAAACTCTGTCTCTTTCCTTGCATGCTGAGAACGCCGGATACGTTTCTGCAGAGCACAAACCCCACATTTGAAAACACACAATTCTGTATGATGCACACTTGCTACTTAACGTCACGCATTACTGTATATTTTCACACCACTAGCTGAGATTCACTACTTTACAGTCTCTTATAGCTTGCAGTTTAACACCAAAAACAGGTAGAATTGAAAGAATGCAACTACTGTTTTCACTGTACAGAAATATTTTCAGAAAACTTAAAAGCTCAGATCCAAATAAATGAGTGCAGTCGAACATCCTTGCAGATATGTTATTGTCTCTGGGAATTTTTTCCCCCAATTCTCAGGCTACTTCTTGGCTGTGTTTTGCCCCAAACAAACTTCAAAGAGTTATACTCCATTATGTGCATCAGACTCTCAAAGAAAAAGATGGATTAAATGGGTTGAGGGATGAGTGATAATATTCAAATCTATCTACCAACTACTTGCTTGGGAGGTGTAAATAGAAAAGAGTCCACGAGTTCTTTCACATCTGTACAGTGGGCAACACTGGATCAACACTTGTGAGGACAATCATTATAAAGGTTTACTTTTTAATCAAAGAAAATAAACATCAAGCACTTTACAGCACTGCTCCAGGAGCTCTAAAAGTCTGACCAACGCTGTGATAGAGCTGAAAACCTCAGTTCCTTTGAGTGGATTCTCCCATACTGCAACAGGGTATGGTGGGAAAACACTGCAGATGTGTATTTGTCACTCACCTCTTCATCAGCCAAGCCCTCCTGATCCATCACTTTCTCCAGCTTCTGCTGTCTGAAAAGGCAAATTGACTTTAAGCGTTATCTTACAGCCACGGAACAGTGTATGCATATCTCATAATGTCAGTTACATTGGCAATAATCATAAAAGGCACTGACACACTTGAGTGATGTAATAAAAACAAAACAAAATAAGCAAATAAGCAGCGATTCCAGGGTCAAGCCCTTTTGCAACAACAGGAAGGAACATCAGCAAGTTTAATTCTGTTTAAAGGAGTGAGGCCTCACAAGGCCTGCAGCATTTCTCAATAGCATCTTCGTGAGTAATGAGCAAATATACGATAGGGCACACCCACTTGAACAAATCAAGGACAAGTCATTAATGAGTTTTTATTCAAAACTAAATAGAAATAAAAAATATATAAGCCAACCTCCAAAATAATCAGGACCGTGATGAATATACACTGATGTAACTTGCCAGCAGCAGCAGGAAGTAGTCTTCCCTCAACTAAACTCACATAAACCACATCTTCTTACACCCACACATGAAAAAATATGTTTATTTGAATGTGTGTGTAGCAGAAGAAGCAATTATTTCTCAGTTCAGTGTCAGTATGAATTACATGTTTAGCCAGGAATTAAAACCTCAAAGTCATCAACATACTGTATCAGGGCAAAGTGCTGCAAAAACGCAGTGTGTAGCGAGTCAAAAAGTCCATGAGTAAACCTGACACCTGTGGATGTTTCGTTACCTCATCTCTCTCTCCTCATGCTGAGCGATGAGGTTGCTGTAGAAGTTCTCCAGAGTCACTTTGGCCATGGTGACCCGCTCCTTAGTGTGGTTACTCATGGAGGAGCACGAGCTTTGGCCGGTCATCGCCATGCTTTACCTGAAAATACAGAAAAAAACCCACAAAAAAAACAAAACAAAGTGAGTGGAGAACATTTTACAACACACCCGTTGCTACACACCACTGGATATTCATATCCAATCAGACTGCTCCATCCAAAAGGTAGGATGGGACAATGGAGGCCTATAGGAAGCAGCAAAGTAGACTGCAAAGTCTATTAAATTGTACCTTGTTATTATGCTAAGATCAAATGTTACAGCATTGAGCTGATCTCACAAAAACTGGATATGTAATATGTAATAAAATTATGGGTGGCTCAAAGAAAGAGGAAGGAAAGCTGCTGGCTCTGCTGCCTGAGCCGAGAAATGTTGATTAACATTGTGACAGAGCAGTTATGAAGAAACGATGAGGAAATCTGATTTGTGCAAGCAATGATGGTAGAGTCCTTCTGTGACATGGATGGGGTTTTGAGGCAAGATGAGCTCAATTATGTCTAGACTTAAACTCTGCAATCAGGGCTGACAATGGTTAAACAGAAAAAACGAGAAAATTAAAAACTATTGTACCGCAGGTGCATTTGTATCTGCAGCCTGTGTAGCTAAAGAGATAAAAAACTATTTAGACTAGTGCCCTATAAGCTTTGCTTTCACTATGCAATAATTTTGCAGGAAAATGAAGGCTCCATTTACAGCACAATGGAAATGCACCTGCCACTGCACAACCAAAACAGAAGGAGGATAGTCCTTTTGTTTTCCCTCTCTTCCCCAGGTACCAGAAATGACAGTCAGTAGAACAACTGAAGTAACTGTGGAAACTCCACCCAGCCAAAGAAACACAGCCTCGTTGTTGAAGGAAGCAAAGAGGGCGAAGAGATAGAGTGACAGAAATGGAGATAAAACAAGAGTACACCTCGATGTGGCTATCACTCGATGTGGAGAGAGCCATGCTCGGACTGGGACAGAAATTCAGCCCTGGACTTATGTACTGGAACCGAATTTATTGATTTTTCTTGCTGTCCACTTGTACACTGATGCTGCAGCCCACCAGGCTTTGTCCTGTTTGTCCATGTGGCCAGTCCCACTAGTGCAGAGCTCTGGGACTTGAGACAGCTCCAAACCGACATTCAGTTGGCATTATTTCTACTAGATCACTAAGTAACAAAAACTGCCAACTTATTAATACCTTGCAGCATTTTACTCTGCCTTTATCATAGCACTTGGGTTTTTAAGGTCAAGTTGGGATTCTTCCATTTACCTCTTGCTTCAGTCAGTACCCAGTCTGAAACAAATGATCATTGTGCATTTGATAATGTAAAAAAAAAAAAAAAAACATGTTTCCTGGTGGTGCCTTCTATAAAAATGACCAGTGGTGAAACGTACTATATTCTTCTTCGTCACAATGTGGCCAACATTAACACCACTTTTAAATTTCTAGTTGTAAATCAACTTTTGCAAACATGTAAAATAAATCTGCATGAAAAATTCAAGTTTGTACATGCGTAGAAAAGATTTGTATTTGTAAAAGAAAAAAAACAAAAAAAAAGACTGCGAATAAAATCCGTGAACAAATGATATCAGTGGTGAGGTTACACAAAGGCACTGTGAAAAAGAAAGTGCAGTGTGAACATCTCTGTACAGATAAAAAAGCCGAAAAACTGCGTATAATAAAGTATGAATTTAGATCCTGTTTTTACACCTTAATCTTAAACTAGACAAACTGGACAAACCTCTGCCACAGGTCCTAGAAGGTGTAGCATGGATTTGCATACATGCACAACACATTGAATGTTTACCACAATTTTCTACAGCACCATCAAACCTGGGTCACGGAGGAGCCCTCTGTTTGGACCCTGTTTTGTCATTGCATTATCATTGTCCAATCAGATTCAGGTGTAAAAACAGGGTCAAAATTTGTACTTGTAATTTCAGTGTCACACAGTGTGGGAACTTGAGGGTTTTACACTTTACATCTTAGCTATTTTCCATGATGACAGTCACCAGTACTACCCTATGACAGCGAGGTCGGCCTTTCCCTTCCAAAGTCTGTGGTGGTACTCCAGACGTTTTTTTTGCTGTAGTTAATTGTCAAATAGGCGTTTTAGAATGATACACAACGGTTCAGAAAACCCTGAAACTAAGCAGGTAAATTAACGCTACACTTGTACTGAATTTAAGCAATCATCATCGTGTCATTCTCCATACGCAAAAATAAACAAGATACATAGTGTTTGCGGCTATTTAGAAAACGTGAGTGATTGAGTGTTTCTGGTTTTGGTCAGCTGTTGTCAAAAACTGACTAACCCGGTCAGTTTCAACAACACGTAGTCTTAAAAGTTGTTCGTTTCGGTTGCAACGTAGCCATCCTTGACATAAATTTCCTACAGAGCAAATGATTGTGAATAGATTATAATCAAACTCAATACTTAGTGTATTTTAACGTAATCTTGGTTTAGTTATACTTATAATGATAAGTTTGTATAGTTTCCGTTAACCTATGGCCTCAAAAACAAAAACTTTAACCCGCTAACATTAGTTAGCTTGCTAGTTAGCTATTAAAGTTCCTGGGTGTTTAAAGTCAGCAGATAAAGTATGAATAAGACCGGAAGCGTCATTCAAAATAAAACTGCCCCGTTTTAGGAGACACCATTTCATTATCTGTTCGAGACAATGAATTTTATTTTGAAAGCCTTCAACGGAAAATCTCGATTTCCATTTTCACGAACTTGACAACCCGAAGTTACCCGAAGCAAACAGCGAAGAGAAAGTTAGCTAGTCAACGTTAGCTACTTATCTGCTAAAATGCCTTGAGTCGTTTGTTTCGAAATCCAACAGTATGAGACAGAGTACATTGACAATTAAAGTATTAGGATGATTATCTTAAGAAAACGTCCGACATGCTGTCTTTTCTCTGTTCTATTCTGTATGTCTGTAGTTGGTCTTTGTTCGCTTACCTTGGTCGAAGGTGCGGTGTCTGCCGTCTCTTCCTCTGCGTTACCGACAGTTGCGTCACAATCAATTAGAACTCACCACGACACCCAGTGGCCAAACTTCGAGGTTTTCTTCTTCTTGAGTTTCCGGCAGATTAGATTCCTCGCGGCACATTGCTGCCTCTCACTGCCTGTGTGATCAGATTGCAGTTCGGAGTGACTACATAAATATAATCCTGTTGCGGCGATGTGATATAAGGACTGCTTTCAAAAGCTGATTGTTCGTTCTCAGTGGGATTGAGCAAGATCTTCATTGTAATAGCCTTTATGCCTAGGCCTGATGCTGCAGCATTAAGCCTTTCTCTTTCTTTCATGTAACATTTGCATTCCTCGAGTAGGTGTTTCAGTTTGTTGTTTCTTGCACGGTCCACACACGTCATCTTCATGCTTGCCAATCTTTGCCAAGTCCCATGCCAGTCCACAGTGCCCCAGCCTCGATCTTGTCATAACTACAGTTTGTCTTCTCTCTCCCTAAATAACAATGTTCTTTGTTTACATGGCTCTGTACAGCAAAGTGGTGATGACACTTTTCATTTTACCACTCTTTCAGCCACAGAGCTGTTGTTTCTTTCTACCGGGCTCATATCTTGCATCGTCACCAGGACCAAGGCCAAATCTGAACATATGACTGCACGACTTGGCTTCACCTCCTCAATCTACTGTAATGCCCAAATTATATATATATATATATATTTCATACATCTCTGATCATCTAATCAGAGTGCTGTTTCTTTTGTCTTTTTCTCTATATTCTACAATATGATATAGATATGATTTCTCTCTATTATAATGTTTTCTTCCATCCAGCCAAGGTCTGGATCTTTAGGGACACCTACAACCTCTTGCAGCAATGATGGAGGCCCTGCACGAAGATCTTCTCTTCCCAAACATAGACACAGTGTCTTATATGATAATATAGTATTTTTTAATGTAACACTTGTGGCCATAACATTGTTCAGTCTTATCAGCTATGCTCTTCCTTGTTCCCTACACCCTCACTGTCGTATTACACTCTCTGCCTCATGTCAGACATACAATCACATGACTTTTGGACTTCACTGTAACTGTAACAAATTGTCAATAGTTTAAAACATTAGAGTTCATATTTCATAGTCCTCAGCCATTATAGTTAATATCAGTGTACTGTTCCAACAGCATCACTTATGTAGAGGGAGATTGTTACTGGAGCAAATAAATATTAACTAAATATTAACTGTCTCACACATTAGGACTATGAACTATGATGAATAATGATTATACTTGTTTCTAAAAATTCTGTTGCACTGTTGATTCAACTACTTCTTTTTATTAAGCAAACTTACATATTACAGTGAAATTCAGCTTTAACTTCATCCACAATATTTTTTGATTTTAAATAGTTAGCTGATTGTAAATTGTACACTATAATATTTAATTAATCCACTTATTATTCTTTTATACATGTTTCCAGTGTTGTAAATTATTTGTATTAGTGTAGTTTATAATGTCCAATAAAGTTATTTATGAAGCTCTTGCTTTAACTTTGTTGATGGTTTTTATAGAACACATATGGTATGAATTTTCACAATAGTAACAACATAAATAGTAGAAATATTTAAATGTTGTCCGACAACACTGACAATGAAGGATCAAAAAATATGCTGATGTCAATTGGTAAATACATTTACCTGTGGAGGTGGTGACAGTGCTAGAGATGATCTATCACTTAATCACAGTTTAATATTTATAAATTCTGTTCTTAAAAGTGTTGCTACCATCACCTGTCAACAACAGCAGAAATGAAGTTGCAGGTAAGAAACTGAACCTGTGAATACTGAAGACAGAGAATAATAAACAAACTCATGAACAGTTGGTCTGTCATTTCATCAGAGGAAGCTGAACTGGGAGAGGTTTTCTAGCATCATCATCACAGCACATTTGAGAACTAAGGATGTCCATGCAGCCTCCCTTCTCCACAACCAGATGAATGGAAACAAATGGGCTGCTCTGTACATGAGGTCCTCCTTCTGTTGGCACAGATCACTCAGTTTTCACAAAGTGGAAACCTTTCAAATGACAACGAAAGACAAACAGTCAATCACAAATATCTATCAGCTGTCAGGATAGGTGCATGAATGTTGAGGACTGGTTTGAGTATTAAATGAGCAATCTTCTATATGACAAATCTTTTTCTACACATTTTGTATACGTCACGTTATCTTAACTTGAACTATCACGACGTCTTGATGGACACTGTATTAACTAACATTAACGCTGCCATTACACTAACACAGATCACTTAAACTGGGCCACATGTGCGAGGAACACAAACCAAACGTCGTTAGATTAAATTCACCTTTTTAATGGGCTTTGACTGAACACCTCCACGGGCTCACCCAGGTTGACACAGGTTATCAGCCCAGCGTCTCCAGGTACTGTTAGCATAGCAATCGCTAAGTTATCAGCTAATGCTAACACTAGCTGGCTAGCTTGGTTAGCAAGGTGCATCTTCACCTGAACTGTGATATTAACAGGGATGCTAATTTTGCTAGCAAAGAAAGATGGGACATACTTCTGTTTGGATTTGCTCTCTCTTAGCTCGCTATTTAAAGTAAAGTATAGTATGGCAGGACGTGGCAAGGTTTCCACCATTTTTGTAGTGTCATCCATTAAAGTCAACAGCAAAACAAGAGGAGAGGATTGAAGGAATAGTGTGACATCTAAGAAAATGTCACTATATTCCTAATTGAGAGTCAGATGACAAGATTGATACCATTCTCACGTCTAGACAGCAACAGATTTTGTTACCACTGGAATGAGCAAGGCTAGCTGCCTCCCTGTTTCCAGTCATTGTGCTAAGCTATGCTAAGTGATCGTAGATTCATATTTACCATACAGACATGAGATTGGTATCAGGGTGCGTCCACACTAATACATTTTCATTTTAAAACAAAATTGTCTCCATCCAGACGATCGTTTTAGCTCTGTATCAGAAATAATCTTGGTCCATACTAATGCACCTAATGTCCCTACCAATATATTGGAAAGACAGAACTGTCCCTATCAAAATTTGAGTGAACTCGTTCTATGTTTGGAGTGAAGTAATATTAGATCATTTCAATGTGGCCTCCAAGAGGCTACGTCTCCAAGACAAACGATTTAGGCATGCTGGCATTTGCTTGACTGAAAGGGCGTGACTATCTGAAGGCTTACGTCACGTGAGAATATCACAGTGGTACCTGACATCACCAGAGAACGTCAACTGATGTTATTTAACCATGTGAGCTAGCGTTAACGTGCAAGCTAACCCTGGCTTCTGTCTTCTGTAGGCTAGCAGTCGGGTTGCCCAGCAGGAGTGAGCATTACCATATTACGAGTCTTTTAAGCCTTACTATACAATGACTTTATGTCTTACAATACTACAATTTTTTTTATGAATTACTATACTATAACTATGATGTTTCTATGACATTTTACGCTGTATTACACTATAACGTTTTAATTACATTTTCTGCCTTATCATACTATGGCATCTTTATGACGTTTTATGCCTTGCAATAGTATGAAGTTTTTATGCCTTACCGTACTATAAATTTTTTACAATACTATGTAATTTTTTTTTTTTTTTTTACATTTTATGCCTCACTATACTATGAGATTTCATGCCTTTGTGTACTGACATTTGTATGCCATAATATACTAAAGCATACAATGTGGTCTGGCCAGCAACAACATAAAAGTTCTTATCATTGGGGTATCACAGTGATAGGCCTTACTATGAGAAAAAAACCCCAAAAAAACAATGAAAGGAGTTTTTAAACATGTTTAATGTTTTTATGGATAATTTCATTTAAAAACATTTATATACAGTATATATATATATATATATATTTTTATTTTTATCTTTTCACACAAATCGTACTGTTTTGCAAATTATTTGCATGCCCACTTGCAATACATTCACAGTCCACCAGTGGGCCCCAGCTCACAGGTTGGGAACCACTTGTAAATCTTTTGAGAGAGAACTGGACTGCTCAGCTCTATTTCCTACTTTTTAGATTCTAGATCACTTGTCAGTCACAAATAAAGAAACAGAGTGAGAAAAGAAAGATTGTAAAAGAACATTAGACAGATATATACCAAAACGGACAAAAGGCGACCAGCCATTGGGGCCTCGTTGCCTAAAAATCAGAGACTGCAGGTGCGTGGACTGGAAAACTAGTCTTTATTTGAAATGATTTTCCTGCTCATCAGTGACACACTTTGGCCACAGGCTGAGGACCAACACATGGATCTGAAGTCTGTCAATCTGCCAGTGTTTCACAGAGTAGCAGCAAGATAGCATACAGTAATTCACACATTGTTACACACATACTTAAAACCAAACTGACACAGGACATAAAACACACAACATTCACATCTTCTCCTATGCACTCCTTTATACACACCCAGGGACCCTGAGAGCTAGTGTTTCTTTGTCTTATCACTTTTCTTCTTCTCTTGGTATTCAAGGATCTTTTTGTGAAATATTCCTGCAGGACAAAGAACAGGATCATAAATCAGTGCACTGTAAAAAAACCCCAAAAACAGTTGCTCCAATAAGAGCTCAAGTTACAAGACCCAGTAACTTAATTAAATCTGAAATGTGATAACTAGACACTATACATTGGCCA
The DNA here is from genome assembly GCF_002260705.1 of Seriola dumerili. Classification (NCBI taxonomy): domain Eukaryota; kingdom Metazoa; phylum Chordata; class Actinopteri; order Carangiformes; family Carangidae; genus Seriola; species Seriola dumerili. The sequence goes on from NW_019174680.1 coordinate 407,282, forward strand.
GACTGAGTTAGTTAATAAGGGTGAGTTGATTTACTTAAATTGGTTGGTTTTTTTGTGTAGACCTACACTGTAAAAGTTAGTTTTTCAAATGAGTGATTTTACACATGCCAGCTGTTGGGGGTTGGATGCTAGCAAGGAGCAGCTTCAATCCTGTTTTGGCTGTGACTTAATGGATGACACTACAAAAATGGTGGAAACCTTGCCACGTCCTGCCATACTATACTTTACTTTAAATAGCGAGCTAAGAGAGAGCAAATCCAAACAGAAGTATGTCCCGTCTTTCTTTGCTAGCAAAATTAGCATCCCTGTTAATATCACAGTTCAGGTGAAGATGCACCTTGCTAACCAAGCTAGCCAGCTAGTGTTAGCATTAGCTGATAACTTAGCGATTGCTATGCTAACAGTACCTGGAGACGCTGGGCTGATAACCTGTGTCAACCTGGGTGAGCCCGTGGAGGTTGTTCAGTCAAAGCCCTTAAAAGGTAAATTTAATCTAACGACGTTTGGTTTGTGTTCCTCGCACATGTGGCCCAGTTTAAGTGATCTGTGTTAGTGTAATGGCAGCGTTAATGTTAGTTAATACAGTGTCCATCAAGACGTCGTGATAGTTCAAGTTAAAATAACGTGACGTATACAAAATGTGTAGAAAAAGATTTGTCATATAGAAGATTGCTCATTTAATACTCAAACCAGTCCTCAACATTCATGCACCTATCCTGACAGCTGATAGATATTTGTGATTGACTGTTTGTCTTTCGTTGTCATTTGAAAGGTTTCCACTTTGTGAAAACTGAGTGATCTGTGCCAACAGAAGGAGGACCTCATGTACAGAGCAGCCCATTTGTTTCCATTCATCTGGTTGTGGAGAAGGGAGGCTGCATGGACATCCTTAGTTCTCAAATGTGCTGTGATGATGATGCTAGAAAACCTCTCCCAGTTCAGCTTCCTCTGATGAAATGACAGACCAACTGTTCATGAGTTTGTTTATTATTCTCTGTCTTCAGTATTCACAGGTTCAGTTTCTTACCTGCAACTTCATTTCTGCTGTTGTTGACAGGTGATGGTAGCAACACTTTTAAGAACAGAATTTATAAATATTAAAACTGTGATTAAGTGATGATCATCTCTAGCACTGTCACCACCTCCACAGGTAAATGTATTTACCAATTGACATCAGCATATTTTTTGATCCTTCATTGTCAGTGTTGTCGGACAACATTTAAATATTTCTACTATTTATGTTGTTACTATTGTGAAAATTCATACCATATGTGTTCTATAAAAAACCATCAACAAAGTTAAAGGCAAGAGCTTCATAAATAACTTTATTGGACATTATAAACTACACTAATACAAATAATTTACAACACTGGAAACATGTATAAAAGAATAATAAGTGGATTAATTAAATATTATAGTGTACAATTTACAATCAGCTAACTATTTAAAATCAAAAATATTTGTGGATGAAGTTAAAGCTGAATTTCACTGTAATATGTAAGTTTGCTTAATAAAAAGAAGTAGTTGAATCAACAGTGCAACAGAATTTTTAGAAACAAGTATAATCATTATTCATCATAGTTCATAGTCCTAATGTGTGAGACAGTTAATATTTAGTTAATATTTATTTGCTCCAGTAACAATCTCCCTCTACATAAGTGATGCTGTTGGAACAGTACACTGATTATAACTATAATGGCTGAGGACTATGAAATATGGACTCTAATGTTTTAAACTATTGACAGTTTGTTACAGTTACAGTGAAGTCCAAAAGTCATGTGATTGTATGTCTGACATGAGGCAGAGAGTGTAATACGACAGTGAGGGTGTAGGGAACAAGGAAGAGCATAGCTGATAAGACTGAACAATGTTATGGCACAAGTGTTACATTAAAAAATACTATATTATCATATAAGACACTGTGTCTATGTTTGGGAAGAGAAGATCTTCATGTGTGGATACTGCAGGTGGAGGTGATGCAGGGCCTCCATCATTGCTGCAGAGGTTGTAGGTGTCCCCAAAGATCCAGACCTTGGCTGGATGGAAGAAAACATTATAATAGAGAGAAATCATATCTATATCATATTGTAGAATATAGAGAAAAAGACAAAAGAAACAGCACTCTGATTAGATGATCAGAGATGTATGAAATATATATATATATATATATATATATTATATATATATATATATATATATATATATATATATATATATATATTATATATATATATATGTATATATAATTTGGGCATTACAGTAGATTGAGGAGGTGAAGCCAAGTCGTGCAGTCATATGTTCAGATTTGGCCTGGTCCTGGTGACAATGCAATATAGGAGCCCGGTAGAAAGAAACAACAGCTCTGTGGCTGAAAGAGTGGTAAAATGAAAAGTGTTATCACCACTTTGCTGTACAGAGCCATGTAAACAAAGAACATTGTTATTTATGGATAGAGAAGACAAACTGTAGTTATGACAAGATCGAGGCTGGGGCACTGTGGACTGGCATGGGACTTGCAAAGATTGGAAGCATGAAGATGACGTGTGTGGACCGTGCAAGAAACAACAAACTGAAACACCTACTCGAGGAATGCAAATGTTACATGAAAGAAAGAGAAAGGCTTAATGCTGCAGCATCAGGCCTAGGCATAAAGGCTATTACAATGAAGATCTTGCTCAATCCCACTGAGAACGAACAATCAGCTTTTGAAAGCAGTCCTTATATCACATCGCCGCAACAGGATTATATTTATGTAGTCACTCCGAACTGCAATCTGATCACACAGGCAGTGAGAGGCAGCAATGTGCCGCGAGGAATCTAATCTGCCGGAAACTCAAGAAGAAGAAAACCTCGAAGTTTGGCCACTGGGTGTCGTGGTGAGTTCTAATTGATTGTGACGCAACTGTCGGTAACGCAGAGGAAGAGACGGCAGACACCGCACCTTCGACCAAGGTAAGCGAACAAAGACCAACTACAGACATACAGAATAGAACAGAGAAAAGACAGCATGTCGGACCGT
>NW_019174680.1:415030-519933 GCF_002260705.1 Seriola dumerili
AGGATTGAAGGAATAGTGTGACATCTAGGAAAATGTCACTATATTCCTAATTGAGAGTCAGATGACAAGATTGATACCATTCTCACGTCTAGACAGCAACAGATTTTGTTACCACTGGAATGAGCAAGGCTAGCTGCTTCCCTGTTTCCAGTCATTGTGCTAAGCTATGCTAAGTGATCGTAGATTCATATTTACCATACAGACATGAGATTGGTATCAGGGTGCGTCCACACTAATACATTTTCATTTTAAAACAAAATTGTCTCCATCCAGACGATCGTTTTAGCTCCGTATCAGAAATAATCTTGGTCCATACTAATGCACCTAATGTCCCTACCAATATATTGGAAAGACAGAACTGTCCCTATCAAAATTTGAGTGAACTCGTTCTATGTTTGGAGTGAAGTAATATTAGATCATTTCAATGTGGCCTCCAAGAGGCTACGTCTCCAAGACAAACGATTTAGGCATGCTGGCATTTGCTTGACTGAAAGGGCGTGACTATCTGAAGGCTTACGTCACGTGAGAATATCACAGTGGTACCTGACATCACCAGAGAACGTCAACTGATGTTATTTAACCATGTGAGCTAGCGTTAACGTGCAAGCTAACCCTGGCTTCTGTCTTCTGTAGGCTAGCAGTCGGGTTGCCCAGCAGGAGTGAGCATTACCATATTACGAGTCTTTTAAGCCTTACTATACAATGACTTTATGTCTTACTATACTACAATTTTTTTTATGAATTACTATACTATAACTATGATGTTTCTATGACATTTTACGCTGTATTACACTATAACGTTTTAATTACATTTTCTGCCTTATCATACTATGGCATCTTTATGACGTTTTATGCCTTGCAATAGTATGAAGTTTTTATGCCTTACCGTACTATACATTTTTTACTATACTAAGTAATTTTATTTATTTTTTTGCATTTTATGCCTTACTATGAGATTTCATGCCTTTGTGTACTGACATTTGTATGCCATAATATACTAAAGCATACAATGTGGTCTGGCCAGCAACAACATAAAAGTTCTTATCATTGGGGTATCACAGTGATAGGCCTTACTATGAGAAAAAAACCCCAAAAAAACAATGAAAGGAGTTTTTAAACATGTTTAATGTTTTTATGGATAATTTCATTTAAAAACATTTATATACAGTATATATATATATATATATATTTTTATTTTTATCTTTTCACACAAATCGTACTGTTTTGCAAATTATTTGCATGCCCACTTGCAATACATTCACAGTCCACCAGTGGGCCCCAGCTCACAGGTTGGGAACCACTTGTAAATCTTTTGAGAGAGAACTGGACTGCTCAGCTCTATTTCCTACTTTTTAGATTCTAGATCACTTGTCAGTCACAAATAAAGAAACAGAGTGAGAAAAGAAAGATTGTAAAAGAACATTAGACAGATATAAACCAAAACGGACAAAAGGCGACCAGCCATTGGGGCCTCGTTGCCTAAAAATCAGAGACTGCAGGTGCGTGGACTGGAAAACTAGTCTTTATTTGAAATGATTTTCCTGCTCATCAGTGACACACTTTGGCCACAGGCTGAGGACCAACACATGGATCTGAAGTCTGTCAATCTGCCAGTGTTTCACAGAGTAGCAGCAAGATAGCATACAGTAATTCACACATTGTTACACACATACTTAAAACCAAACTGACACAGGACATAAAACACACAACATTCACATCTTCTCCTATGCACTCCTTTATACACACCCAGGGACCCTGAGAGCTAGTGTTTCTTTGTCTTATCACTTTTCTTCTTCTCTTGGTATTCAAGGATCTTTTTGTGAAATATTCCTGCAGGACAAAGAACAGGATCATAAATCAGTGCACTGTAAAAAACCCCAAAAAACAGTTGCTCCAATAAGAGCTCAAGTTACAAGACCCAGTAACTTAATTAAATCTGAAATGTGATAACTAGACACTATACATTGGCCAGACTGAGTTAGTTAATAAGGGTGAGTTGATTTACTTAAATTGGTTGGTTTTTTTGTGTAGACCTACACTGTAAAAGTTAGTTTTTCAAATGAGTGATTTTACACATGCCAGCTGTTGGGGGTTGGATGCTAGCAAGGAGCAGAGCCTTTAGTATCTTTAATGCTACTCTCCTATTCCTAATGCTATTCTCCTACAGATGCACATCACACTCACATAAGGAGAAAAAAAAAGTAATGACCTGATCTCAAAATGAGATTCAGATCTCGTAACGATAAGATCTGTGGTCCCTCTAATCAATGGAGCTGTAGGGACAGTTTTGGCTTTTAGAATAATTTCCTTATACCAGAAATAATGAGATCAGATGTTACAATGCTGCTTTAATTGGCTCTGACAGAGAGACATGAAAATATTAACCCAAAAAATTGAATTGTTTATTTTTTGTTTACTGGGGTGTTCACAAGCTGCTCACAATCCTCACCTGACGGCTGTCGTCCAGGCTGCTGCTGCTCCACCTCCTGGATAAACAGGTCAAACATCTGTGTCTGGATGAACCTTTTGACAAAGTGTCGAGTAGTCTTGGAATCAATGGCCTTGTAGAACCTTCTCTTTTCAAACACCCCCTGCCCTCCTGCATGGCTGTATTTCACATAAGAGCTGTAATGGCCGACTGTTTTAACAAAGAACTGTAGGAAGGCTTCCGACACCACCCGGTTCAGCTCCTCCACCGCTGAAAGAAAGGACAGAAAACATTTGTGATGATGGAACTAACTAACTGTTCCTAACTGATACACCTGTGTTTGACTTTGGTTGCAATTCACTCACTTGATTTGTTTTGTCTTGTACTTAGTACCTCTCGTATTTCAGTTTGGAGCTTCGGGGGAAGAATAGAGTCTTCATCACCAATCTGAAAAATATTTTGAAATTTGAACTTTGACAAAATGTTTGTTTCCTGTGAAGTTCAAAATAATAAGTGATAACCAAAAGATTTACCACATTTTTGTTGATAAAACACTTACTGAAACAATGAAGGTCTTCGTTTTATCCTCAGACAAGTCGACCACCAGCAGCTGTGTTACAGGGAGAAGAAAGGGGCAGAGGGAGGAGGTCACTCCAATTCACTAAAAAGTTCAAATACACAAAACCTGCCTTTGTGCAAATTAAACCAAGTTATGGTTGCTTTTAAAATTGTTTTGCTGTGTTCTCAGTGATAACTCACATCACTCTGGTCGGTGACCTCGTCCAGCAGGCGTTTCTGGACTCCCAGCAGGTAGGGGGTGGGTGCCATCACTACATCGATCAGGATCTCCGGAACAATGGAGATGAAGGTGTGCTGCCAGGTGAAGGGGTAAAGGAGGGCTGCTACTGCATGAATGACCTGGGATAACGTGCTGCAGAGAGACAAGAGAGCTGACATCAGAGCTGTAGCCATATTCAAACCAATCAGAATACAGCTACAAACCAAATAACCAATCAGAATAGAGCTACAGACCAACTATTTTATTCTTAAACAAATGAGAAAATAGTGATACATATCCATGACTCTACATGCATCGTTTTGTCTGATAAACAGAACAAAATCCAAATGGTCAAACAATCATCAGCTTTGAGAAAAATGTTTGAAAACATTTGTGTTTGATGGACGACAATTCAAATCAAAATCGATTATCAAAATTTTTGCCAATTATTTTTCTGTTGACCGACTCATCAGGAACCCGTGACTGCAGTCTAGCATTGCAAATCTTTGGTAACCATCTTAGACGATGATTTCCTTTGATGCCAACACTGATGTTATTTATAAAAAGGCAAACCAAGGAATGGTTTTCTTCTAGCTCAGAGGAGTTAGTGTTGAAAAGACTGTTTAATGTTTTTTTTTTATTGAATGAGCTTGAGTATGTCTCAATGTCTTTTTCTATGTGAGTGTGTAAGTAACTATGTATTACCCCAGTTCATCAGCGATGAAAACGATCCGTCTCTCCAGGACAGCAGCAGCAAACACCAGTAACACCTCGTCATCTGTCAGGCAGCTGAAAAGCTTGGCGAAGTTGACGTGTTCGAGCCAGGAATCCAGTGGACGGGTCAGACTGATGATCTAGTGGAGAGTAACCACTGTCACAAATAATATCAACAGTGGTACCAGCCTGTCATCACTCAAATGACATGTCACCGACTTTCAGCTCTGACTACACACCACTGTTTGTGAAGGCACTACAGCCTTGTTTAGTTATAAAGGAAGGGATGAGCTACAATTTATTTTATTGGTATTTCATGATCTATTCTTCCACATTACATTATTGTACGTAATTAGAGCAACACAGTTACTACCATTATGAACAAGACTCTACGGAGTCAGTGCACAGAACCATCTCCTTGTCCTTCTTTCAACCTGAGGGCTGGTCACATTAGCAGTGTACTGTAGCACAAACAATGGCCAGAATCAGTGAATACTTGAGATGACTGAGAGCTGTTGAAACATGGTATGTGGCCTGTTGGGAGAAGGGAGGTAAAGGTTGGGTAACGAAGGACAGGTTTAGACACAACTCCACACAAACACACCCACCTGGAGGATCTCATGTGTCACTGGGTTGCACTGCACTACACACTCTGTGTGTAGGTTTGTGGGAGTATTTTTTTTTTTTGTTCTTTAAGCCTGTTCTCTACGGTCTACTCCACAACATTTCAGAGGAATAGAGGAGAATCAGTAATGACACAACAGCCTCTGCATCTATGTTTATCAGTTCTGAAGAGCTGGGGAACTTTCCACCAGCACAGTTCTTTGGAACTTGTCCCGTCTACAGTTGTTACTTTAATTTTACTAGCTCAATGTTTTCCTCTTGTGTCACTGAATGAAGTCATACTTCCTTGATGCAGCTTGGCTGAAGTCCCAGGCAACTGGTCAATGTTGGGACACACAAGTTACTGTGGAGGAAGTAATCCCATTTTCACACATCATTTTAGGCTGCCTGAAATCTCTGAGATATACTATATATATCCTGTCTAGAGGATTTATAATATAATTATATTGTTGTATTTTATGTTTCAGGTAGAAGCGATGCTGCCACTTCACAGCGGCTCAAAGTTATATTTGTCAAATGCCAAAGTACAATGTAAAGTAAGCACAGCAGTGAAATGAGGGCCGGACTTGGCAGCAGGGGAGACTATGCAAAACTGCAAAACTGCAAAACTGCAAAACTGCAAAAAACAAAAAAACAAAAACAAAATCCCCCAAAAAACTGATATTATGAAAAGTATTGCATTAGGCGGAAAGTTTTGCGATATTCAATATATATTATATATATATTGAGTGGCATGTCCAAGTTTAAGCAGGAGGTGGGTCTATAAACTGTGATGGATGTTTACAACAGAGAGTTTGGGTGATAATTTTACAGTTTATCATCATTTTCTCCTCCAGATAAGTTTGACTAACCCAGAGGGTTGTTTCCAACCTGTCGGATCATCTAACGGCTTTTTAGACAAATAACTTTGTGAGAACAATGTTATTGAAATTGACTGTAAACTACAGTAAAACTGAGCTATTCTGAAATTTGAAAAAACTCTGATTTTAACCCCATCAAATCGAGATCAGCTGCCACCAAGACATCTGCATGGTTTTTATTATAACACAAAAACTTTAAGTGGACTGTTCAGAGCATGAAGGAGGGGTTTTGGTCTGACCTCAGTGCCCGACTCAGGAATGAAGCTCTTAATCTCCACAGTGTTTCCCGGAGCTGGGAATGGGGCCTCCCGCAGCTTCTGCATGAATGGGTAGATCATAGCCATGGAAATCTGCCGCCGCTTCTCCACCTCATCAAATATCTGCACACACATAGGAGATCACAGTCATGATGCTGTATAAATAAATAGTAATAACCCAACTCATTCTTAATTAAATTTCGAGGACTTTATTTTAAAGTGTACTCTAAAAGATACAGGTAGTCTCTCAAGCAGTGGGGTAATGTGCTCCTTTCTTAACTTTACCACAAGTTACTGTTCAAATAAGACTGAGAAAACATTGGGAGGTGGTATTACCAGTACTACAACAATTTATTTCCACACCACCGGCTCCATCAGTGCAGCGACAGCCACACTAATCAGTCTGCTGAGAACACTGTCACCATATAAGATGTTGGTGGGCTTTACAGAGGTGTCATAGAATTACAATAATGTACACAATTACTAATAGAGATACATGTAAAGCTCCTTCTGAATTAAAACGTTTCAACTTCAGCTTATGTTTTTAACACGAAGAAGAGATACAGTATCAAGGCAGCGCTGTTTTACTGTCAGACTGTAGTGAAGTCTGAGCTAACTCAAAGTACGGCTGGTTGAAGGCAGGATTTTATTTATTCAGTTCAGTGTTCAGTTATATTCTCTGAAAATGTTATTTCCAAACATTAAACAGTCTAAGGACTGTTTAACACTGCCAGGAATCAAATCATGGTGGAGAAATACTGAATCATTTATTTATATATTTATTTGCCAAATTCAAAACACACTGAATATACAAATACCAGATATAAAATATTAGTCCACACAGTCATTTTTTCAAATCAACGCTTTGCTATCATTGAGCTCCAGGCTGCATTTTAACAAGTGACTCATACAACTAAACAAACACAAACTCACCTGACACAGGTGTGTCTCCTAGTTAGTAATCAACAGCCAAGACGCCCTTGACACACTTATAGTTCTGTTAATATTAAGTCAACACAGAGCTGCTCTTACATACAACATACCAATACTGTATGTAGAAATCAGTACATATGGCGGTAGTACTACTGTACTGATATTGGACTCTTTCTCTGTAAGGTCTAAAGCACTTTAGATGTTTATTCTTCTCCACCACTCGTCTCGCAGATACCAGATTCATTCTGCAGGACAACCAGAGGAACAAGTGACTGTGGCAGGTTCTCCAGGATGTTTGGAACAACCTACCTGACAACTCAAGCTACTGTCGCTGTTGCTAACTGCACACTTGCCCTGCAGCTACAATGTGTTAATATTAATACTTAATGCCTGCTCTCCAGTTACATTTGAACAGCATTGGTTACAGCATGATGCTGACGACACTAACTGACAGAGTGACTTAATAACTCCCTGTTCATGTAGAAATGTTTTTTTCTATAGATATAAAGTTTTTGTACAGAACAAAGAATCCAAAGTTGCAAAAACATCAACTAACTGCTAAAAACCACCCGTCTTTATTTCCTCTTTCAGGTGCAGAATGGGAGGGGCAGTATATGAACTCAATATGGCCATATAAACAATGCAAGGGTGTGACACACAAACAAAGCAACAGGCAGGTCACAGCAATGGAGCCCAAGCATGTACAGTGTACTGTGTATGAGCTTTGACAGCCGGCAGCTTCACTATGTTCAACCCAGCAAGTCAGTGAATGTTTCCTGCAGGAGCCGAGCTCTGATGGCTCTCAACTGCAGGTAAGACATGGGACCAGCTTCAAAGTCCATGCACCAGATCATTTTAACAAAACACTGTTATACTGTCACCACTTGTTTCTTAGCTGCACAACACGCAGAAAACAGATCCACCACATCCTGTACCGTGTAGCATTCATCTCCCTGCAGGGCAGTCTCTGTCAGTGATACAGTAAAAGTATTTCCACATATTACTTAGTGAATGACCCGAATCATTAGCCCAGGCTGAGCTCATTGTAAAAACAGAGACTGTCAGATAAAGGCCGAAGACAGGAAAGATTTTTCTCACTCAGGGAACACAAACAACTTTGTCTTGGACTTGGTGTGACATTTATACACCCTCATGTTTCGCTGAAGCCCCACATGGAACAGCTTTAACCAGAGGATACTGTTTGCCTAGGGAGGGAGCAGACAGACATGCGGCATCTCCAGTCACTTCTTTTCACTGGTCCTGTAATATTCAAGAGAATTTTGCTCCTCCCCCAAAGAGTAATCATATTTACCAAACCAAACTGGGTCTGTGTTGAGTGTTTATGACCTTCCACTTCCCACAATGTGGTAAAGTCTAACTTGCCACATACTGAACCAGGCACATATCAAGATCAAGAACAGAAGTCACACACAGTTCAGAATGACTGAACCAGCTCCTAACACAGTTCTGTGTTTAGAGAAGTACAGCTGATTACAGCCACATTAAGAAATAAACTGACACTCACAATGTTTCCTTCTTTTGTTCGGTTGACTCACCTTGGAGAAGAGGCCGAAACACGCCAGGCTGCTGATGATGCAGTACGCCTCAGGTGGGCGAGCTCCTTTCCCTCCAGGCTGCAGGTCGGAGGGTAAAATAGAGAATATTTAATGAGCGTTAGAAAATGATGACACGCTGACGGTTTCAGACTAAACACTGACCAGTAACCTCCTGCAGTATCCGTTTCTTCTGCTGCCATCAACCTCAGTCAGAACAAAGGAGAAGGTCTCACTGCAGACAGAAGAGGAAAAATCATTACACTGATGTAAAGTTGTATACAGGAGTTTGGGTGTCCTGAGCAAGAGATTTATTTAGCTGATATTCGAAGTGAAAGTAAATTTTGTAAAGAAAACCCCTGCATGAAGCTAACTGCTATAAAAAGATATCAAAATGCTTCCAGCTTGAAATTTCCACTGTCTGAAATGTTATTAAGTTAAGGAGGCCTGTGGAAGTGAAGATACGCCAGAGTGGTTTTGGAAACAAGTGCTGTGAACAGGTGAAGTTAAAACTGAGCTCTTTAGCCACGATCACCAAAGGTGTGTTTGGAGAGAAAAAGGAGCAGCGTTTTCAGCTGTTCAGCATGGGGGATGGAAATATTGTGCTTTGGGGTTGCATGGCAGTCAGTGACACAGGAAACACTGCACAGATAGTGAGAAGAATGGATTCCACTATATATCAGGAGCCGTTCTGCAGTCAGTCGAGAAAATGAAAGTGAAATCCACTCACAGACTCCTGACCTTAACCTCAATGAGGCTGTGGGGACATGTTAAACCTGCTGTGTGAGTCGGAGCATGAGAAAGAGGCTGAAAATCCCTCAGTCCTGAACAGAGAGACTGAGCAGCTATAAGAAGTGTTTGCAAAAAGTCATATTTCGTGGGTAAAGTGAGTATTTAGTCCTGATGGATTTAGGTGCATTGACTTTTACACAAGACAAAATTATTGTTTACTTTTTGTTAACAGAGCATTAATATTTAAAGAAAGTGTAATTTTCAATGGCTCACTGTCTTCAATATCTACTGCAGGGTTTGGATTCAACAAAATATGGAATTTGCCTCGGGATCAAACAGCTGTACCTGTGGTATTCTGTCAGAGGAGCCCAGTTGATGCCCTCTGGGAAACAAAACAGAGTGATTGCCTTCAGCGTCTTCTCCTCCTCCTCCTTCTGATATCTCACCATCCCATCTCTCTGAAAGTACACACACACACGCACGCACGCACGCGCGCGCGCACGCACGCACACCTCTGCTCTTTAAAAAAAAAAAAAAAAAAAAAACCTACACACGCTACATAACAACTTGATTTCCTGCTTCACAGTGGTAACAGACTGAAACCTTCAAGTGTCTGTATCTGATTTTATTTTCTTTAAAACATCTTGAGGAAATGATTTGGTCTGATGAGCTGAGAGTTTGGTTATTTTTGGACTGAGGTATCGCACATTAAATTAACACTAATAAATTTGGTGTCCTGTAAAGCTTAGATCAGCACACAATCTTCTCTTTTATTTGCTGCACATTATGGAGACAAGCAATACTACAACAGTCCACATAAGAACCTTTGTAGCAACAGAAAAACTTCCTGTAGGTTTGAAATGTAGTTACTGTGACTGTGAAAACCAGTCACACTGTCTGAGTTTCCATTAACCACAGGTTAGATCGACAAACTTTTGCATCGCGAGAAACAAATAGCACCTTAAAACAGACCCTGAAAAGGTTCAGCATCAAAAACTAATAAATCCATTTTTATAATTAACGCAGTTTATTCAGAAATGAAACTGAAATTGAACTACTGAGTGGTAATGATTGGCTACGTCCACACTGCTATGTTTTCACTTTAAAACGTCCATCCAGACGACCGTTTTAGTTCTGTATCAGAAATAATCTCCGTCCACACTGACACACCTGAAAACGCACATCACATGATCATTCACGTACACTGGGCATGAGTCTGCTCGTGTAAACAGGAAGCAGATTGTCTACACCGCCGTTAATTAGTTGCAGAAAATACTGCGAACGAGGCAAAGGCAGGCTGATAAGACTCAATCAGGAAGTAATAGTGGGTGTCATTGTATACAAAGGTCTCGGTTTCACAACTGAGCACAATCCTGGAGTTTTCAAACTAAAACGGAGTCAGCAGCGCTTCCAAATCCCCGGCGTAAACGCAGCAAAAGAGACGTAGTGGTGTGGATGTAGCCTCATATTTGTGTCACTTGGGTCATTGGTTATATGAATGCAAACTAGGGTTCATTCCTGCAACATTATTGATGTGAATGTGAAATTATTAAGTTATATATTTAATATTAAAATCTGAGAAACAAACTTTTCATCTAATGTTGTTTGTTGTAGCTCAAGCCTGTATACATTGTAGAGGGTTACTGACCTTGGGAAACTGGTAGGTGATCTGAGGCTCATAGCTGCTGCCATCCCTGGTCTTCTTGAGGCTGACCACCACCAGATACTCAAAGAAGTACTGACCACTGACATAGCGGTGCTGCCTGGATGTGTTGTCTGCCTCTGCTGGGCCCGGTGACTCTGAAGGCTCCGGGTCTTTGACTCCTACAAAGAAATGTCCAAATACATTGTGCTTTAACATACAGGGTTACTGCCGTTGTCCAGACGGAAAGGTTCACATGCGTCTTTAGATCAACACTTTGTCGTTGACCTATGACGGTTCATATCACAGCAGAGCCATGCCTTCAAACACTGACTCACACTCCCTGCAGCAGAGACAGAAAACATTGATCACTTCAGTCAGAAACATCTCAGAGACGATCAAGAGAAATGGGAGGAACCTGAGCTAAATTCAAGTGTCATAGCAACGTGTCTGAATATTTATGTCAATGTGATATTTCGTTTTTCGTTTTTAATACATTTTTAAAATGCTGTTTTAGCTTTGTCATAATGGGGTATTGGGGTACTCTAACTACCCTCTCTCCTGCTCTGTTCAGTCGTCAACTGCTCAGCTTCATCCTGTGTCCTTCACAGTCTGCCAGCCTGCTCATGTGTTCTCTGCTGCATTCCTCCCTTTTTGTTTCAAATAAAAGCCCAGCAGCACAGAGCTTTTTCTTAGCTTGACAGCCTAGTGTCCCTGTGTGTTGTAGACCTACTGGTGCAAAACTGACCACACCTACATGCATGAAGACTTGATGTTGACCAATGTTAAGTTTGATGATTATTAGACTTATTTTGTCTTACAAAGGGTTTGGATTTGTTCCACCTGAAAAACCTGTCCCTCTGAGGTGACTCTCTGAAGGTGGTAGCTAATACTCAGCTCAATACAGGATCCTGTTAATTGAAAATACTGAAGAACCACAGCTGTGTCTTTTAAAAGAATATGTTCAGTGATTGTTAATTTGGTCAGCTGATCTGACGGGACAGTAAAATGAGCTGCATAGCTGCTAAATGTAATATGAATTATTATTATTACCCTATTGCAGTCTTTCCAAGCAGAAACCTCCGGGGCTGAAAAATGAAGCCAAAACAGAGGTGCCGAAAACTGCAGTTCCTTTACAGTGGTTTTGCTGTCTATTGCCAATTTCCTCCTTCATTTCAACTGTACATTAGTGAATTTTTATATAATTCAACTGCTTAAATTTTATTAAGGTTTAAAGTTATGTATGATTGAGGGCGTGGTCACCCACCTGTCACTGAGTGGCAGGTGGGTGACGTATGTTTCAGCTCCACACTCACCCCACCTGTTTGCCCATTTTTTGATTACACTGCAGTTAGGCGGAGTGAGGCACTGCCAAGATGGCGACAGCGAAGCAGCCCACTTTGGACTTCAGAGCAGCTCTTTAGAAACCTATGGGTGACGTCACGGAGGCTACATCCATCTTTATATACAGACTATGAGCTTTTCTCAAAGAGTGTTCAGCGAGTAAATTTGTTAAAATATCATGTTTTAAATTTAGTGTTTCTCAAACTGCCTGCAAGTGACCACACAAGCCTGGTAGTGAGTATTGTATAAGTGTTGTTTTCAATATTAAATCAAATCATATATAAATTCTAAAATTATTATTTTAATTGGCTGTTGTGTTGTTGGACTTCAGTGTAACCCACTGTTTTGCGACACTGTCTACTCATGTAGCTACGTCAGTTTACAGTTTATGTTTTACATCAAAAATAATCAGTGTGAAAGGAAATGTGGATGAAGGTAATGATTAACCTGCCCTGGGAATGAGCTAAGTTTCACCATTTATCAGCAGCCAAATGACTATCAAACATTGACAATGAACAAGATTGTGGACCTGGCTTAAGACTGGGTCAAATAAAATCAAATCAAAAGAAACCTCCGACACAACGGAGACAACAGGCAAGTGTTAAGTGTTAAGTTTTACTTGTAAAGTAGTCACCACGATTGAGACTCATAGTGCGTTTGATGACATGCGGCCAGTGTTCGTATGTGTGTGATAACCTTGCTATATATATATATATATATATATATATATATATGTGTGTGTACAGCACCACTTATTGCTGGACAGTGTATGAGGCACAGGAGTTATCGATAATTAAAACTCTGTCCCAGGTGACAAGCTCTCTACAATACTACTAAAGTAGTAGGTCTTGTTGGTTTTGGGGATGTTTAGGGAGTAAGGTGGTCCATGAGTGTTATTTATTTATTCATTTATTTCATTTATTATTCCTTTATTTGATAGAACCAGTAGAGACAGACAGGAAATTCAGGGAGAGAACAGGGGAATGACCCGCAAGAAATGGTCCGGCTGGCCCATCTGGTATGAGCCCTAACCATTCGGATATAAGGTCGCCCTGTGAGTTTTATTTTCATGGTTAAGTCCTTGTGCTGAAAAAGTTTGAGAAACACTGATTTATTGCATAATTTCAACAGGGTAGATTTACCCATGAGAAGATGAATAGCAGCATCAAAAGCACATGTGTGATAAGATTTGATGCTGCCATTTTTGATGCTAATCACGGTCATCAGGCACTAAAGGTTTTAGCTGTATGACGCTGCTGCTGCATCAACAACAGCTGTCTCTGTTGATAAGCAGACAAATCAGCAGTCAAATCACCATTATTAACTTCCTGTTGTTTCAGAATACAGGCATGCACCTGTCCCTTTCACTTCATACAGTACACGTCTCTCCTTCCTCACCAACCCCTGAAAAGGTGCGCCACACACCTCGCCTAAAACCTACGTTCTAGCTATCATAACAAGTAATTTAACCAGCACTTCCTGGAAGAGATGCAAGTGAGGAAAACAAGAAGCCATGTTGAAAGCACCCAGCGTCTGCAGCAGCACTCAACAGCTTACAGAAGCTTTTGGAAAAATATCAGTGGTCATGTGACCTTTAATCACAACTTCACCAAATGCCCAGCACCAACTCTTTCGAAAACCTGAACCATTTTTCTGCAACGTAATACTCACTATCTCTTTTGCCTTTGCGGAGGGAGGACCACATGGCACTGAACCTCTTGAGGGCCCCTTGTCGTCCACCTTCATCTTCACTTGATGGGATGGCACCTGAAAAACAAAACCGGGATGCTGCTCATTATTGAAACCTTCACACAACAACATCAGCTTCCCCAATGTCCCTCGGCTGGTTTGAACGTCCTGCAGTATTCTGGTTGATTAGACTCAAGTCTCAGGTTGGAGCCAAGTGACACAGTTGGGTCAGAACTATGTCACCAACATCCATACTGAGCATACAGATCAAGCAGAGAGAAGTGGATTATGCTGCAGAAATGGATGTTTTGACACCTTCTTTGACTTAGATGTGCCATTGAAAGCGACTGTAACAGCTACAAACTTCAGACCCATGTTTCAAGCCTATAGGTGAAGAGTATTAATAGGACAGGACAGGGTTTTGATGGAGTAATCCTCCAGGACGGATTAGATGTAAAATGACAAACCTATATTTGACTAACTAGTTTAATAAAAAGACGGAAAATCTTATCTTCTCAGTCAAAAGGAAAGTGAATAATTGAGAAAATTGTTGGACTCCAGTGACTGTACTTACTATCTTTCTCAGCCATGTCAGAGATGAGGTTACCTCTGGGCTGCTCACCTGTACAACATAGATAAAGATTTAATGAATAAACAGCTGTGAGACAGCCTCTTTCCATTCCTGATGTACTGGGAAAGATTAGGACTTTTACCATGGCTGCCATCGTGATATGGCATGCCACAAACAAACTTCAACCTCGCTTATTAAATTGAAGCTTGCTACACAAGTACAGCACTACAACTTCATCTCAAACAACATGAGGGTAGGATGGAGCATGAGATTGACAGGCGGTGCAGCATCAGCAGTAAAGCATTTACTTCTGCTAATTCCACGTTAGCTGTTGGGACATGGGCCAAACTAAAACATCAAGTATACAACAAGTATACATCAAATACATTTTTTCCCAAATATAGTTTCTGTCATTTTAGTTAGTTCTTCTCATTTTTTCACCTGTTTAACTGTTTGACTCATGTTTGGGTGGGACCTTGATACTGTGGCTACACTTCCTGATCACTACCGCACATGAGCATAAGGATCTATAATTGAGTACGCATAGATGGGAGCAGGCCCAGAAGTCACTCTGAAGGCAGCATTAGTGATCTGAATTTGATTCAGCCGGTGAAGGTTGATTTGTAGTGGAGTGACATGTGCCCTTTTAGCCTGATCGAAGGCCAGACAGGGCTGCTGCATTCTGGACCATCTGTAAGGGTTTCACTGTGCACAAAGGAGGCATGTCAGAAGGGCATGAGACATAATAGAGGTCATGTGATGGAAACAGTGTTGAAATACCAGATGGATGTCACATTTCTTTACTTTCATTTTGTTTACAATTAAAATGAGAGCAGATGGTGAAAATACTACACATTATTATAGTACCTTCACAATCAGGCTGTGGCCACGAGTTACTCATTAGCTTTACTTTAAGCAGCCAAATAGCCTAAAGCAAATGTTTGCAGAGCATTTGGGAGAACAGAGAGAGTGGTCTGGAATAGTGGCCAGATACTTGAAACTGACAAAGGTCTGAATTTTGAATGTCAAGTTAGTAATAACTGAAGCTGAAAATAAACTGTGGTAAAGGTCCTTTGAGGGAATCGCTTGAGGGGAACTAAGTGCAGAGTGCTGCGTGTCGGTCAGGCAGATTCATTGTAATGCTGGTTAAGTCTGAGGTGAAACTAAGCCTGAAAACTAGCTTGACCAGGACTAGGCTTGTCTGGAAGGTCAGACTGATATAAACCTGCTTTATGAAACACCGGCTTGAGTAAGCAGGCTTACTCTGGTTATCCTGCTTTCAGAAACACGCCACAGATACACAAATACCTGATAATGACCCGCCTCAACCGAGCCACCAAGAACATTCAACCACCAACACAAAAGCAAAAACAAAAATCAGCCGCAGTTGCCACAACAGTGACAGGCGATGACTGCCCAGACACACAGACTGTTGTAGAATATAATCTTATTTATTTACATTGGTAATCACAATGTACTAAAGCAACCATCAATAACATCTCCCTGTTGTCTGACAGTCTAACAGTCTGCTGAATCATTTGTTTACTTCAGACTCTTGAGGAAAGAATTTTCACAGTTGTGCTGCATTCAGGTCATGTGGGATAAAACAGGTTTCTACAGGGAAAACCTATCTCAACTTACAGATGGTAAATAAACAGCAGTAGGAAAAATATGGGAAACACTATTCAGAAATTGTAATTCATGTCAGGCTTCAGTGTATGACTATGTTAGGAAAAAAACCTTTACCTTAACTTTCAGACACTTAACCTCACTTGGAAATGGATTTTAGTGATGGACTGGTGTTAAAAAAAAAGGAAACACCACAAGTCACAACTCTGAAAATGTCACTGCAGCAAGAGAAAGGAAAAGAGATACCTTGCTGGAAACTGGCCTGAGTGAAAGTGAAAGTGAGCAGATCTGGTGTTGCTCAGAAATTCTAAGATGTCTCATGTTTGGGGCTCAGAAGTATCAAAAGTAAGTTATTACTCAAAATTAAATTTTATTTATTTATTTATTTATTTATTGAGAGAGAGAGAGGAGGGAGAGAGAGAGAGAGAGAGAGAGAGAGAGAGAGAGAGAGAAGAGGATGACATGCAAAAAAGTTCCAAAGCCAAATCAGGGATGTTGCGGTTAATGTGGTATGTGGCCCAGACAACAGGAGTTTTGGTCCTGATTCTCCCCTCCCAACAATCAGAGGAGATATCCGGTCCTAGACATTGGTTGATACTGATGTTCGTCCCAGATTATCTTAACATCAGATTTGTTTTCAGCACACGCAGTGGACAGCTGGCAGATGGTGAGGGGACATCGACTGAATTTGACAAAAAAAGTGTATTGGATCACAATCACTTACTCCACCTTTAAAGCATAGATCAAATAATGTTATTTCTTCGATGGAAATCAACTATTGTTCAGAAAGTTCGTCCCAACACTGTTGCTAGAGTTCCAACTAATGTGTGTCACTTGCAGGTTTGCTTTTCTTTCACCTTATGTCCAGTTCATCCTGTTGTGGCTCATTATCTTGCTGTATGATGAACAACTGTCTAACCAGTCCGTCTTCTTTGTTACTTCCTTTTTTCTTTCCATTATGACCACAGTAAACAGTTCTACTTCCTGCAGTACAGCACCACCTTAGTACAGACATCAACAAAAGTTGTTGCATCAACTTTTGTGATTGGACCTGTAGAAATTGTAATGCTAAATGGTAAATGGACTGCACGTGTAGCGTCTTCCTACTCTGATCGACCACTCAAAGCGCTTTACACTACAAGATACATTCACTCATTCACTCGCACGTTCATACTGCACTTTTCTATCACACATACTCACACACTCATGATACATCAGGGGCAAGCGTGGTGTTCAATATCTTACCGAAGGACACTTTGACATGGAGACTGGAGGAGCTGGGGATCAAACCATTGATTCTCCGATAACTGGACGACCCGCTCTACCCCCTGAGCATTAACTTTCAATGCTTCATTTACTTCAATTGTTGCAGGAAAAAGGATTTTTTTTTTCTTAACCTTACCTTTATACCATTTGAGATTATTCACGGGACATGAACTGCTTAAGTCTCAATAAAAACTGAAAAAATGTTCTAAAACTTTTGACCAGTAGTGTACTTGTTAACTTAAAAAGAGCACATACTGAACATTAAGAGTGATTTCCACTCAATGTATCCTAGATGACCTACAGCTGGAGCAGACCAAAAAAAAAAAAAAAAAAGAAAAAAAAAAAACTCCCACTAAACTTTGTCCTGGTTTCAATTTTAGTCTGGCTCCCGACAGCCTTTACTTAAGCCACAATACATAACCTCTGCTGACAGAACAAGGTGTTTGCACTTGGTTGATACCAGTGGATGTGGTTGCTCACCCATCGCCTTGCAGTTGCACAACTTTGCACTCAGTTAGCTGCGGTGGAACACAAAAACTATATTAGATTGTAGTATCACTTTTAACTCTTGTCATGGATAATTACAGAGCAGCCTTTTCGTTTGCTTACATGCTCCTGCCTGGTTGTGCTGCTGCTGCTGCTCAGCACTGATGTGGGTGTAAATAACAGTCCTGTTAAACAGCTTCACACCCTGAGGCTCCTGAACATGTTACAACACCATACTGTCAAATAAGGAAAGAAACTGCACAGTCGCTAAGGCCAACCAAAACTACCTGAATCCTGTTCATGTCTTTTTAAATTCAAGTACCTGAAACCTGTTTATTCAAAATGAAATATGTCCCTTATGTGTTTATCTATTTGTCCAGTTTTATCCAAAAATAGCAGTTTTTAGCTTTTTGACTTTACTCTTTGATGTAAAATATGAAAGATGGCTTGATCGCACCAGTGTTTCAAACTGACTATATAAAGAGAGATATTTTTTACATTTTGTCATTTCAACTGTCAATTCCAACTTGTACACCTGAACTCATTAAATAGCTAAGAGTTGATGCACTAAGATAAAGGACAAGGTAATAGGTATGAAGGGTTCAAGTTAGGACACATGCTTAAGTGCCAAACGTCTGATTTTGGATTGCATTGTTAAAATGCTGGTTTACTGGGGTATAACACCAATTTAACTTCGTATATCCACCTGTCACCAAAGGAAACAACATACTAAACTGCATTTTAAAATAAGCAAAATTTAATTCCGCTCTACAAAACAAATCATTGCAGTACTTTATTCAGTTCGACGTGTTCAATATTTCACCAGGCTGCACTTTATGATATTTAGCCCCAAATATTTAACTAGAACAACATAGAGAAGAGGGTTGTTAGTTTACTAATGTAGTCAGAAGTCTAGCTGAGGTGGTGGACCACAGACCCGGATATAAAAGTGGGCACAAACCTGTTCGACACAAATATCAGCGCACGTTCTGACAGGTAAAACAACTATCCGTGTTTGTTGATAAAAACAACCAACAGCAAAACAAATAACGTCAGAGTTTTTTATCCACGCGTAACAGACTACTGCTGTCGCGCGGGCTTTATGTCTCAACATCAGGTGAACCCAGTCAGTCAAATAAATGACAGTGACCTCGGCTGTGTAAGCTGTACTCACTCCATCTGTTCTTTAAAGGTCCTTTTCTCCTCCTCGTCACCGTTTCACTCATTGCTGCTTAACTCCACAGGCACACTGTATTCCTCTGAGCACACTCAGTAACACAACTGCGGGACTTCGTCGGCTCCATTCCGGCACATAAATTTCATCCTGACTCGCGCTCACCTCCGGTCCGCGTGCATCACAGGCTGAAACAGCTCTGCCGCGGCTGTGAGCAAACCACAGCGGAGCTCTCCGGTGCTGCGTTCAAGTCATGTGCGAAAAACGGAGTACCGACTGCTGTTTTAAAAGTTCAGCGTCGATTGTTTGTAATAGGGAACCTGGTTTGCTGCCAGTAAACAAAAGCAGGTCAGTCACATTAAGTTAAAAACAATTAGACAGGCAAAGCAAACTTCCCAGTAAGCACTCCAGTCCTGACAGTTAACTTGTGTTAAAAGTGCTCATAGAGGACAATACCAGCAGAAATAAGACATGATTTATTGTTTCAAGTAACCTTGAAACAACAAGCAGCCAGTGACTTGGCTGAGTTGTGAATTGGCCAGAAAAGCTTTTATCTTCCTAGGAACCTGTTAAATGTCAGAGAGCATAACTTTCACTTTAACCCCACTTCAACAAACTTCACCATGTGAGGTGCTCTGTGACTCTTCCTAAGGCTAAACACATCCGGATTTCCAAGGAACAAGCTACTCAGAACCACAGCACATTTGACTATATATCAAAGCATTTATGACAAATGATGATGATGAGTTAGATTTGACCAAAAAAAAGGCTCTGCTACCTGGGGAGCTTTCTGTTGATTCTGCTGGAGAACTAACCCTCAATGCAACCCAACCCAACCAGTGCATTAATATTAAATTTTAGTTTAAGCATCAATTTCAGCAGAGTAAAGGTGTGTTAAGACACCAAAGCAGACTTCCCCTTAGGGTTCTGTCTGAACACACCTTAATAGCTTAAAGTATCAGGTTTTAATTGCTGAGCTCACACCTGTATGAATATAATTAGATTTTACTAGTTTGCTGGCAGCCAAGCAGCTGAATCCATGAGGGTTTAGGACTGTCCAAGTGTCAAATCATCAAGCCCTTTATGCACACTTTCCAAAAGTTTGCATTTCTGCAGGCTTTGGCTCAGGGAATTACCCAAAGTTCACAGTGTTGTGATGTTGAACATGGGGTTACCCATGGTAACCGGGGGAAGCCCGGAAACATTAAAAAAAATGAAAATAACCTTTGTAGCCTCACACACTCAATAACTTACCAGGTGAAGTCAGTTAAGTCTGTGAAGGTTCAGGCTTTAGGGGGAACATTGGGATTGGGCCAGTGATAGTGAAGCATGAATGAAACAGCTGATCTGCTAAGTGCGACTTCAGTGCTCTGCTTTAGGAAATAATATGGACCATTTAGTTTGCCACGCTTTGACATGTCCTCTTAATGTTCATGGTACCTTGTAGCATACCTGTCCTCTTCATCTGGTCCCGAGTACTGTGTAGTTGTGAGGAACCATCTTCATCTGGGTCCCACTCTAGGATTGAAATGCAAAAATAAAATGAAGATCCTGAGGTGTACAGGGTTTGCATTGAAAACTGTTGATGTTGTCCCTAAGGGAACAAACTGATCTGTCATATTATTGTATGAGTATGTCTGTGATTACTGTCATCTCCTTGGTAGATTTAACAAAGTGAAAGAAACTGACTGAATGAGAATTATGAAAGTACTGTCTGTTGTTATTTACCCTTTCTTGATGTCTCCCGGACTGATGAAAAAGACAGCAATCCTCTCCGCTGTTGAAATGCACCCTCTCTATAACTGTTGGGCCTTTCTGTAGGAAATTCACATTGAAATGCAGTAATGAAAGAGTTATCTGTCAAGGAAAGGTTCATTTTACATATCTGTGAATGTGTTTAATATGATCCACCATCTTACTTTTAATCCGGAGAGATGAGAAGCTGAAACTCCTCCTTGTGTTTTGAGGCAGTTTTTGCTCCACATTCTGACAGAAAAAGGAATAAAGATACATTCAAATAAAATATAAGAAGAAAAATTTTCTGCCTCGCCAGCAAAAGAAATAAAGTTCTTTGTCAGTCCGGAAACTAATAAAAATATAAAATATTAGTAAAAATAGTAAAATATTCCATTAGGACCCGAGCACTGAGGTGCACCAAAGGTGAAAGGAACATATTGTTTTTGAAGAGATCATTATTATTATTGTTCTGCTGGAAAACTGGCTCAGTTGTGGCCAGTGGGCTCCATAGTGCCTCAAAATGCAGGGTCATATTGGGATAAAGGAAAGACTTTTACTCATACACAGGAAGTGGTGCTGTGTCTTTACATTGTTCTGTCAGTTTGCTGTAACACACCAAAGTTCTGTCACACTCTCTGTGACACTGAGCGGCACTTTTACACAAAACTGAAAAATACTTTTTTTTAGAAAGTAGTTTGAACTACTTTTTCTAACTAGCTTAAGTTAACTAAACTAGATTTCTCCCTGGTGTAGGTTTGCTGTAGTTCAACATCTTCAAGTGTTAAGTAATCAGCTTGCAGAGCTATGTTTTCAAAGTAACTTCTCCAACATTATCTAAATGTAATACTGTACATTTCCCACTTATCTTTTGTAGTAGTTACTCAGACTGTCAAAAGGTATTTTATGTAAATAGTATATTTGTCTGAGCTTATCAGACCATATGTACAGTCTCACACTGTCTTGTCTTTACTTTGCTTTAATAGCTTGTTTGCTCTGCTGTGGCCTTTAAAACCCACATCAGTGTCAAGCCCAAGTCACTGACACACACTGAACAGGATTAGTAAAGCATAACAGTGTTTGTAATATTAGTTGGTTAAAGTATTAAACTGTGTCTGCTTTCTGTTTTTGTTGTTAGAAATTACATATTTCAGTTTCCTTTAACACCATTAGTAAGAATTTAACACCTTTAACATTTGCTATCAAGTCATTGAAAACTTTCCTGCAGGAAAAAATCCTCTGGAACAGGAAGTGATGAGTTATATGCTTCTCATTTGTTTTGAATAAATTAAAGAGAAACTGAGTAGTGAGCATGTGCAGAGGAGGAAACCAAGCAGAGAGCACCACCTACAGTGGTCTCAGGCTTTCGGACCCCGCAGTAGCACCCTGGCTGCTCAACCACTCATCGCCAGATTGTTCAGTCTACTCAGCAGTAGCTATGCTCTCGTCTCTACAGTAAAACTTTCTTGTGTTAATCAGTTGTTATCCTCCAACTCGTCTCCTAACCTGTGTCTCTTTATGCCCAGAATACCAGTGCCTGCCTTCATTTAGCCTTCACTACCCACACCTCCACTGCTCCCTTCATCTCCAGCCGGTCCCCGCCATTCCCAGCTTCACCCCCCCACTACTCGTTTGTTTTATTACTTTAGATGATGGTGTGTAAGAATGCTGACAACAGTTTGTCTGTTAAACACCAGCACTGACAAAAGTTCAAAATTACACCAACACCTCTAAAGATCACTGCTATCTTTTTTCATATGGTCTATCCACAAATTAAAATGTAAAAACGACAATTTGTGGTTTGAGGGAGAGTTTCATATTAGAGTTACTTCCTGACAAACAACAGTGTTTCCATCCACCCAGCTTTGGGACAGATTGTCAGTTATGGTTGGTGAGTTCAGGCTTTGTTTTTGGCCTCTGTACAGACATAATGGGTCAAACCTGACGACCTCACTATGAAAAGACTTTACTAAGCCCTGCACAGTTACTACAGGTTGGCTGCTCCTTGTCAAGAAATTGTTCCAGCACACAGCTCCACCTAAAACCACACATTGTCACTTTTACATTGTTTGTGTTTGGATTAAACAAACATGATGCTTCAGAGGCATCAGACTGAACTTTGGACAGAGCAAGGCTACCTGTTTCCTACTGCCTTCAGTCTAAATACTGAGTTAGGCTAACGACATCCTGCCTCCAGCTCTGCACAAGTATATTTCCCAAAATGTTCAACTACTTGATCAAGTCAGGTTTGGGCCTCTCAGTGGTAGTATATAAAAAAGACACTGTGTCATACTGTGTCACATAATGCACACTCGACACTAACTCCTCCACACCCCAAAACAGACAATAGCATTAGAATAAGACCATTCAGATCCCTCTGTTGTCTCTCAAACAGCACATCAGACCACTGACATGCAGATGTTATTTGAGGCCTCAGGTGAGCGGTTGTCAAGATGCTTTGAGGCCTGTACACACATGTCCTTCCTCTGGCTAATCATTCACTTCAAACAACAGATGGCACTTACAATGACCACGCCTGTGAACACACAATACGCAATGTCGTTTGTGCACAAGAGATACATGTTTATGACTTCTTTAGTTCATCTCTACAGCAGGAGGGTACCACTGACATTGTAGAGCACCTTCATTGGGCAGAAAAGTTTCGACTTTTCTTAATTTAAATGATTTATAAAGTGCGAAGCTTTCAGTTGCAGTGTGTTCCACTCTTCATTCCCAACCTGGCAAAGCAGACAGCTGCCAGTGGTGTAGTAAATACCATGAGACACTCACAGCCTCCATTTTTCTGAAAATGAGCACTTTTATTTTTGACACTCTCTTGACTCTCACCACCCACCAGAGCATGCGGTGGAGGTTATCAAAACCCTATGCCATTGGGCTCTGAGTGTGTCAACGAGGACAGAGGTGGGAGGAACAAAAACACATCAGGGTGGCACTGAAAAAGTGTGGTTAAGATCAAGATAGATGGGAAGATGCAGAACAGACAACAACGATAAACAGAACAACAATGTAATTCCTTACATTGCTGCAATATCTGAAAAACTGTGATCTGTCCACCCTGAGGACAAAACACCCTGGCATAAGCAGAGCGATGTAGTGTACACAGTACACAGACCTGTACACTGGGGAAACAAAACAACCACTTCACAAGTGCATGGCACAAACACGGGAGAGCCAACTCCTCAGGTCAGGACTCAGCGGTCCACCGACATCTGAAGGATAAGGGACACTCATTTTGTCCAGAGAGGGCCGGTGGTTTGAAAGAGAAGTGAAAGAAGCCATCTACGTCAAACTGGATCGACTGTCACTAAACAGAGGAGGTGGTCTCGAGTCTTGAGATCCCTCCCCAGACAACCGAACACCCGACCACACCATGGCTTAGGTGACACTTACGGCTAAATTGTGATCTCAACCCCACAGGAGGTGAAACGCCTGGAACTCCCCACCAGCCAGTTAGAACTGAAGCCTTTCAGATGAGAAGTGAAACGTCCAGTTGCTTTCGTACAGCTCAGAGAGATTCAGCTGTGAGGGACATTATCCAGATCACAAACATCTGGGACTGACCAACAAAGATGAAAATATATGTTCAAATAAAAATATATTTTTTAACCATTTTTGCCATTGCATGTTATTAATGGAGAAAGTGGTGGCTACATGTGTACATTATTTTACTGGTGGCCATTATCAAAGATACACTCATTGTAAAGAAGCAGGAAGCAACGCTGGCAGTTTGGACACGTGTGGGCCTCAGTAGCTCAGCGAGGTTGCGTCAGGTGAAAGTGAGCTAAGAGGTGTGGCCCAGGGACAGGCCCAGGACTGAGGTCTGTCAACTCACTGCTGCTCACTATATTATCACTGGTCCAAAACAACCCAGGCCACCGGGAAAGGTCCCAGTGCTCCAGACCAGTATCTATATCTTGAAACAACAGAATAAGGCAGTTTGCGCTGCTAGAATTATGAAAAATTGTTTGTAGGAAATTTTGAAATTAGTTCAGTTGCATCAAAATAAGTTGAAATATTCCTACTTGATCTTTTCCTAATAAAAGCTGCAGATAGTTTATATGAAAAATAATCAGCAAAATATGTAAATTAACTTTTTGCAGCTGTTAGAAAAAATGCTGAGGAGCAGAAGTAAAAAGTAGCTGGAAATGGAAACAATAATAAAGCAAGTAAAATACACATCTGTAATTAAGTACAGTAGCTTAGTATAGTTATTATTTTCACTATAATTCCACCCAGAAGTGACACAAGGACAATGTGTGAATATTCTGGTCATGGGTTTCAAACAATAGCCCCGCTCCCAGTGTTACATTGGGACATTATCCATATAATCCTGAGAAAGTGAAAGTGGGAAAAGTATCAGTCTGCACCTGCTCTGTAATCAAACTTTGTGTTTTTGTTTCACTTACACAATGACGGTCTGATGTAACTGTAACTACTCTGGTGGGTAGAAAACCTTTTAAAGTGAAGTGATAGAACTGGTTTTATAACACAATTAACTGTGTTCAGTGTGTGGTTTGTAATCAGTTCTAGGTTTTACAACACTTAAACAAACTGTTGTTTAATTGTTTAGTTTTCTAGCTGAGACAGGTGCACAGGAAGTTGCAGGAGCTGCTAGTTGAGTGGAGTAGTTTTTTTAGGGTAATTTCACTGAGAGGCAACGTCTGTTTTACAGTATACCAATATTTTTTCTGTAAACATACAACTCCCCACCCGCCCCCCGCGCCCCGCACCCCGCACCCCACCCAACACCCCAGAATTAACATCAAAATGGTGTGAAATCACAGGAAGTAAAAGTGAAATTGTCAAGAACAAAGTTCTCTATTCCTCCTGTCATGTGATATTCACAGGAAATGTCAGTTTCTCTAATGTTTTCTCTAATGTAATCTCTTTACATTTCACTGCGTAGTTTTGTTCTAGTTAACTAATTGCCACTGACTGTTGTAGTGCGCCTTCATTCTGAATTCAGTCAGTCTTTTGCAAGGTCGGCATGCAAGTGTCATGTTACAAGTATATTCAAACAAATAATGCAGCTTCAAATTCAAAACACAAAATGCGTAGAACACACTCACCACCTTTGCTTGCTGTGACATCTTGTCTTGGCTGAGCAGATGAAAGAAGTGTATTAAGCCACTGGATCCACTGTCATGTGCTGGTTTTGACACTACTTTGATTTAGTTCTTCATCAGTAAGTACAGGCTAAAGACTCTTCCATCCTATGCACAGTCACCTCGTGTGCAGCTGGTAACGGTGAAACAGCAAGTGTATATGTATGAGGAAGTGCGGGTCTTGAAATGTGCAGTTGATGGACTTCAGTCTGAGGCTGGGATTTCCTCTTTCATTGCTAAAAGACAGTGACGTAGAAACCACAATGTGGGAGTGTGAATGTGTGTGTGTGTGTGTGTGTGTGTGTGTGTCTGCATACGTGTCTATTTTGTGTGTGAAGTGAAACCTGTTCATCCACTTTTGAAAGCAGTTAAAACATGTATTACAGGAAAATTGTACAACTGTTAATACTGTGTATATTCACTCTATATTCTATATACCTGAGTCTGCTTGTGTTAGCAGTCCGATGCTAACTAACTCAAGTCAAGTTTATTATTTGTACAAGACTATTATATACTGTGTATATGTGTGTGTGTAGATAATGCATATATACATGTTTACATACACATATACATATAGGCTGCTGCTCTCTGATAGGACGGTTCATAACAGTTTTTACACCTGTGAAAAAGAAGAACTGAATCATAGGGGAAACACCATAATCTGTACGGCAGAGTTCTCTGCCTTTTTTATAGCCGAGTTCCTTGTTTGTAGGTTTTGAATTTAGCAAAAATGGGTCATGGACAATTACTGGAGGGATTCTTTCCTTCACCACTTACAAGATGTGACAAAATAATTATTTTTTCAAGGAAGAATGGTGCTTTTTGTTTTAATGTATAGTTATTACACTGCAATGACAGATGGGCATTGTTAGTGTGTATCAATGCTGATGCTCCTACTGGGGAACACTTTATATTAAGGTCTTGTGGGTTATGAGCTGTTCCCCTTTCCTCCACACTTTCCTCCTTCCATCATTTTGACAGATGTCGATTTCAGTCATAGAAATTAGTTTGAACCTGTCTCCTGTGCAGGTGATAAAGTTCATTTAACAGTCGGCAAACTGAAAATACCTAACTATAACCTACTGAATAAATAATGTTCAAATACCAATAGAAGCTCCAGGCCACAGGTGCGTATCAGGATTATGGTCCAGGCACCGGTACCAATTTAAGATCTCTAGCTGTGATCACAGCATCAGTCTTTCTTCAACTATCACATATGGCTGTAATGTTCGGGTCTTGCACACCCCCAACACACTTCCTTCAGGTGTCCACATTCTGTCCACAAAGTGCATGTCTGCTGCTAGTCTGCCGCAAAACTTACAACCCCCCCTTCTTAATTACAATCACTCTCTGTGCATTATACTGTGTCACCGACACCAGTTTTACTCATCTGTCTCTTCCTGTAAGAAACTTTGGTTCCTCTTCCTTCCTTCAGAGTGTTAGGACCTGCCCTTCTCATATCTTTTATACATGTAGATAATAGTGTGATGATAAAGTCTCCATAATAGTGTGATATACATATAATTTACTATGTTCTGGAGCAAGATCTGACTTCTTAGTGAGCTTCATTTTCTTGGAATAGATCTGTTGGCAGAGCAAAGGAACTTATGCAAATCATCAGCTGTTTTGCAACTGTGGGGAGGGTACATGCGTGCATGTGCGTGTACTTCACGGTTTATATGTTGCACATCTCAAACGGTCTGTGTGTAGAATTTGTTATGTGTGCAGGGACAATGGCAGACACTGACCTTCTGAAGTTGGACAGAACATGTTGAGAAGAAGAGTGTAGAGCGTCTGTGGCAGGAACAGTTAATGCTGAGAAGGTCTGGCTATCAGATGAAAATTTCCCTCCTTTTTAGTCTGAGCAAATTATGTAGATTGGTGTTAAGTAAAACTCAAGTATTTCTCTAAAACAAAAGCAAAGCTAACAATTGCCTTCAGGTGTTAGTTTAACAGCCACAAAATTCACCAGAACTCTATGGTTAGATCCCACTTGATTTACAGTAGCCAAATAACCAACCGGCCAAATTATGCTAAATCCTGATTGGTGCATGAAAGTATGTGACATCATGGTCCCTCACATTTCAGACCTGTGAAAAGAGCAGAGAGAAAAAAAAGAAACAGATAGTAAAGCATTTCTGGTCCTTTGAGTGATGCACCTCAGCTCTAGAGACCGGTGGTGTTTCAGAATTAACAACGTTCTGACTTCACAATGTTGAACACAGGGGCCCTCTGGTGGATTAATGTACTGGCCCCCATGTCTGACTAAGACGGATTTCAGGTCTTCTGTTAATGATCTGGTGAAGTGTGTGTTCAGTGACTACAATATTAACCTCTGGGATTGTAGATTGTACATTGTTCCTGGATGAACCAAGATTAACTAGGAAAATAGGAGAAGATGAAGAAAAGGAAAAAAAAAATTCTATGCAAGAAGATGAAAAGTTTACAATGAGATCAGTTGACTAATCACTGCACAGCTCCACAGTGAGGGGGTGTTACCATTCAGTGAAACACTCCTCTCTGCTCGGAGACAGTCTGCAGGATGGAGGAGCGATGACTGCAGGAAGCAGCCTATGTTGTTCCAGCCAACATTTTCATAAGGTTGGTTGTAATGACCATTTCATGTCACTAGGGGGCAGTACCAGGGGATAAACTCCCTGTCGCAGTTGGAGGAGATCATACACATGTTACAAATACTGAAGATATAAAAACAGAACAAGTAGTGAAAGTGTGGAGATAGACGAGCAGAAATCCAAACAACATGATTATGTCACTGTCATATCTCTTCCGACGGAGGTGTTCCTGCCTGTCACTCGTCCTGTGATGTGATACTGCACAAACTGGATCAGGACGTCACTCAGAGCCACACAGTCTGGACATGTCGGAGAAATGGGTCACAGACAAGGACTAATCACAAAGTCCTTGTCCCACAGGGTGGAGTTTCATTGTGCCTCTGGTCCAACAGCACGACACTGAGCACATCAGAGATAAATCATTTACATAACGGCTGCTGGGGTTCAAACACTCAAAGACAGCTCCTGTATGAGCAGGGTTCGTCAGGGTTGTCCGTTCGTCCGTCCCATTCTCATGAACGCGCTATCTCAGTAACATCTTGAGGGAAATTTGGCACAGACATTCACTCGGACTCACGGATGAACTGATTAGAATCTGGTGGTCAAAGGTCAAAGATCACTGTGACTTCACAAAACACGCTTTTGGCTATAACTCACACACTACTAATGAAACGACTTTTATGCAACTGTCAAATGGGATAAGATGGTGAAGGGATGACGTTTAATATCCGAAAGGTCAAAGGTCAATTTCACTGTGACATCATAAAGTTCTGCAAAAACAGTGTCATTTTCAATGCTATGACTCAGGAAGGAAAGATTGTGATCATATTTCCTGCAACTTGACTGATTGGTGGAGGAAACAACAACGAGGTGGTGATTCTAGTTACACTTGAAGTCTGTTCCCCTGTGTTTTATGGGCATAAAGTCAACGACTGCGTATAGGACTCATTTTTGTGCCTAAACCAGACCAAACCTGAAAGAATAAGAGCTTCAGGACAAAAATACTAAAATGTCTTCGCAGGAGGCCAGTTGTTCATCAAATGAACTGTCATGTCATTTCCGTTTAATTTAACAGAGATGTCTGGAAGAAGTTATGAAAGCAACAGATAAAAGAAAGGTCAAAAGACTAAGTGACTAAAAAAATGTTTCTGAAGATGAGCCACTCTCTGCTCTTCACACTTTATCATCTGTGTTACTAATCTTAACAGTGTACCCAGATTAATCACTATCAACTGTGCACTTGTGTTATTGTCATATTCATTCATATTCACTGCAGTGTTTTAAATCCTGCATCATTTACATCCGTGTTAACCAGGTCACAGTCTTCCTCTTCTCTACCTTTGCTGGTGCACTGTTATGTGTCATATTCATGTCATATTGTTTAAAACATAATTACAAGCAGCCAAGTGGGAACTCTGATATTCCAGCCTCCACCTTGTAATTATAAATCGACATTGGGAATTTCTGACAGTGACAGTCTCCCCCACAGGCACATCAAAACACTGTTGGCAGAAGGGCAGTTACATCCAAATAAAATCCTCCACACTGTCTGAACTCTAATTCAATCCAGTCACCTCATTTTATAGCAGCTTGACACTGGCTTTTTGTATCTAGTTTCCCTTGATAACAAGGTGATGTAACACAACAAAAGAAGCTAATTCAGTTTCTCCTGGAGCTCTTCGAAAAAAGACAGACTGTCTCTACGGCATGACAGCTAACTGTTAGCATACTGACAGGTTATGTAAAACAGAGCCCGCCAGCGTCATAGCCTATGATGCTTGCATGACTCATAGGCTACAACAGCTTTGACAACGACACAAACAGACCAATTAGTGTTGAATTCAGATGCATGCTGCATTGTTTATGTTTTTGTATATAGGTAACTGGCTATTTATTAAGAAGATATACTAAAACTCACAGCTGAGAAGCCAACTACACCATTGAAGCACTGGGACTTTTCTACCTTTGAAATAGCACCGAGAGGTTCGAGTGTGATGTTGCATCAGTATACCAAGGTCTGGATCTCCACCTGTATTAGGTATTTTGATTTTTCCAGCATTGGGTGATGTGCACTAACATGTAATGTGGGTAAATGTGTTAAATTACACCACCATATAAGTCAAGTTAAAAAATCATAGCAGGAATTGCATAACTCTTAATATGACTCACTGAAGTAAAGGAAGTTTACAGAGGTGCAAATAGTGTAGTCACTTCCAGTTTGTGAATATAGTGTGAACAATGCTGCCCTCTAGGGAGCTGAACCTTCACCGCACTAGGATGCTGGCAGTGGGACATCCTCAAAATGTCTCTTTCTTTGGGACTGTAACACCTCCTGAACTAGTGATTGCTGTCACCTGCAGTGAAGGTCCAGTGTAGACAGCCAGACAGACACTGTCCTGTGTTGACGGCAACAAAACTAAGCATGTGGTTGGTGGTTGGAGGCCAGTTTGTCCCACTGGCTTAATCAAACATGAACACTGCAGATAAGGAATCTCAGTCCAGCACTACAGAGAGGACGGAGGGGGATGTTCACTGTCATCTCGCTGTGAGGAACAAAATGTAATACCAGTTCAGACTGTACTTTTTTTTTTTGTTAAGCATTGTTGTTGTCATCACTGTGTAGTGTACATTCAGTGTTGGGTATGTGTTCCATCTGGTTTGTGTATCTATCTAGGGATGAATATTGCCAGACACCCAGAGCTTCTTTTCTTTCTTCTTTCCCAAAGGTAGAGCGGGTCATTGGTTTGATCCCCTGCTCCTCCTGTCTGCATTTCAAAGTGTTCTTGGGCACAATACTGAACCTAAAACTGCCCCTCATGCATGTGTCAATGTGCATCACCCTGATTGCCTCAACAAAAGGCCAATGGGATTTTTACATTGCTTGTTGGATTACAAAGTAAACTCTGTGACATACAGAAGTTTATGATACTTACACGTTTTGTTCACCAGGATAATCTTCACAAGTGAAAACCACATTATCATTTTAAAGCCTAAATACAAATCACCAGAAGCACTGTTGCTGTCAGCTCTGTTGTTGATGCGTTTACACAATGTGTTATTGGTCCAGGTCGAGTGCTGGCTGTTCGCCTGGCAGCTTGTCGTTGTGTTTACAGCTGCTCTGCTGCAGATGTGACTCTGCTGATACAGCAGCAGGAAAAGGAGCATCAGCAGCCTTGACTGTGCTTCTGTAGCCAGAGGCAGGTGGGCCTGTTGACACTCTATAGAAATAACAGGCTTTGAGCACAGAAAAAAGCAGGCATTATTTATAATAATAGACTTGCTCATTGGTCACATTGCGAGACAGTGGAACTGAAATGAGTGAATGCAGCTGCAGAGAGGTGAGGAACACTCATGTCATTTACTCCAGATTTCAGACCTTGAAGTCTGCATGAAAGGTGTATCTGTACTTCTCTATATGAAACTTGCTGGAACCAGTTGGAACAGAAAACCAAAAAGGGCGATTATGCTGTAAATCAACTGTTCCTGAAGAAAGTTACATGGTTCCTTCATCACAGACTTGTTAATCTTGTCAAATATATAATTTGTGCAACATGTTACATTTGTCCTTTTGGTCTGACAAAAGCAGCTCACTCATGGCCATGAGATCAAATGTGAGTGGGGGATTTCTTAGAGCAGCTTCGGATGGGAAGAGATGGGAGTGAATAATACTATCTGACTGTGACGCAAGCAGCCACAAGGAGAAAGCTCTCCCCTACTTCCTTATCAAGGTGACTGTGAACAGCTGTTACTATGTTGTGGGTCAAAAGGCCAGAAACACCTTTCTGCCTGAGAAGAACTTGACCAGCCCGCTGACACCCAAATCAGCACCTCAGCTAATTATATATGTCACTCAATAAAGGCTTCTGTACACTATGATAATGGATACTAGGCAATTAAAAAACGATAGCAAGTGGGCTGACTTGTAATAACCTCTGTTTAAATACTTGTTGTAATATGTAAATACTTGTCGTCACTATGTTATCGGTGACTTTGTTAGCTTGACTGTAATTTCATAGGAAATCTCTGTGGTGTGACTGCTAACCAACAGTTAGCTGAATTATTTCCTTCTGTGTTGTAGCAGTTTCTGCATCTTAATTACTATGAAGCTTGCTGCGAGAAACCTAAGACGAATCTGTTGTTAACATAACTAGAATTACCGCCTCATGGTTGTTTACTCCATGTCACA
This sequence comes from Seriola dumerili, assembly GCF_002260705.1. Lineage (NCBI taxonomy): Eukaryota > Metazoa > Chordata > Actinopteri > Carangiformes > Carangidae > Seriola > Seriola dumerili. Next base: position 447,330 of record NW_019174680.1, read on the forward strand.
GTGAAGTTGACCTTTGACCTTTTGGATAAAAAATCCTTATAGACATTTAGAGTTAAATTGTGTCATAATTAGTGTACAGTTGTGTGCGTTTTGTGAGTCCAAGTGGACATTTGTGCCAAATTTGAAGAAATTCCCTCAAGGCGTTACTGGGATATTGCGTTTACGAGAATGGGATGGACGGACGGACAACCTGAAAACATAATGCTTCCAGCCCTGGCTGTTCAGAAGAAGAAGCTGTGTACCAGTTGGTTCACGCTTTAGCTGGTGCATCAGGGAACATTAGCAATGCACATTACTGACCTACCCATTATTCTGTGAAGGAGATTTATTTGGTGTTCAGTGTTTACTTGGTCCATTCTTAACTTTTTGTTTCTACATTTCCTCACAATGCTGAAATACAATCATTTTTAACTGTATACTGTACCTGGTCACAAATAAAGGCAACTACTTCCTTTACAACACAACACCCCCCTCTCCACAGACATGATGATGAACAATGTTTCTACCGGTCATGGCCCTAACAAGTTGAATGTCCCACCATCATGCCCAAAATAAACATTCTGCAAAAACATAGCCTAAATTACTTGTTACTTTACTGCTGTGGAAAAGGTGGCCCAATGAGCACATGTTAGCACTGGAAAGTAACAGTGACGACTGTCAAACTTACACATACAAGGATTGGAGATAAAAAGTTCGACCAACGATAAAAAACATGAAATGCAAAGAAAGTAATATTCACCAAGATTATTTAGTGAAGAGGCTCACATGAACATAAATCACAGACCAAGTGCACAATCCAACACAAATCATTATCTTCGTTACTGTTGTTCTGAGTTTCTCTTGGTGTTTTTTGGATTTCTGATCACAAGTTTGTCCATTTTGTTGAAGCAAAGTCTCTTTGGTCAAAGCAAGTTTCCAGCCAGCCTTATCCTACATTGGCGCTTCGTTAGACCCCGCTAAGCTGTGCGCGTGTAGCGTGTGCTGGGTCTGGTGGAGTGTGGTAAATGCTAGATTGAGTCAGTCGGATTGGATCAGTCAGATCAATCAGCTCTGTGATTGGTCGTAACAGGTAGGGGCAGACCTTATCATAGATTGTATATAAAATTGGATGTCGACTCCAGTTCTGGAAAATGAAGCCAAAGCAGAAGTGCCTTAAATTTGCATTCTATCGAATGACCATCAGGGGGCGACTCCACTGGTTGCAAAAAGAAGTCAGATTGTATTGAAATCTATGGGAAAAGGACTCTACTTGTCACTTGATTTATTACCTCAGTAAACGTTTTCATTATGTGTTTATGGTCTGAATCGCTAGTTTGAAGTTTTCTCCAGTACGACATGATGTTCATTGTTTTTAAATTATGGTCCTATAACGATTTAACAATTTTCTCAATATTGCAAAATAACAAGTGTGGGGCTAGCTAGCATTAGCATTAGCAGCTGGCATTAGTATTCTTTTTTTCTTTATTAGTGACAAAAACAAACTGAATAATTGCAAAAATAATGATGGTATTGATAACAATTATAATGCTAACAATGATATATAATTGCAATAAATGATAATGGCATTGGTCATTGATGAATGAATTTAATGATTTCATTGATTTCACAAGATTGCGAAATAACAATTGGGGGGTGCTAGCTTGCTAACATTAGCAGCTAGCATTAGCAGATAGCTTGCTGGCATTGTTCATTGATGAATGAATTTACCGATTTATAAGCTTGCAGAATAGTACAATGTGAAAAAGTGAGAACTTCTAAATGCACTGTATGTCTAACTGATTGATCTGTCCAACAGCCATCTCTAGTATTCTTTCCCAACAGGTGCTTCCCACCAGGGACTTTCTCAAGGATAAGGTGTAATTCAGGCAGAGTTTATGACCTAACAGCTGCTTTCACGGCACTGCTGTGTGTGTACTAAATTCTTACACAAATATTAACATTAATATTTGAAACCTTTCTCTGTTTCTCTCTCTCCCTCCAGGTGATAAGTTTCTCCTGTACCTCCCATTCTACTAGTAAGTTATATAAGTTTATCGCGCTACAGTGACACACTATCGGCTCTTGAGGAACAAAGTGGTATTACAAGATGAGACGGACTGTTCAGGACATCTTGCACCAGTTACACATTGAACCTTTTTAAGGCAATCTGCAGTCACTTATTTCTGCCCCATTAACCCCATTACCATTCTGTTCAAAGGAATGCATTTTATTTAGTATTGCTATATATTGGGTAAACTTTAAATAAAGGGCTGATTTGTTTTAGCATTTGTAAGTGTCCACGATTTTTTAGTTTTAATTCATATATATGTATTAGATGAACCTGGATGAAACTAATGAAGTATAATGGAACAGGCCTGCAGTAAATCCTCCTTCATGAGGATTATACACAAAATAGAAACTAAAATGAAGCTGAAATGCGAATCACAGTTTTGTCTCCTGAGCTGTAGAAGAGCAAAGTTTCTTAAGGAATTTCCTAGTTATGTGACTGCAGTACAATAGCCTTGCAGTTAACAAATCAATGAGTAACGTCATAACAGTTTGCCACTTGGGCCTGACAGCCAGAGCCCTGACGGGGCTGACACAACTCACAGCAGCTTAGTCCCTGCTGCTGATGCAACCTAACACCAACCTGGACTTTGTAATCAAATAAAATTGGGCCCTATTGTACGCTTTCGCACGTGGTTGCTCGGCATTTTCCATGGGGGCTCGGACCTGGAAGCTGATACTGTGGATGTATCGGCGCTTATGCCCCCCGTCAATGAAAACTGAGATAATGCTTATGAAGCATAGAGGAGCCCTTTATTTTATCAGCAGCTGTACACACAGGGAGGAGATGGCCTTCACAACTCTTGGAATGAGATGATAATTTCGACCATGTCAAAGTAAAATGATTCGGCAGTTTATGAAACCCACTCTGTGTCAAAACAAAAGTTCACGTTGTTTTGAATATTGTATTGTTATAAAATATTTTTGCAATTCAAAACCCTGCCAAGTGAAAAACGCCAGAGGAAGAACGGCTCAAACCAAGTTTTTTAACAATATGAATCCACAGTTGTTTTGATATTTATTACAGTCATAATGAAATAAATAATGAATGTATTCAAAGTCTTTTACATTAAACATGTTCATACACAAAATTTAAAACAATAAACAACATGCTAGATAATCTCAGACAGAGGAAACATAAAAAAAATCATTACAACAGAAATAGAAATAAGCTCAGTCAGAACCATTCAGTAAGTCCACAAATGTCTTCAGTACATTCTGCCCTAATGTCTGTATCCAAAACTCAGCGTATAGCTACTGTCATTTAGTCAAAGTGCTATAAAGAAAAACAAAAAATGAAAAAGTGAAAAATAAAGTAAAACAGACTAATGAGAAAATATCATTAGCTACAGTGGCTAACAAGCTAGCATCTCAGTAACATCGTTATTGGCTAGCTCTTTGTCAAAAATAGAACCAAAATGAAGGAACCTAACATAACATGCCACTGTCAGGTCCCTGTCCAGCAGCAAACAGCAGACATACACAGTTAGAGACCAGCTGGTGAACATAGTGGTTCATTTAGCAGCTGAAGAGTCTGATATTTTTTTTCGGAGGTGGTGGAGACCAAAAACAGAGCTAAAGGAGAGGGAATACAACTCCAAATGAATGCTACATGTTTGCTAAATATCTAAATAAGTCACTGGTTGCTAACACATTCATGACACAGACATGATAATGTGTTAAAATTTTTTTCAAATAAATTACTACTGTTTTAAATAAACTGGAAACACATGATGAACGTCATGCCAAATCCTCACTAGGGACTGAAATGACTGGAAGCCTCAGGGCTGTGAGTTACTGCAGTGGAAAAGGGCTGATAAATAACCAGAAACCAGAACAACCAGGAAATCTTTGTACACATTCAAATTGTAATTTCTAATATAGGAAACCATCTGTTTGACTCATTTAAAAGCTGAATGATCATCACCATTAGCATTTACTGGTGAGTTTCAACAAGCTGAGTTTTACCTGTGGCTGGCCTGGCTGTGCATCACTCAGAAAACAGTCAGCCACTCAGAAGAAAACCAAAACTGTTCTTGCTTGAGCTCCAAACAGAAGCATGAGAAAACCAATTGAAACAGGTACTGAAAACCAAACATATATCTTCTTATGGATATCAAAACTTAAAATTACACCGGAAAAGTGTAAAATATGGGACCTTTAAAGCTAAAAGAGTGTGGATGGATTTCATGGATAAGGGAGAGCAGCTGAATTTTTTCCTGGAGCTGAGGCGATCCAATATGGCTGCCAGTGGGTGTATTACTTCACATGACAGCTCCAAGTCTGTTCCCCCCAAATCTGTTCATAATCTGGTGCTCTGGAGTGATTTTCCGCCACTGTTATCCAGAGAAGTTCTTAACAGTCAGAATCAGACTTTCCAACTTGCTGGGTCCAATCCAGAAACTATAAATATGCAGCTCTTCATGAGATCAGAGGTCAAGACTCAAATCTCATCATTCTTTGAAGGGGACTCTCAGAGGCTGCAGGAGGCCTGCTGGATGTGTTCACTATGTTAATCCTCCTGTTTGATGATTTGCGTTTCCGTTGGCCTGAAGGCTGTGTTTTCCTTCTAGATGCGTCCCTCTTTGGACTGTTGGGAGTTCCCAGGTGCTCTACAAGTCTCTTGTGAAATACTGCTTGGAACTGTTGTGCCTGCAACACAAAGATAGGAAAAAATGAGTTGATTCAAGGACAGCTTGGCTATAGTGGGTAACCTTGCACTAATCAACTAGGATTTATCATTGATATCAAATTGTTGTGGTGTTTTGTGGTTACTGAAGTCACTACTTTCACATTTAATGTTTCCATCTTACACTGTATATGTCTGTCATATTGTGTTTCTCTGAAATAATTGTTTAACTGATTCTCACAGTTTTGCTTCTTGTGGAGGTTGTTGCCTCATGCTAACTGGACTGCACTGTAGACAGCAACGGAGCTTGACAACATATTCTTAACTCTGTTTTATTTGTCATTACATTGAGCTCTGGTCATGTTATAACAAGTGGTCATAATTTAGGGGAGATTGTAACCCTGGATTTAGGCTATGTCCACACTGCTACGTTTTAATAATAGCATCTGTTCATACTAACACTATCACATGACCATTCACGTAAACTGACCATGCACGTGCCAGTATAAACAGGAAGCAGATTGTCTACTCTGCAGTTGGTTAGTTACAGAAAATACTACGAACGAGGAACAGCAAAGACAGTTGTAGCTTTATAATACAATTTAATCTAACTGCACAACAGCTGCTAGCAAAGACAAGGTCAGTGACTCTTTCAATTCATTATCCATGTTGCATTCCCCACTGGTTGTCCAGGGTAATAAGAACCAATTAGGAAGCAACTGTGGGTGTCTATGTCATCGTCTCCAAGGTCTTTGTTTTTGCCCGTCCAGACTACAATGCAACTGCGGAGTTTTCAAACTACAACGGGGCTGGCAGCGCTTCTGAAAGTCTCAGATTTAGGCCCTTGAAAACTCCAGAGTAGTGTGGACAGGAGTAAACGTAGCAAAAGAGATGTGTTATAAAACTAAAACGTAGCAGTGTGGACATAACCTTATTTCAAGGACAGTCTTGCTGTGGATGTGAATGGCTTGATTATAAAGGAAAGCCAAATCCAGTCAATGCTGAGGACCATGAAGTGCGTTTGACAGATGTGGAAAAAGCTAGTTAGTGTAGTTAGTAGCTTGTAGCTCTTACCACATCCAGCTGTGTAGTAGTGTGTGCTGCTGTTGTTGTGGCTGGGTAAGCTGTGATGTGCTGCTGGATCTTTGGTTTGGCACAATACATCTCCAGATGCTGAAGTTCACAGCCGGCTGGCCGGCAACACTGATCCACTATCCCCTTCCCTCTCGGCCGAGCACCATAACCAGACCACGTACCTTTACCTGCAGAGGTAAACAAGAAGCTCATGTCAAACCTTCCTTACTTTCAGAAAGAAAAACAGGTCTCATGAGGCCACTCAAGCCAAAACATGCAATGTTTTTGACAAAGCGTCCTCCACTGATTCATCACACACTGCAATGCAAAGTTAAATTCACTGGACAAAACAGCCACACTGATGGTGTAGCTGTTGGAAGAGCCTTTCCAGTAAGAGAACTGAAATGAAATCTAAAAGGTGGCACTGTAGGAAAGATCATTGGGTCATAAAAATCAAAAGCGTGCAGAGCCTGAATGTGATTAATGAATAATGTGACTTAAATTTTTTAAAAATCATGAAAATCCACAGACAGTTGTCAGGAAATATTCTTCAGCTGCCACTCTATGTTGTAGGTGCCACTAGTGAACGTTTTGTGTTGATTGTGACAACTTCTCTACAAGATTATCCTCATACCATATGTTTTTCAGTTTGCCAACACTGGTATTTTTAGCTACACTAGCTGCATGGCTCCAGGGATAACAACGTCTTGATGAAACCTGATTGACTCTATTGACTTTTCATCTAGTTAATCTTCAATTAACCAGTGAAAAATCTCAATATAGTCTTGAAGGATTAGAACTTGTAAAGACTTTCAAGCATAATCTTGTTTGATATCTGTATAAAATGGGCCATAACCTCACAGGACAATACAGTCTATACTGAGAATTGTCAGTTGTTGTATTATTTGAGAGGCTCTCTGCTCCTCCACTGCTGTTCCTCCCTTTCTGCACCTTCTTCTGTTATTAATGTGAAAGCTGAACCGGCCTCAGATAACAAGTGTTTTAACAACAAAGCTATCACACACTGAGGCACAGTGTTCTGGTTGGTACACAACCATTTTGGTGGATTGCCACCACTCTGATAGCAGATGGAGAAGGTGGCCTTGGTCAGAACAGGGGAAAGGTAATCAGGTGAAAGGGCTTATGGGTAAGGCTCTGTGTGCAGTAGGAGAAATATTCTATTGATAATAATATTTTCAAATTAAAAGCTGCAAAACAGCCTTACAGTATGAAGTGTTTGATCCCTGTTGCAGCAAGCAGCTCATTTGTGTCTTCTCATGATGAATATTATATACTATAATACTAATATACTGTTATTGTATGCTGCTGCTGAGAGGACTCTGTATTGATATGTTACTGGGTGATGACACTCCTGCTGGCTGCATCTTATCTTCTAATCCCGCAGTTTATTTACTCACATCGCTTTTTGAGCGTCCTGTGAACAAGCAGTTTATTTATGTTCCAGGCAAACATCATAATATGTCCCATACTGACAATATGACTCATGACTGGGAAACACGTAGTCTGTATGTGCCTAAATAAAAACTGTGGTCAGTATCTTCAGTCAGTGATACAACAGCACTATAGGAAAAGATCAATCCCCCATGGGGAGCCAGTGGATGTCTGTGCATGCAGTGGGAGGAGGCCCTGGTCAAATAAAGTTGTATATGAAGCGAAAAATGAAAAATGGATTGGCAAAAATTTGAGAAGCTTTCTAAGACATGTTGCACTTTTAAGAGAGTCCCTAACTTCAGCTTGTTATTGTGCATGGTGTCAGCTTCAACATGGGATTGTGTTCAGATTTGTTCATGATCTTTATACCTAAAATATCTTCTTGTATTCACCTGCATTCCAGTTTACAGAGGATGGATCCAAAAGATGTTGGTGACCTCATAACAGTTTCAACTTGTGTAGAAGAAAAGTCTAAATCTCATTGGCAGCTCCTTAGGTGGATCATGGAAGATCAAGATAGACTCACCTAAATAGATTCCACGATCCCCACACACAAATATGAGGTCACTGAGGAGATCAGAGCCGCAGCGGAGTCTGGCTGCTCCTGAGGGAAGCGGCCAGCCGGCCAGGCACATGGCACAGTAGAACATACACATCTGAACGCACAACACCTGAGGACGAGAAGAAAAATCTCAATACACAACTTTAACACAAAACATGCAACATGCAAAAGGTTTGGTGCTTTTTTCTTTCCAAGCCCCTGATCAATTAAATTCATGCACTTGTGCCACTCTGGTGGCCAACCATCCACCTTAACTTTGTTGCATGTCATTGTCTAAAATTGCCAAAATTGCCTTGAGTTATGGGCTTTGAAACAGCATTTAGACGAAGGTGGAGGGAGATGTCTGCAGAAAATATATTTAAACAGAAAGTGGAAATAGAAAATTGTCCTGTACAAAAAACAGGGAATGTGAAAATGCCTGGTTATCCTGGAGTACTCAGACACCAGTGTTTCTAAATGCCTGGCCCTGCTCTTTATAATAAAGAGTCATGATCAATGGTAACTTCCCTGATTTTATTCTGAATGTGAGGTAACTGAAGAAACACTATGGACATGATTCCTAATGTAATCATATTATATCAGACTGGATATTTAGTAAACATGCAAGAGTCCAGCAGGTGTTTCAGCCTTTCCCTCTCCTTTGACCCCGTTTTAGATAGAAAAAACTATCATGACCCCGTCCAGCAACTAGACTGGTGTCAAACTGTAAATTCTATTCTATGGACGGAGCCTCAGTGGACTAAATACAGACATTTTGTTGAAGTGAAATATGACAAGTGAGTAAATGATCATAACTCTGTTCATTGGGACGGACAGTGAGACGTGATTGAAAGCTCTGGACAAATCAGCTATTTCACCTTTAGTCCTGAAATGATCTATAAATTATTTAGTCTAATTTTGACTAAAAAGATGTTAAAAGAATAATAATGTTGTATTCAATTAATAATGAAAAAGTTTCCACCCTAATTCATTTTCCATTAGAAATATAAAATTAGTTATACATTTATAATAGATCTGTCTCATAAATGTCCCCCTCCCCCATCAAGCTATTAAGTGACTCAAGGGTCAAAACTGGGATCATATTGGTCATAAATTGGTTATAAATTGGTTATAGAATAATGAAGTCCAACAGCAGATCATAAAGCTAACGTCATGTGCGTCATCAGTTCAAAATCCAAACTGTTTACAAAGAGACTTTTTTTCAAAAGACTTTCCTAATAATTTCCAAGGTTTCCTAGAAATAACTATTTTATATTTATATATCATATATATATTATATATATATATATAATTCAGTGGACAATATAATAGAAATATAATACAAAATCAATAAGCAAATGTCCTGTGCACTGCATAGAGGTAGTCTTCGGTTTTTCATCGTAATGCTTCTAATGCATATGATAATATCAATAAACTTGAACATTCATCATTCATTCGTTTATTCATTGCTGGAAACTGATCCTCCATATGTTGAATTGTATTGTCCATTTCAATTGTTTGGAATTTGTTAAATTTCGGTAAATTCACAAATGTGCATGTTGAACTGACCTACTGTGCTCCAGGAATTAGAGGAAACTATTGCACCAATTTAATAAAGTATCACCAGTGAGAAAAGCAGAAAATCTTCAGTTACTTTCAAATGATTTCAACCCTTCTGTCTGCACTACATCAGCAACTGCATCAGCTACGTGTGGTCAGTCCCAGTTCAGGGATCAGTGGAGTGAAACCAGGTCTTACCTGTGGTCTGGCAGTGGAGCGGCATGAGGAGGAGGTCGAGTGCATCCTGTCTGTGTGGACTGACTTCAGCAGAACTGCAGTCTTATACTGAGGCAGCAGGAGGGAGGACCACAGCACCGAGGTTTCCTCCCTTCGCCCCTCACACTGTTTCAATCTCATATCTCATCTCAGATGATTTAACAAACTGTCACTGTCACTGTTCAGCTGTGTTCCTGCTGTGTTTGTAACAGGATATTCATACAGTCGCAAACATGATATCCATTTTCTATTTAATGAGTGTGTATACACCCACCAGAGTATTGAGTAAACTTTAGCTCATACAACAGTCCTTCGATTAACCCTCTGTTGATGAAGGTTAGAATGTTCAGTTTCTATTGAAACAGATTCACAGCAATGTCGGTTCAACTGTATGATCACTTTGGAGGATGTACTTTGTTTTCCTGTTGAATTGCAATGAGTTATACAATAAGGTGTTTCTAGTATATTGTCCACTGAATTTAAATGGGTTGGACAAAATAAAACATCACAAGCTGCATCCTCCAAACTGATCATACAGCTGAATTAATACCACATGAAGACCCACTGAAAACTGTGCAACGCGGTCTTCAGTCCTGTTCATTGTTGGACACCAGTGAGTGGCCCTGAGAGCATAACACACTGCAAGTAGACAAAATAAAAGCAAATGAAGACAAGATCTTCATCAACACATGCACAGCATTTAGAAAGAAACAATTCAAAGCTATCTAATTCACACAGAAATGACCAAGTGAGCACATACTGGTCTCTGACGTCTGCACCAGATTGTAACATCTGCAGTTCACCGTGTGTTGATGCATCCTCAAGTGAGCATTTGAACATATTATTAACCAGTATGCAGCAATGTTGTAAATAGATGTAGGTGAGACATAGTCCCAGTAATGACGTCACAGAGACAGTTGGCTGCATCATATGCTGTCAAACCCTTCAGTAGGTAGCTATTGTTTATCTTCATGTAATGAAAATATGTCAACGGTAATGACACACTCATTTCTTTATTTGCAGTAACAGAAGTACATCCTCTGAGATCTCATTTGAAAAAGTCAACAACAACAACAACAACAACAACAACAACAACAACAACAAAAACAAACCCGGCCTAAAGTAATTGTGTCTGTTAACATAAATTACATTTGAGGCACGAGAACATAGCAGCTGGATTTGAGCAACTCGTGGTAACAAACCCAACGACATGTTGGATATAGAGGACTGAAGGGAGCCGCTTTCACAAGTCAGATTCATTTTTGGCGTTTCTAAGGCTTGTCTGGACATGAAAGTCTCTAGGTTGAGTCACTGATTCAACAGATGAGCAACCATTTTTTAGGCTCTTTGATAGAAAGTCAGACAGCTACAGGACTCAATTACATAAAAGCATGAGGAGAGAAGTAGTAATGGAACAAATGGAAGAAGCATTGTAGAAAAGAAACCAGTAAAAGTGCCAAAGGAAAAGATTTTTTAAACTAAACATAATGTTTCCATTGTGACCATCATATAATAGTAATGATCCCGAAATAAAGATTTATCTCAGTCACACAAGGCAAAAGATCATCACAGTAACTCAATCAGTGATCTCAATAGACTGACAACTCAACATCTGCAGCCTCACTAAACAATACAGAAAACCTAGTGTCAGTATTTTCCTGTCCTCAGCCACACACTCCACATCACGCCCTTTGGTAATTTTCAACCTTTTAAGAACAGCCTCATTTTGAATGTGTGATTATGACTATGGGTTGGGAAACAGTCCACTCCACTGGTGACCCATGTAGGCTGTGATGAAAATAAAGACTGAGGTGTATGATGAGTAACTCGACGAATTTTACACATTAAAGTCTGTCTCCAGGTGTTGGGGAGTTTTACTGAGTATGTGAAAAAAAGTTATATAAAGCCTTCAGTGTCTGCAGAAGAAGCTGTGTCTGATAGTGAAGTCTGTACATGTCCTCGAGTGATGTCACTTGAGTCAGCTTCAGTTCGACTAGAATTACCGCCTCACGATTGTATGCCTCCACCACTCAGACTAAATTCAGGTTACATCCCTGTTTATCCAGTCATATAAAACATTAACCATTTGTGTGGAATTTTGTCTTAATTGCTGTGTGAAGTCTTGTGTAATGGCTAAAAAGTGTTTTTTGAGGTCACCTTAACCTTTGACCACCAAAGTCTAATCAGTTCATCCTTGAGTCCAAATGAATGTTGGTGCCAAATTTGAAGAAGTTCCGTCAAAGCGTTACTGAGATATCGTGTCCACGATATTGGGACCGACGTACGTACATATGTACAGACGGACAACCCGAAAACAAAATGCCTCCGGCCCTGGCTGTCGCTGGCACAGAAAAGTAAAAACCTCTGGGGGTGTGGAGCTAGAAAATGTTATACTGATGCATCTGTGAACAAACTCATTGAATGAGCTTAAGAATAACTATCTCTACGTTATCGCTCACATCTCTGGATTAAAGTGCTGAATGCACAGATCAACCAATCGATGTCATGACTAATCTTCATCCTAAATACTTTCTAATAAACTTAACCCGAGTTTATTTTTTGTGGAACTGATGCCTAATCACTGATGTTCCATTATAAAGAAGGGAAGTTGTTGAGAGTAGCTTCGTTCTGCCTGAGTTTGGCCTTCATTTGAGTGATCATCTCTTCTTTAGCCAGCTGCTCAAAGTCAAACTCCTTCAGGAGTGATGTGGAGGCATGAGCTGCACCCAGAGGCTCTCTCCTGGTGCCGCTTTGGTTCCCTTCATCACCCTCGATTTGCATATTAGTGTCCATGTCACTGTTCTGACTGGTGCTCTCAGCTTCTTCACCGTCCAGGTTCAGCATCTCACATCCACTACTGTCTTTGTTGGCCACCTCCTGCTCCTCCTCCCCCTCAGGCTGAAACCAAGCTGGCTCCAGAGCTGCTGCTTCCTCTGCCGCCTGCTCTCCTCTAGCATCCGTGTGACGGTGGCTGTCCACTTTGTGCACACTACCAGTGGACTGAGGGACAGAGCGAGCAGTCTTGGATGAGGATACGTCCCTTACCTTGTGTGTAACATCTTTCTTGTTTTCAGTGTGTGTTACTTTACACGTGGTGTGTTTCTTCTTGGGCCTGTTGTTATTCAGCAGCTCCTGTAGGACATGCAGAGTAGTATCATGTAAGGCTGATGCTCATTAATGGGATTCAGTAGTAATGGTACATGATAAACAAAAACCCCACAGTCCACAGCAGAGACTTACATCCTGTTTTTGTGAGTGTTTTGTGAGGTCACACTGACCTTTACCTTTGACCACCAAAATCTAATTGAAAAAGTTATCTCAAGGCATTAATGAGATCTTGCAATCACATGGCCAAAACCACGATTGACCACCAAAATGCCTATAGTGATAGCAATGTCATCTGGTCCATTACTTCAGTCCAGCCTGCGATTTCTCAACTAGGTTTGGGCGATATCCAAAATTTTACATCTCAATACAGTGCAGCCCAAGTATAGCAATATCTGATATCATATATAAAATAATTATATTGTTGTGTTTGTTTTGTTTCCAGTATAAGTAATTCAGCCACTAAATAGCAGTTCAAAGTTTTATTTGTCACGTGCCAAGTAACAATGTAAAACAAAGCAGTGAAATGAGGGTTAGACTCTGCAGCAGGGCAAACTGGCTTGGAACTATCTAGCTTAGCCTTAGAAGGCAAAAGTTATACATGTCAAATGGCCTGTCATGTTTTACCCACACTTACATTTTTTAAACTGGTTTGTTGCTGTAACTCGATTGTAATCACCAACTGAAATGTGACATTACCTTCCTCTGGCTTTTAGATGATGATGTTGAAGGAATAGAAGACTGGGCAGTCGGCTGTGGGTCACGTGCCTCTGGTTTACTCTGGCTTCGATCAGGCTTCCTGATGGACAGGTAAATGTTCCCGTGATAAATGACCACAGCAGTGTGGTAGATCCGTGGTGCAGAACCCTGAGGTAACAGAGAGGTGTGAGATCTGTGTGTGGAGACCCCTTTTCCAGGAGTGATATCCTTGAGCAGCTTGTAAGCTGAACGGTTGAGGGACACAAAAGACATTCGGTGGGGACCCGGTGCAGCCCGAAACTCTCTGCCCAGCAGTGAGGACATGTTTTCTACTGGTTTCTGCCCTTTCCTCCGTAAGGTTACTGGACAAATCCATATGCCTTCTGGAGAGCCTGCAAGCTTCCTGGAGCCCTTAGAGTCAGACAGGGGGAGGCCCATTCTTCTGAGCACTGAGTTTGGTAAGCTCCACAGAGGGATGTTTTTCACCTCAGCCTCTGCTGGGATGTAGATTTCCAGTCTGCCAGGAGGATCCATGTTCTGTGTATTTCCCTGAGTACACATAAAAGAGTTGATCAGTGTTTTTATTACAGAGCCCAATAACGCCACCCATTCCCATTGTTTCCTCCCTGCTAAAAATGTATACTTTAAAATTAAATGTGTGTGGATGGGACTTTACCATCATCTCTCATTCTCTCCTTCTACATTAACTGGCTAAACTTAGCAGTTGTTGCAATGATTAGTTTACAAGATAACTCTTCAGAGAATTTTGATCATTAATAAGCTGACCCATTTATCAAATTTGCATTTTTTTTTAAATTATTTTTTTTTATTTCCAGTGTGTACCTTTGCTGTGATTTTGTGTAGCCTGAGCCTCAGCTGAGCAGGAGAAAGTCGCTCATGTAGATAACAGTAGTGGAAAGAAAATAACAAGGACCAATAAAAATGTCGCCGTGGTAAAGGTCGACATGATGAAACACAGCCCTGGTAGATTCCCTCTGGCGGAGGAGTGTCTCTCCTACCGAATCAGGCAGTGCTACCCAGGACACTGTCAGTGTCTCTCGTGTGGTCAGATTTTAGACCAGACATCTCGTCGACACCTGATTGCGTGTCACAATTAGCGATTAGTAGAAATACATTAATTCCTTCGAAACAACCGAATGACCAACGACGTGGAAAACCGATTGCGGTTTCCATAGTAACAAATGTATGGATGCTACGACACTAAATAAAGGCGGGCAAATGTTTCTTACAATACCGGCCGTACTAAAATAAAATAAAAAAGAGCCCAGATTGTTGCACATACCTTGACGGAGCAGTGGCATCCAGCTTTAAAGAGTCCGACTTGTGTTTAGCAGCATTTTCATTTCGTCGTACCACAACCGGATTTCCGGGTCGAATTCTCCAGAATAAAAGCGGCATCTCAACAAATCTAGGCCCTACTAATTTAATTTATTCAGACTACACTCAGGCTATAATCCAAACTCAGATACTTCGCATGACTTTAAAACACAAATTATATGTTAAAAGAATAACAATATAATGATGATATGGTTTATATGGCACCTTTCAAAACACAGATAAAAAGTACTTTATGAGACATGATAAAGTTGAGAATGATCAATAAAAATAAATGATGAAATTAACTGGTTAAAAACAGTTTAAAGGTTCTACAACATTGGGGAGGAGATATAAGAGAAAAACTGTGAAAATTAGATAAAGTAAAAATGAAATACAAAATTCTAAGATGATTAAAATAATCAACAAAATAATAATCAGGTTAATTGCTAAATATAATAATAGATTTATTAAGTTAGAAGTAAATTCAGAAACCCTGCCCAGAGAAAGTACACCTATAAATGTGTCTATAAGAAGGATTTAAAAGAGGGTAAGGAGCTCGCCAGTCTAATCTCCTCTGGGTGGTTGTTGCAAAGAGTTGGGGCCTTCGTCTTTAGCTGAGATTGTGGAATGGCTAAAAGAGCTGTGGCTGAAGACCTCAGGTTGAGACTGGGCAAATATGGTGTCAGTAGATCTAAGATGTACTGATATGCAGGGCAAAAGCATCATCAAATCACTTCTGTTAAAAAATTACAATGCCCCACTTTTATTTTGAAGGCCACATGCACCTACTGGACATCTGTACTTGCTTTACATCTTCACTTCCGATTTGGAATGTTCCTTATAATAAAATAAATCATAATATTGTAATTGTATAAAGCTACAGTAAGCTATATTTTTTCTCTTCATTTTCATCTGAAGAAATGAAATAATTAATAAATATTGGGAAGTGTCAAGTTGTGCTTTTATTTGGAAAAAAGAAGCAGTGCCATCATCTGGACTGGAGCCGGTTAGGGCAGTAAATATATCTGACGATGTCTCTTTTATCATGAACTCTTTCCTGTAGAAATAGAGGTAGGAGTCAAGACAAACTGAAATCTCCGGTAGAACAGTTCATAGGGTGACTAGGTCAAGCCAAAGCAACAACAGATCACTGCAACTGTCTGTCTAGCAGTGGTGGTCCACAGCACTCAAGAATAAACCTGAAAAAATAGGAAAAGCGTTTAACAAAGGAACACCTTGCCAACTTTTGAGGAGTTGGACTTTTTATTTGAAGAGGAAAGGTCTGGAGACAATGGATATCCACTACATATACAATGGACTTGTAGCCAGTAGTTGTTAAGATAATCTTGCCTTGTAGGAATGTGTTGGACTAAAAGAGTGATACAAAGATTTACTGACCCAAAAATATCACTATTCATACGCTGCATTGCTAAAAACATAAAATTAATGATGTAAATTCGCTCCAACAACTATACAGTCATTTCTACTGTCTACAGCTCACAAGACTTAATTCAACAAAGCAATTTATTCACATAAGTGTCCTAATAAAATCTACATCTTGCATTAGTATTTCATGACACATGATTGCACATGACATGACATTAATAACCAGTCTTTGTTGAGCCAAATATCAAAAACATATGATGTACATTAGCTTTTAAGGAAATAACTTGTCTTGTAAACTTCTCTTGTAGCCTATTGAAAATTCACGAATCATTCATTCTTGACCTCAGGATCAGTATGTTCACGTCATAGTTTTTAGAGCTTTTAATTGCATAGCACGGTCTTTGAAAAAGAAAGGAAGAGGACCGTCAGTTATACAACTAAACTCTTATTTTGGTGGTATAAGTCAGTCAGGTGAGGACAGTTTGGTTTGTCGGCGTCCTTTCAACACATCAAGTGACTGAAATGGAGGTAAGTTAGCGTACTCTGGATGGAGGGATGCTTTCATTGCACTTTTGTGACACTGACACATTCAAAGTACTACTTCTTAAATATTTTCAATCAATATAACCTTTAAGGCAAAAGGCAGTCCCCTCATCATTAGATAAGTTCTGACTCCCTGTTGAAACATTAAAGGAATATGTTACACAACTTAAACTAAGGGCAATAGTGCTTTGTTATTTTTGTTTAAATGTTTCATGCAGTCCTGTTGAATAAGTCCTGTTCAATAATACAGTTCGTGTTTAGGCTTTTATGCACACTAAATCTAAATTGCTTAGGTAAAGGTGTCATCATCATAGCTCTTGTTCATGCTGGTCATTACAGCAATCTGACATAATCAAATCTTCCAAAGTTAGCCTCTTAGCTGCTGTGTAGAGTTTAGTTTTTGCAGAACTAAAGCGTCATCACTGCTGTTAAGTCTGTCTGATGTGTCATTATAAAGAAGGGAAGTTGTTGAGAGCAGCTTCGTTCTGTCTGAGTTTGGCCTTCATTCGAGCGATCATCTCTTCTTTAGCCAGCTGCTCAAAGTCAAACTCCTTCAGGAGTGATGTGGAGGCATGAGCTGCACCCAGAGGCTCTCTCCTGGTGCCGCTTTGGTTCCCTTCATCACCCTCAATGTGCATATTAGTGTCCATGTAACTGTTCTGACTGGTGCTCACAGCTTCTTCACCGTCCAGGTTCAGCATCTCATATCCACTATTGTCCTTGTTGGCCACCTCCTGCTCCTCCTCCCCCTCAGGCTGAAACCAAGCTGGCTCCAGAGCTGCTGCTTCCTCTGCCGCCTGCTCTCCTCTAGCATCCGTGTGACGGTGGCTGTCCACTTTGTGCACACTACCAGTGGACTGAGGGACAGAGCGAGCAGTCTTGGATGAGGATACGTCCCTTACCTTGTGTGTAACATCTTTCTTGTTTTCAGTGTGTGTTACTTTACACGTGGTGTGTTTCTTCTTGGGCCTGTTGTTATTCAGCAGCTCCTGTAGGACATGCAGAGTAGTATCATGTAAGGCTGATGCTCATTAATGGGATTCATAGTAATGGTACATGATAAACAAAGAATCCACATCATTCAATACCACTGCTTCTATCCCATACGTGCTAAACATCACTTAATATGCACTATTTTACTACAGACTATACTAGACTATACTTTAGACTGCATTATACTTTCTAAATTTTGTTTTGAAAATGACAGTGTTCATTGTACTGACACACACTGTGACTGACAAAGTCAAACTGTGTCAGTACAGCCTCACAGAGCCCTTAACCTGGCTGTAAACTCCTGAAGAGTCTCCCTTTATTTCTAATGCTAAAGTTATACATGTCAAATGCCCTGTCATGTTTTACCCACAATTACATTTTTTAAACTGGTTTGTTGCTGTAACTCGATTGTAATCACCAACTGAAATGTGACATTACCTTCCTCTGGCTTTTAGATGATGATGTTGAAGGAATAGAAGACTGGGCAGTCGGCTGTGGGTCATGTGCCTCTGGTTTACTCTGGCTTCGATTGGGTTTCCTGATGGACAGGTAAATGTTCCCGTGATAGATGACAACTGCATTTCTGTGCCTCACTGGTGCCAAAGCTATAGGAGACGGGGAGTTGTGAGATCTCTGTGCAGAGACCTTTTTCCCGGGGATACCCTTCAGCACCTCATAAGCTGCACGGTTGGAGGAGACAAAAGACATTCGGAGGGGACCCGGTGCAGCCTGAAACTCTCTGCCCAGCAGTGAGGACATGTTTTCCACTGGTTTCTGCCCTTTCCTCCGTAATGTTACTGGACAAATCCATATGCCTTCTGGAGAGCCTGCCTCCTTAGAGTCAGACAGGGAGAGGCCCATTCTTCTCAGTACTGAGTTTGGTAAGCTCCACAGAGAGATGCTTTTCACCTCAGCCTCTGCTGGGATGTAGATTTCCAATCTGCCAGGAGGATCCATGTTCTGTGTATTTCCCTGAGTACACATAAAAGAGTTGATCAGTGTGCGTGATTTTTGTTAAAGAGCACAATAACTGCACCAGTTCCCATTATTTCCTCCCTGCTAAAAATTGATGCTTTGAAATGCAATTTGTGGATGGGACTTTACCATAATTTCTTATACTTTCATACTACATTAACTGGCTAAACTTAACAATGGTTGCAATCATTAATAAGCCGACTCATTATCAAATTTGTACAGTTTTTAAAACAAATTCCAGTGTGTAGCTTTGCTGTTTTTCTGTTTCATATCACCATGAACTAAATACCTTTATATTATTCAGACAAAATGAAAAATGTGAATATTTAGATTCAGAAAACAGTTGATAGATAAATCAATAATAGAACCTCATCCTGTGCTGTTGCCTTATGGTGATAACAGATATTGACTCAGTGGTCCCTTATTAACTGAGGACAACTACTACAGATTATTCTACTAATGACATACTGACATTAATTTCGTTTGAGCTTTTACTTTTGCAAAATTTCAGCTATTTCTTGAAGATGAAATCCTAGCTAATCAGCAGGGCCATAGCGTCCACTGAGGAACCTGCGGTCATGTTCTTGGTATATTGAGGACTGTGGAAGGTTTTGTAAGATGTTAATATGTGTAACATTCAATTTTGGTGGAAATTGTATGTTTAAATAATCTGCCAGGCAACTGATAATTGACTGCAACTTTTATTCTGAAATGTAGCCCTCAGATCTTGTATTTCACACCCTGTGGTGTGTTGGTTTATTTTGGTTAAAAAATAAAATATCAATAACTAGTTATATTTTTTATGATATAACATGTGGCCATATATGTTAAAAATATATATTTATCTATGCAAGTTTATTAAACAACATACATATAAAAAGTTTCTAAATTCTATAAATATGGATCATATCTTCCTTATCAATTTCTCATTCATTTTAAACATGTCTATCTTCCCATTCTGGGAAACTTGTCTCAGACTTTTGTCACTGTATATAATATCAACATATATTGACAGGCTTTGGGATGGATATACGTTTGTAACGTTTGTGTACAAGCAAACATACATAAACATAGATATTTGTATTGGCTAATCATGTCAATGTATGAAATTGTTCGAACTTCCTAAAGGGTTTTATATTATATATATATATATATATATAGATATATATATATATGTATTTTTTTTACATAAACCTATATGCTTTATGGTTATTCAATATATGTACTTATATTGTATTTGCATACGGGATAACATACTGGAGCCTAGAATTATTATATCCGTGTGGTGAAGCATGTATGAAGCGATACTTTCGTGCAATAAACAGCCTGCTGGTCTGGCTACTGACCCATATTGTCCCATATTGTCACACCTAAGCAGGAGAAAGTCGTTCATGTAGATAATACCGGTGGATAGAAAATAATGACGGGTCAAAAATGTCCTCTGTGATCAACACAGCCCATGGAAATTCCTCTGGCGGATGAGTATCTCTCCAACCTCAACCAGGACAGTCCTACCCAGGACACTAAAGTGTCTAAACGTCTTAGGGTTTTACAGACAGAGGCACTGTGTCAATGTCTCTGGTATCTCTTTAGATTTAAGAAGAAATACATTAATTCCCTCCAAACGACCGAAAATGACGGAGGACGTAGAAACTTTAGGTTGCGGTTTCGATGGTAACAAAATATGTCGTTGCTACGGAACTAAATAAAGGCGTTTCTTACAACGTGTTACTTACAACACCAGCAGTGTTAAAATAAGAAAGGTATTGTTGTTGCTCATACCTTGATGAAGAAGTCGCATCCAGCTTTAAAGAGCCCAACTTGTGTCTTGTTGCAGTTTCACTTCTTCCTAAAACAACCAATTTCCGGGTCGAGCTCTCCAGAATAAAAGCGGCGTTCGAGCAAATCTAGGCCCTAATGACAACTGATTTATTTACACCCCAAGCAGGTTATAATGCAAGCTTTGCATGACTTTCTCAAGCTACAGTAAGCTATATTTTTCTCTGTTTGGTTAGGGCAGTAAATATATCTCTTAGTTAAAATATCTTTAAGACCATGTCTCTTTTATTATGAAAAAACTCTTTCATGAAGAAACGGTGGTGGTAGTCAGGACCAACTGAAAACTCTGGTAGAACAGTTCATAGAATGATGAGGTAAAACCAAAGCATCAACAGATCACTGCTACTGTCTCTCTGGCAGTGGTGGTCCACAGTCCTCAACAATAAATGTGAAATAATAATAAATGTTTTTTTTTACAAAAGGAACACCTCAACAACTTTTAAGGAGCATGACATTTTTTATGTAGAGGAAAGGTCTGAAGACAGAATATCCACTGCACGTCAGCCAGTCGCCAGTAGTTGTTAAAATAATCTTGTAAGAATGTGGTGGACATTATTGCATTAGTATTTCATGACACAAGGATTGAACATGACATTAATAACCAGTCTTTGTTAAACTAATTTTATAAACATTTTATGCACATTAGCTTTTCAGTGACAGGAAAACAACTTATTTTGTAATCTTCTCTTGTAGCCTATTGAAAATTCATAGATCATTTGTTCTTTTAATTGCATAGCACAGTCTTTGAAAAAGGTAAGAATCGGACCGAAATTATTTTGTCATACAACTAAATCTAAATCTTAATCTAGTTTTGGTGGTATAAGTCAGTCAGGTGAGGACAGTTTGGTTTGTCTGTGTCCTTTCAACACATCAAGTGGCTAAAATGGAGGTAGGTCTGTGTGCTTTGGATGGAGGGATGTACCATGGCCCTGAGAACTCAACACAAACACACAAAAACAAAACACAAGCAAATTCTGAAAATATCTTAATCAATTTGACAAGACCTATCCTGCAAATATTCACAACACAACCAAACAGACAAACGCGCTGCAAGTAGCACAGATGACAATGGAAGTGTTTATAGGGACACCAAAAAAGTGATGAACCAGGCTGGGAAGCACTTGTTGTTCAACGCTTTGTGACTTTTGAAGTTAAAAGCTTTGAACAATACGTGTGCATGGATGTATTATAACAGAGACAGTTGAGTATCTTTAATTATCAAACATCCATGCGAGTAAGTCCTGAATTTGTTTTCTGAATGTCAGTGCTTTGTCTGTTTGCATTTGTTTTAAGTTGCAGTGTAATGAGCCCTCAGGGCCATTGGAAGGATGCTTTCATTGCCCTTTTGTGCCACTGACATGTTCAATGTACTATTTCTCAAATATTTTCAATCAATATAGCCTTTAAGACAAAAGGCAGCTGCCTCTTCATAGGACATGTTCTGACTCCCTGTAGACATGTTAAAGGAATATGTTACAGGATTTAAACTAAGTGACATAGTGCATTGTTTTTTTTTTTGTTTAAATGTTTCACAGAGTTCTGCTGAACAGATCTCCTGCTGCCGTTGTGACATGTATTAAGACATAATAAGGTTCAGGTTTAGTATAGCTATTTATGTGCATTTTTAATATTTATATTTCAAGCCAATTAAATGAAAAGGAGATACTAACATACTGTAGGAAACAGTTTTTCTTACGGTTGTGTTTCTGGGGTAACTTCAAAAGGCAGGTTCTGTTCAGTGTGGACTGGATAGGTGCCAAATTTTCATGCTATAATAAACAAAAAGGCTAAACAGGACAAAGAATGAGAGCTGGTACCACCGTCCCAACACTCACACAAACATAAGTTAAACATGTGGATGCTGATGGATCTCAGTAGAAAACTGAAATTTGACACATTAACGTTCAGTAGCCGTAATACTGGTAGAGGTATTTTTTTTTATCATACCACAGCCACTAAGAATTCTTAAAGGTCCCATATTATGTTTTTGATTATAAATCAGTTCTAGGTTTTATATTAAAACTGTGAAAGCGTCAAGAGCGCTCAGTCCACAGAGAAATGCACAAAGCCTATATTCACAAACTGAACCTTAAAACAAGCTGCAAGAACTTCTGTAATTTTGTGATGCCACAACAAAGCAGTCGCTGCTCTCAGCCATGTCCCAAGCCCCGCCCACCTGGAACCACCATCCTACCATGCAGGATTTGGTTTCTCTGAGTGTTTACCTGCTAATCTGCTACATTTCATTCAATCACTGAGAAAACAATCAGCCAATCAGGGGAGAGGCTCAGAGTCTCTCTTCTGATTGGCTCACTGACCTGTTGCTAGAGCTCCAGAGAGGAGCCTGAGAGAGGAGATGTAAAACTACACTGAGATGGTTTCTGGTTCTTAAAAATCACAATTACATCTTTTTATGGATATCAACACTTCAAATAAAACACTGGAGAAGTGTAAAATATGTAACCTTTCATTGTGATCGGCTGGCAAGTGTGAAATAACTTTTAGTAATTGAACAGTATAACGCGAAACATATGATGCAGATGAGTGTTGGCAGTTATTCAATGTGTTAGTGTTAAACTCAAGAGAAGGACAGCAACAGTGAGGCTTAACTAAAGAGTTTGAAGAGAGGGTTAATATGTAAGTAAATCAATAAAAAGATTATAACAAAAGTTATGTTAGAATATTAGTTAGTTAGAATATTAGAGTGTATGTGGCTGTCTTGTCTCAGCTGTCACTCGTCAGCTCTAAAGGCACCTCTTTCTCTAGATGCTGTTTGAGTCTTTTGATCTGTTTGTGTCTTTTTAGTTCATTAAAATCCAGTGATGTGGTCAAACTGTCACTGGATGGAACCTCGTTCTTGGCCGTTAGACAGTTGATTCCAGATGTTTTTCCATCTTTTCTTGGAGCCTTTGTTCGCCCCCCTTTTTTACTCATGCTCTCCGTCATCCACGCCAACTTCTCAGGCTCGTCTAACCTTGCGCTGGATTTTACTGCAGGCTCCAGAGAACCAGGGATGCAACATGGACACATAGTGCGTTTCCTTGCCCTTCCTATTCTCCTCGTGTTTATGTTCAGATCCTCACAAGTCTGAGTCTGTAGCTGTGCTGCTGGGTTTTGTGACCCGTGGATGACGTTGCCATCTGCGCTGGGGAAATCCTCATCTATTGGTTCCACGTAGCCAATCACTGGTGCATTTTCAACATCACATGATGCTCCCTTGAGTGAACTTTTACCTAAATGGCACTTTTTTGTCAAAGCAGAGGGAGGCTTTGTCTTAAGTTTGGAAAGAGCACTCTTAACATTGATGAGACAACTGTAGGTGTCTGTTTGTTGTTTTTTACAGGAACTATGAAGCTCCTGCAAAAAAGGTTCCGAGCTCATGGACTTGCTCTTTAGAAGCTTTGCAGGGACAGACCAGGCTGTGGCTTCATCAATCTTCTGCAGGCAGATTTTCACCTCAGATGTGATACCAAATATCTGCCTCAGCTGATGGTCCTCCATCTGACATGGTTTTGGTGCCGGCGAAGGTGTCCTGCATGGTGCAGGGTCTGGACGGCTCTGCAAAGAAAACATACAATACAGACAATACATAAAAATGCACTGACAGCGTATCTTGAAGGCTGACAAACCCATCAGTGGGAAATAAAAAGAAACTTTGTGACATCTTGTCTTTTTCTGACATCTTGTGTAGGGCTGCAGCTAAAGATTATTTAACTAAAGATCCATCACCTCCCTCACCTCCATTTTGTGGGTGTCCTGTTTCTGAAGGCGTGTTCCAGTGCTGCCGTTAGAGGTGCTGGGATCTACTGGACTTTCTGTTTCTACATGAACTTCCATTCTCTCCACCTGTTGGGTGGAGGTGCTTCGCTGTCTCATCGTGTTTGAGCCCTCATTATCATGTCTGTTCATCACTACTGAACCACAAACACCCCTGCCATCACTTCCACCATCTAGCCTCTTTGCTTTTGTCACACTGTCCAAGCTGCTTGTTCCCGTCTTGTCTGTTGCCCGTCTTGCAAGTGCTGTTGGTGTTTTTAGTCTCAAACCTTGTGTTGACCCAGCCTCAGATTTGGGTGGAATATATGACACAAATATGACATTGTCATCGTCCTGCAGAGAGACAGCTGACACATTAACTGATGCTGCTTGTGCGGGTGAGTCATCCTGAGCATCATCGTCGCCACAAAGATCTATCACTTCATCTGACTCGTCTGGAATAATAATTCTGAGGTCCTGCCATGTTTGAGCTGCATCTGACTGCAAAGACTCTTGGGTTGAAGGTACAGAGGTTTTGTTGGATTCATAAGTTTCTGTTGATGCTTGGGGGGAGTTCCTTTTTTGCATTTTTAATGGTTGGATACTTTTTTTGGCCACATAAATGACCTTCCCGTTGCACACGACCACGGTGTTGCGCTCTCCTTGTCCACTTTTGCCCTGATTCGACTGAGAGCTTTTTCTAATGTCGTCAGAGTGCTTGCTTGTGTTTTCTCTCTCTGCCACAGTTCGAAGAATCTCTGAAGCGACAGAAGATGGATCATGAAGATTTATATTAGGAGCCGCTGAGCTGTGCTCTTCTTCAATCACCCACTTTATAGGGCTGTTGGGCCTTTGTGAAACCTTTGGAACCAATTTTAACAGTGTTTTCGATCCTTTAGCTGGGAGCCCACGTAAAGTCTTAGAAAGCAAGTTGAGTGAGGGAAGTGCAGAATCACATGGTGGAGTAACGCCTTGAGTCACAACGCTGTCATTTGTAACACCTTGATTCACAGTTGTGACAGGTGACATGAAAACCACACTTGGTAGTCCTGGACCTGGAGAGGAGCTGGCTGATGAAGTAAAGATCTGTTTCTTGATAAGCTCAGAAAGGTCAGATGCTGGGACCGTTGGAACTTGTGCATTCGAGCGGATCTGGAAATACTGTCCACTGGGGAGTGCTGGAGATTTCATGGTCACTGGGAGTTGACATGGAAGTGTTACTAACTTCCCACAGTTTGTTGCAGGTGCAATCAGAGGTAATTTGGCCTTTACATTTTGCTTTTGCTGGGGTGGATGCTTGTTTAGTGAATTAGCAAGATCAAATCCTGCTGGTTTAGGCAAGACATTCACAAAGGAAACCTGCTTTCTGACAATCTGCTGGGTGGCAGAAGGATTCAAATCTGCCTTTTTTACCATCTGAACAGGAGCTGAGGAAATATTTAAGGTCACAGCTTTCTGAGCTGTAGGGGCCAATCTGGGTTTGTTTATTTCAGTTTGGACAAATTGTCCATTGACCATTTGTACAGGAATCAGTTTCATGATGTTCTTTCCATCGGCTCCAACAGCAGGCATCGCCTGGTAGAAGACACCGGTCCCACTGAGAGAAAAAAACAAAACAATGTCAGACAAGAGATGTGAACATTAGAGGCTAAAGATGCATTTAAATTTTACATTTGCCTGTTATGTGTCAAATGGCAAGATTTGTATACAATACAGGCCTAGATCTTTACAATGCTATGGTAGTACAGGGGGAAGAGTTCAACATTTTGGGAAACCCTATGAATAATGAAATTAATGAACTGAATTGATTAATGAGCTGCCTCTAGTTCAGGGTCCTGGCGTTGATCCCATGGTTTACTAGGGGCTCTTAAAACATATCTCTTTCCATATATATACATATATATATATATCATACACACATAAACACATATTTGCATGGGCTAGACATATCAATATATGAAAATTGTTCCAATTTCTAATAGGTTTCATAATAATTTCCAAGTGTATGTTTGTGTTTTATATGTGCATATATTTCATATATCGAAATTCAATGTACATATATTACATTTGCAGCTGTAAAATATATATAAACAACTCGACTAATTTCAATATTAACCTAAAATGTGCACTATAAGTTGTATGGCACGGCCTAATGAAGGAAATAAATGGTCAAAAATAGAAATAAACATTGGAAAGTTTCATACTGAGGACGGCTGCGGCTTAGTCCTAACAGGGACTAGTGTACTAATTACTAACTAAAAGTAGCCTACTAATTTATAGGTGATGGTGATCACGTGCTGCAGACCTGCAGTTGTGGGAACTTGAATAAAGTTCCTAACTAACTAAAACAATATTAAAATATCATAGCAATAAGATCAGTTGCTAAGCAGCACCAGGCAGCAAAATGCCAAGAAATGACCACACATTTGCACATTTTTAAACTTCCTGATAACTGAAGCCTACCTGTGAACTGGATCCATGTCTGTACTGGTGGGTCACTCGGCTTGTAATATTCCCGATGCTGTGATACGTCGAGTCGAGTTTGGCTAACGTTAAGTGAGGTAACATGAAAGGACATTACAGAGTTAACACATGGTAACGTCACAGCGCGGCGGTTATTTCCGTCGTTACTTCCGTCCTCGATGTATAAGACAAAGCCGTCTGTAGCCTTACAATGCTCAAAGCCTTCGACTAAATGAACTATTTTTGATTCGCATCGACAGAATGTTTCAGCACAGTTTGCTTCGGCCACTTCGCCTCTCGGCTTCCGTTTCGGCTTCGCGTTTGTTACATTGAACTTCCGGTCCGTTACATTGGTTGTATTCAATGCAGCAAACCGTTGATATGGTTCTTTTGATGTCAAGTTCAACAATCTATGTTTTTAACCACAGACTCTCTTTTCGATCTAACAGTAATTCTCTTGTGTTTCTGTCAAAGTCTATTGTGTTTACTGACGCCAGCTGAAACGCGTATTGTAGTGTTACCAAACCCTGGCAGCCTCTGAACCCTCCCCACTGCTAACATCCGCTCAACCATTACAGGTTCCGGTTCCGCTCAGTGAAACGTGATGTGGTTGGTCAATTTGTGCCTACAGAACCAGCCTCGTTGAGATCGCTGGTTAGAGGAGACATTTTGTACTCAAAAATCTCTCTTGGGCTGAGACAGCTCTACAAATCAGGAATTGAGTCTTTAGAAACATTTAGTGGAAGGAATGCTGTCCCATCCCAGTAAAGAGAAATTAGCTTATAGCAAATGATACGAAAACCCTTAGGTTAGTTTCTTAACTTGATATATTTCAGTTAATTTCAGACGAGCCCCTTTTATGTTGTATGTTAGATTCTAATTCCTGGGAGGAGATTATGTTTTCCCATCGAAGTGTGTTCCCCCGAACATTAAAGTGTACATAACGTCACCCTAACCAGTTATCTCTGCAATGCAATAATTTGCATACATCATATTTCACATTTAATCATCAGCTTCAATATTTCAATGTACACGTTGAATTATATAATGAACATTAACTGGCCTGCAAGTCTACAGATGTCAAACATGTGATTAGCAGTAAGAAACTGTAGCTTTAATTTTTCTCTGACATACATTACAGTTCACCAGGATGTTATACAAGCAGTCCATATGCTTGAATACTGTAAACTGGAATGAATAGGATGTAGAGATACATGCTCTTTAAAAGTTCAGTATGCATGTAAAAGGCACGTTTTTTGGTGCTAATGTTTTACTATGTGTGATGATAGAGAGACAGTGTCGATTCTGGGATGGAACTCAACCCAGCATGCTGAGGTATCTCTGAGGTTCTCCCTGTGTCCATGATAGTGTCCTTCTACAGTCCACAGACATGCAGCCAGGTGAAGTGGAAAATGCAGGACTGTTATACATTTAACATATAAAAAAAAAAAAAGACTGTTTCCTGTTTGCAGCAGTACTGCTGTAATATAACTTGTCAATGAATTTATGAGCCGCTCAGTGACTGGACATTTGTCATGAGATGAAACAAGTAATTTTACAGAAATGCATGTTTGAAAATTAGTGCAATTTTGCTTTATAACCTGAATACTGTAGTTTGATTTAAAGAGCACACACAAATCAGAATAAGTCCCATTATTATAAAATTCATGTGAGAATGCTCAGTCCTTGTTTGCCAGCAAATCGTCCAGAATACGCTCACACATGTACAGGCAGCGAGGCACATGGAAGAACCCTGAACAAGAGAAGAGAAAAACAGTTATCTTACAGACTCAGGGCCCCTGAGACTCTAGGTCCACTTTGTGGGAATATGTTAGGTAATACTTTATGCACCACTAAAACACAGTATAAACTGAAATGGTAAAGGCCATATCAGTATGTTTCCCAAATTGTTGCGGAGTTCCAGTACAAATGTGTAAAAAGTTGTATAAAACCTTTAGTGTCTCCAGTGTGAAGTCTGACAAACGTAAAAAAGTAAGAAACTCACCAGATCCCTGTACTCTGCTCCTCTCTGCTACAGGCTCCAGGTTATGCTAAGCTGCTACAAACTGTTAGAAGTCAAGCTGCATTGTGGGTAATGTAGGCACCAGGATTTGACAAAGGAGAATAATGCATGGAATTAAAAAAATGATAATCACTGACTCTGCGCGTCAATTTTTATCCTTTTTGGTTTGTTTTTTTACCTGTTCATCATGAGTCTAATGATGTTATCAGATCGCTTCTGTTACTCAGCTGATACCGATTCACGAATATTATTTAATAGTGGTAAAATATCACCACAACTTGAAATGCAACCTCAGAAGGATGCTGCCCCTGAATTGGGACATAGCTCAATCAAGAGCACTCCTATCAAACTGTCAGATTACTGATGGACAGAAAAAAAGAAAGTATTAAAACAGAGATGTCATCTTTTTTTATTAAATTCATTCTTTGTCCTTGTCAAAACCTTTTGCCTATGTTACCCACAATGCAACCTGACCACTGACTGCCTGGTTGATGATTCAGGTGTGTTATGCTAGTAGCGGCTAATGCAGCCTGTAGCCTGTAGCAGAGATGAGGAGCGTCATTCATGACTTTCATTTCATCCAAGTAATTTGACAGTTTTTTTTTCTTTTGCTTTCAGTCAGTCAGTTCTACATCTCAGTTTTGTTCTTACCTTTAAAGGGGCCTCCTTTAAAATCCAGCGCTACTTTCCCTTCTTGTGTCAAATAGCCAAACCACTCACTGCTCTTAGCATCAGAAAACTGCACAGAATCAGGCACATGTACACCATTAGAACTACAGTGCATTCAAATATACAGATATATGTATTTTGTATATTCACAAAATCAACATATCAGTGTGCCAATCAGAAGAGAGGCTCTGAGCCTCTTTTTATACAATATGGTACCTTTAAAATAAGTAATATGCCTTGTTGACACTGCAGTTTGAACTCACATGGCTAAAGGTGTATTCATACACCTCAGAGAATCTGTCCAGCAGCTCTGGCTTCTTGGTTTGACTGTAGGCCATCAGGAAGGCGATGAGAGCCTCACAGTGAGGCCACCATAGCTTCATGTTCCACTCCAACTAGTTAGATATACAAACAGTGTATTTGCTGATTTGATGCATTTATACTGTATATAATACGTAAACAATATCTACTATTATATTATACTATTATATAGTGTATACTGTAGGTGGTTGAATCACCTGTGTGGGGCAGTGACCATCCACATCCAGGAAGTAGAAGAGCCCACCATGCTCTTTATCCCAGCCGCACCGATAAGGCAGCTCCACAAACTTGTTGATGGCAGTCCTCTGGAGCTCCTCGTCCCCCCACTCTGCACTGTACTGAAGCAGGAACCAGCCTGCTTCCAGGGCATGTCCTGAGTCAGCACGGGCCAGCATGAAAGAAAGGGAAAACACTGAGGTAGGCAATTAAGAACAGGAAAACAAGTTCGACCATAGCTTCCTCATGCACTCTCTGTGCTGTTTGCTGTTATCTGGCTGACTGGTCAGCAGGCAGGGAGTGTTTACCTGGGTTCTGCAGTCGGCCCTGGCAACCCGGCAGCTCCGCTCCTTCCAGTGACACGTTCTCTAAAATAGCTGTGCCGTCTCTCTGTTACAGAAGAAGAAAAAAGATGTTTCAGCATATTAACTGGGAAATCTTCTACTACAAGGTCAAAGTGAAAACAACCAATGACTTTCGTTCCAGAGGTAGGAAAACCCCATTCAAAAGCACCATCACAGTAATAACAATAAAAAGCACTAAAAACCCAGCCCTGCAACATAATCTCAACAAGCTTTTCAGACCTACCCATCAAGCCTGTGTATTTGATGTTCAAAGGAAACATGTTCTGTGTGAATGTACACCATGAACTCAATGACCTACATCTCATCGCATCATGAAGCAAAGTCACAAACTGCAAATCACAAACTGCAATTATGGCTGGTCATTTTAACCAGATGCCATCAGTCACATCCTGTGTGTCCATACCTGGATGTGCTGGAGAATCTGCTGTACACACCAGCTGCCCAGCTCTCTGTACTTCTGAACCACCTCCTGACCCCGGCCCTCAGTGAGCTGTTGCACCAGACACAACAGCATCATGGGAACTGCCATGCTGTTCGTGGCAACATCTCCAGGAAGCTGGGGCCGGCCCAGGCCTGACGAGTCCACTCGAACCCAGTGGATCAACTGCTCCATCATCTGCTCAGCCTCCAGCTGGAAACACAACAGAGCAGAGAGTGATGGTGGGATAATGTGGGGATGGGAGGGCGACTGTGGAAGGATCAAGCTTTTTCAGGCCTAGAGATGAAACCCTCTATAGTATGTTCACATAGCACACAGCATGCTAGCTAGCAATGCAACGCAACTGCTAACACCCTAATAATTCCTTCAAAGCTGTGTCACAAAATGAAATCAACTCACAACAAATGGAAACTAATTCTATGTGACTGTGTGCTTTGGACGGTTCAAACAGAGCCCTCAGTCTTATTAACACATGGGCATCATCATTTCTGACAACCTATTTTCATTATTACAGCTTTAATAATTAAAATCAATAACTATGCTTTTATAGTGAAAATGGGGTGTCAGAAATGAGCTGTTGGTACTTGTTCACACCACTGTGAAATGTTTGTCTCTGTATGGCTATGCTTTGTTAGTTAAAGTTTTTTTTGGCAGAAACATTTTTTTGAATTTAGACTGAATTTGCTGTTGGTATATTTTTTTTTACATCCCTTCAGATAAGGTCCTTATTCACTGCGGCTCCCACAATGTGTATACTACGATGTCACTGTGATATATTCTTAACAAGGAGTACTAGATGTGAAGTGTTCTGGCTCTGATGAAGTTACAGCATGAGTGAAACCTTCAGTTTGTCCCAACAATATCAAAATGAGATTTTTGGGGAACAAAGGTTCAAATCTACAAAAAAATAAGGAACCACTTTTAGCTTGATGAGTTTCAACATCTGTTTCGCTTTATGCACAATCAGCATTGACATAGCACAAATTCAACACATGTAACATCTGTTACAACACAATAGTCCCACTTTGAATCAGGCTCAACTACAACAGAGAAGGTCTGTTAATGAAGTTAAAATCCAATGTCTCATGTAGCTCCAAAATACTGCCGTATGTATGTCATCAAATTATTTTAGCAGTTTTCAAGAAACCTTGTCCTGGGCCAAGTGCTGGAGGAAAGATCAGGACTGTCACCTAACTTTGTGGTGCAGGTATTTTCAGACCACATGTTATGGAAATCTGGTATCCTTTGAATAATATATAATTGAATTTAAAGTAACTAATTATCTTTTCCTCACAGGCTGATGCTTGAATTTCACTAAACCCTTGAAGAATGGGTTGTCATCAGGGAAGCTGCTTTATACTGATTTACCTCATATTTATCAAACTGGGCTTTTGTCAGTACAGTGACGCCTCCTCCTCAGTGTCCTCACTAACCTGTGGTGTGGGCCAAGGTTCTTGGTCCCCTGTTGTTTCCAGCACACACGCTTCCACCAGGACATATTACTCATAAACGCATCATTAACTACCATTGTTCTAGTGATGACACAGAAATGTATCCCCTGTTAAAAATGAAGAGGGAGACTTCATATCTTGTCTCTGAGAAATATTTGTCCAGTCATGTTTTTATCAGCTACAAATTGTCACAAACATCAAATCAAATCAAATCAAGATGGTCTTGACTACTGTAACTCTGACAGTGCTTTTATCCTTGGTTTTTTACCAACTTTCTTCCGTCTGTTTTATTCATTTTATTGATTTTACAGATGTATTTATTATAACTGCCTTACTAACTGACTTACTGACTGACTACTAACCGACACTTTGTCTTTTCAATGTGTCTTTGTTCTGTTTTAATGTACGTACAGCACTTAGTGACTGTGTTTTGATCATATATAAATAAAATTATTATCATTATTAAACATTAATCCTGCAACCAGAAACTTGAATGTGATGGATGACAGTGGCATCTCATTTGATAAACACGTTACAAGAGCTGTTCAATCAAAAACAATCTAAAACTTTGAGCTGGTAGAACGGAGCTCAGTACAGATACTGAAGAAATAGTGTTTGTTATTTATACCTGCATGTCCTTGTCACCAGTGACTCTGCTCAGTTCATCCATGGCCATGATGTAGAAACACTCACTGAATATCGTCCTCTGAACTTTGACTGCTTTACCGTCTCTTGTTAAGCAGAAGGCACATTTCCACTGACCACTGACACGAGCAAACCTTCTGAGGAACGCTGCTCCTGCAAACACAAGTCAACATCCCCTTATCATTAGACACATCAGCATGAAGCCATTTACAGACATAAATTCATAACACCGATGATTTTAGCCGCCTATTAAAGACATACACATATAAGTGGTTGTTGTGGTTTTATTCAAACATCATCTCTCGATTAAAAGAACCTGTGTTCCTACTGTCGTTAGCCATTTACTGTAAATTCCTTTTAATGTTTGGCTAACAAAACAAATACATGGTGGTCAAGTTAAAGCATTCATGTTTTTCTTAGCCTAAGGTTTCCATCAAAGAACACTTCTGTGCCTTGTAGAGAATAAGCAGAGCGCACAGCGCAAACATGACTGCCATTAATCACCTGGGTCTACTAAAGAACACCGTGTTTCACCATCTGCTGCAAACATTTACCTGTGGATGTGTGAAATTTTCCACCTTAACAACACCAGAACATTAAGAATCTTAAGGTGGAATTTTACAGGCTTCAAATCACCTGAATCAACAGCAAAGAAATAATTTGTGTCACCGTTTTGTTCAAAAACAGCAAAACTGAAATGGAGAACATGACACAGCATTTCTACTCACCAGCTTTTGCTGCTTCAAGGATTTCAGGCCTGCGGTAGCGATCCATGGTTCGGTACAGGCGGCAGTACATCCATACCTGTGAAGAAAGCAAGCCAGTTTACTCACATAGCATCTGATGATCACATTACACTGCCAGCGCCCACACCGCACCAGACGTACCTGTCGACCCTGCAGCCAGACGTACTTCAGCTCATCATAAACCGCCCCATCTCTCCCAATACAAGTGAAGAATCCTCTGAAACAGGAAGCAGAGATTCAAGTTCATCACAAGGATGCGGACTGCTTGTTGATAGTACTTTAAAAAGTCATGAGCAGACAATATTTTTATTTCAGAAGCATAATTACTACAGTACTACAGTACCCGTGTACAGTGTCATGAGAGTGTTTGAGCCAGAAGTCTACAACGTTGTCCAGCTCTGTGCGAATCCGCTCTCGGCTCTGCTCCAGCTTCACCACAGACATGGTTGATAACAACATGGGCATCAGTTTGTGGTGAACAGTGCATTCAGAAAGACTTCAGCCCCCGTCAGTTTTTTCACATCTTGTTTTGTTGCAACTTTATGCTGAAATAAAAATTTAAAAAATCCCCTCATCAATGTGAATAATCAACTTTGCAAATTGCAAAAAAAGTAGAAATCTAAATATTACATTGACATAAGTATTCAGATAAACAATAATCAATAAAGAATTTATTTGTAATGTTGCGATGCTGGACTTTCATCAGGAAAATGGTTTTTGACAATCAGTAGCCATCTTAAATGGCTGTAAGCCTGCTAACAGTCACATCAACCCATGTGTAATAGAAATGCACAATTAACAAACATCAATTCACTATGTACCAGTTCCCGACAAAGGGATAGACAATTAGAAAATCGCATGCAGTGACTAATTTTTCACACAGAAAAGATAAATTAATTACAATCATTATACTTACACTTAATACATGTTATGAAAAACAGCATCAATTAATGAGTAAATATAATAAATGACAAAGGCAAAAATATAAATAAAGTAGGTCCTTATAAAAGGATCCTCCAGGCCCCAGAAAAATAACTACAGTCAAAAAAAATGCACATCTTTATCAGGTTACAATGGTAGGTAAACTTAAATATGGCATAGAGAGAAAACATCAGTCCTACATGTACTTCAGTCCACCACAATACAAAATATGTGACATACAATGGGCCCAAAGGCTTCAAGGATTCATGAAACATCAATGCCTCTATGGACTCAATAATCAGGTCATATTAGGAGAAATGCCAAGATAGTCTATGCATGTCCATACATAGACATATGTATCACTGTCTAAGAGCTGAATAAGAAAACCCTCAGAACACATTTTACTGAGTAATCATGACTTAAGTGGCTTCCACCTTGTCCACCAACATTATAATGCTGCTGACATGTAAATGCATCATTACTAAGCGATAATGTGAGTTATAAAAGCCTGTAGCTGTGAAAGAGGCCAGTCTGCACACTCTATATTTTTGACTCTACTTTTTACTGACAGACGCTGAACGCAGCACTTTAAAGTATTTTTACTTTGAGGTACTTTGATTACTGCGTTTACTGAAGTAAAGAGAGTTCGACTTCTAATAAGAGAGAAAAGTTTATTTACGATGGAGTAACTGTTAAGACGTTTAAGCTGAAGGCGGGACACTGCCGTCTTATCTCTGCTGGACGAACCTTTCGCCATCAAAAATCAATAATCAGGTTAGAAAGACGGAGTTCTGTTGTTAACACATATCCCCCGCAGAGATCGGCGGGTTCTTCTTCGCTGGTCTTAAAAAGTCAGAATAAAGTCCTTTGTTGTCAGTCACAATGCACCGTGGACAGCAGCTTCTCACGTTTCAGCAGCGAAAAGCCGCATTAACATGATCTTACCTCCGGATCCAGGTGAGGCTCAGGCAGCAGGAGACTGTGTTCAGGCTGCGGTGACCAGGGATCATATGACCAGTGAGCTCTGCTGTTCCAGTCTAACTGGTGCTTATGTTGTCTGCTGATCTTCGTTTCCACTTCCTGTTCTCCAGATGCTGTCCCTCGCAGATTCGTCATTTTCATTCACCGTACACTACCTGTGTGTGTGTGTGTGTGTGGGGCATGTGACCACACCTCGTGGGAAAAAAAACGTTACATCACCAGTTAATATAAAACATGCGGTAAGTTTATATATAAAATATGAGTATTTATCAAGAACCGCGATGGGAATCGAAACGACGTGTCTCGGTGATAGGAAGCTCGTTCAGGTGTCCCCCAACATCCTGCTTCACCTACATAAACCGTGTTTAACACCTGTTGATGGTTCATGTTGGTGACAGTCTCAGCGCAGACAGAAGCGAAACACTGAACAAGCCTCAGAAACAAATGACAGCCTCCCACAGATGTGAAGAAAACACAAGCATTCCCACCTCAAAGGAGATTCCTTTTTTTTCGCCAAAAAATTTACATATATTAGTCATTAATATGCACATACTAAACTTACGTCATGTGACTGGTCATGTGATCAAGCATGACTCATTCATTGAGTCATTCACACCTTTGAGAGCAATCTTTTTTTTTTTACGTATACAATATGAGAAACATTAATCCACACGTGCAAACAATTTTGATCTGATAAGCAATAAACAATTTAATGTATAAAGGTAATAAAAGCCATATATAAAAGCAATAAAACACCAGGCATCTGTGTGAACTCAGTGTGAAGCTGCTGCAACAAAGTTAGTTTGAGATTTCTGCAGCTGTCCAGCACATAATTCATCACAATGAAGTTGTAAAATACCCTTTGAAGTCTGTTGTACTTAATAAAAGCACATTAACAATCAAATTGCTTCTGCACAAAATATGAACATGCATCAGGCCAAACACGCTGTCAAAGGCAGATTATGTCATCAGTACAGGACAGATACCTAATGAAACTGACTGCAGTAAGCTGTGTCCCCATTATTACTGTTACTTCCCTTTAACATTTACTTAAGTAAAAATGTACACAATGATATTACTGGGACCATAAAGTATTATAACGATCTGGAGAGCATATATTAGGTCTGATCAGTCTCATGAATGAGCTACCGGCTTCAGAAAAGGGCCCCTCACAGAATGAAATGAATTGTTAAGTCACTGTCAAAATGTCACATAGTTACAGACTTTGTTAATACTTGAGTTTCAGTGCCGCAGTTAATTGTTGGTTAGTTCCTTTTTCTTTCTTTTTTTTTTTTACATACATTTTAAAGTTGTTACTATGCATCCATAGTTGTATTCTCAGAACCTCTGCGTGAGTCCCCTGATCTAAACCTTCCCATCTCATGTCTACTCCTGACATTGGGATTACTCTCAGCATCAGCAGTAGCACTGGTGGCAGTTGTAGTGGTGAAGTGTTAGTGTTGCTGTAATGTTGACTCAACCGAGGAATATCCTCCATTGCACGTTTTCTCCCGAGGTGTTGCAATGAATTTCTTGAACACATCTCTTCAGAGACACACTGAAGAGTTGAGACACAGACGACTGACTCTCAGGTGTTTTAACAGAGAACACAGCACAAGACGGGCGGTAAGTCACTTTCCTCTTCAGTTTATCGCATTAACAAGTATTTTAATTAAGCAGCGTCAGTTTGTTTACCTGTAGTCATGTAGTTGATCTTTGTCTTTCACCTTAGATCAACATAGACTGTTCTGTGTGTCAGAATGGCAGGAAACTTCCAATGGAAATGTTTATCCAGCGTGTTCAGTGCAGGTGTTTTTATTGCAGGTAAGAAACTACAGAAAAAAAGCAAAGAAAGAAAGAAAGAAAGAAAGAGCTAATAGATTCATAAATAGTGAATTTGTATTGTCTCTATATCCTCCTTCAGGATGCACCATTCTCCTTGTCACAGCTTTTCCACTTGTTCAGATCACGATTGGTAAGTGAGCCACTGAAATAACTTTTCTGTTCATAAATGAGACATTTCAACATTTTTTAAAACATATTTCTATATTTGTTATACATCATGTGCATACAAATATAAAACCAAAGTTAAATTAAATCATACAACTTTTATTTTCCATAGCCAAGAAATAAATGACTTAACTCCACTTAAACATTTGTAACAGCAGTTTTTCAAATGCTTCTGGGCTCTTTGTAAACAGGTGCAGTGTACATGTATGAGTGTCCAGCAGCGCCAGTTATCCCAGTGTATGTGCTGCTGTTTGGGATATTGGCCCTGCTGGTAATGGGCCTATTTGCCTTGCCAAAGTTCCTCTGTGCAGCAGCATCGGGCAGCAGGATCTGGACTGTGTGTAACCTCAGCCTGGTCCTGTTTGCCTTCATCTGGTTCTTCTACGGTAAGTGACACCTCAGAGTCTCTGACCGTGTTGACTGTAATCCATTCATTAATTTAGTCTCTCCCTGTCCTCAGGTAGTTACCAGGTTTATTCTGTATATCCACCCAACTACAACAAGAACATCACCAGCCAAAGCACAGTCAACACCAGTATCTACCCTCCTACTGCACCTGACAACAAGCTTGGCCTCATCCTGCAGAACTGGAACCAGAGCCGTCCAAACCTTAACCACACCAAGATGATCAATGACAAGCAGACTTCCAGAAAACTGATTCAGACTTTGGCCAGCAGCAAGACAAACAGAGAGCACCTGAACGCTCCACAAGCACGACGTGTCACGACTGTAGTGCCTTACTGTGACAGAACAATGTACCTGTTTGCCTTCTGGACCACCACGCTGGTATATGCGATTGCAGGGAACACCCTGGTGATGATCCTCTGTTTATATGGCTTCATGAAAATTACAAGTAAGATTACAGAACTTCTCACTACCTGAACTGAGCTGGATATGATTCCACTTCAGAGACTTTTAACCATCACATGAGAGAAGCTGAATAAGTAATTATGCTTTGTAATGACCGGAATGCTTCAAACACCCAGAGAAATAAAGCAAAATAAAGGATTTTAGTACTTCCTCTTCAGTTCTGACTCAGACAGCATTTGGAAACACAGGTCCTACAGTAAGTTGCTTCAGCACATATGTTGATGTAAGTGATTGCTACACACAGTACACTCCAATCTACCAGTCAACTTAGGGTTGTTTAATAATGAAGGGGAGTTTTTTCAGAGGTTTTAACCACATCTCAGTCTTCTACAGGATACTGAGTTGGGCCTTTATCACTCTTTTCTCTCATTGTTTTCCCTGCTGTTTCCCCCTCCATAATGTGTTTTGTTTTGTCCCTAGTCTGTTCTCTGTGTCTGTCATACATGGAAGCATATACAGAACCAGTCAAAAGTTTGGGAAAGTGTGTCCAAACTTTTGACTGGTATCCAGGGGAGAACAGCAAGCAGTTCCGCTATGCAGCTTACAGACTGTTGTGTAACAATACGGAGCACTAGGACAGGGTCACAGTTGTTATCCCTAGTTGCTGTGTCTGGAAAATACGTGACCAGTACCCAGATCCACATGGACAATATCAAGGATTCATCCATAGTAATGTGTGCATTATCACTCAATACGTTGAGTATTTTGCTGTCCTTTTCCCAGGAGGATGTAGGGCTGTAGGAATACCAAGTAATATTTTTCTTTATACATTACTTGTGTCAATATTTTAATTTTTATTTGCATTATTTATATGCACAATC
Organism: Seriola dumerili; assembly: GCF_002260705.1. Lineage (NCBI taxonomy): Eukaryota > Metazoa > Chordata > Actinopteri > Carangiformes > Carangidae > Seriola > Seriola dumerili. The sequence goes on from NW_019174680.1 coordinate 486,423, forward strand.
TATTCTGTCTTTGTTTGAATAAAATCTTTAAAATGATGCTTGTCTTTTCCTTTTCTTCCTCCATTTCTAATCTCTTTATATACTACACAAAAAAATCACAATCCAATGTGGTATGTAACCTGTTTATTGTATTTTTAGGGGAAATTATATATGACATTACTGAAATACTAGAAGATATATACACAATATATTTACTTTTGATCATAAGCAGAGATGAGTGTAGCCTGACGGGTCAGGGAGGCTCTGCATGTGGCATCATGTGGGCGCTGTGGCAATCTTCTTCTGCTTTGGCAGTGACTGTCCTTTAGAAAGAATATCACAATTACATACATGACAGTAATTGTATCTATGTTAAAGACACCCATATAACTGTCAAAGAACACTACAGGTTTGTCTGCATTTCATCAAGTGACATATCAGTTTTCACTGTCATAGCTATAGTGTATAAGTATTTGGCAATATTTACTTTAGGTCATAAATAGAAGAGGGCCTTTATTATATCAAATTTGTACATTAATTTTGCCATCTATAGTAATTTGACAGTAATTGAGTCAGTAATCATTTGGTGACAATGGTGTCAGTGATTTTTTAGTATATTTGTGCTTGTTTATATGGTTGTGCCATGCTGAGGTAACTACAGTATTTTAGATCATTATAAGTAGTTCTGAGGTTCTGAATCTTTGGATGGTATGTGGCAGACATAAATCTTCACTTTGGACTTATTCATAACAGCCATATGGATTTTGCACACAAGAATGTCACCCAACTCACCTAGCCCTCTGCTGACTTGCTTCTGCAACAGCTCCTGGGTGGTTGGGGCAGTGTCACCTGGCAGAAGGCCATGCTGACGAGGATCATCCAGCCTCATGGTTCTGCGCTGAGGCTCCTTAGAGGCAACCAGCCCTCTGTGCAGAGGTCTTGGATGTAGTGGTAGCCCTTGTCTGCCATGATTGTGTACAAGCTCCTCTTCTCGTTGTACACCTCCTTGCCATATCTGGCAAAAGAGAGTGACCATAGTGAAATGATGATTGTGATGATGTGTATGGTTTGTTAATGTGGTCTGTTGATTATAGTCCAGGCCAGCCAGCACAGGACCAAGCTGTGTATACTGGTGGATAGAAGCTGAAGTGCTTAGTATATGATTGTGAAAGGACTCGAGTTCTGTAGTGAACCTGAGAACACAGTGGAAACAATACAGAGGTGCTTTATGTTCCTCTATTACAATTTGTGGCATTAACCAATGTAGAATTACAGTGAAACACATGCACAGAGGAAAACAGACCTTCGCTGACATACCTGAAACACAGATACTTGTGAACATTCTTCAGTCAGCGTGCATTGAGAACAACCTCTTTGTAGTACACTTTGTAGCTGGGAAATGACAACATTTGTCACTACAGTTACCATACCTTGCATCCAATTCCTTTATAGCTGTGTCCTGAGCGCTGCTTTTCTCCAACTTCTCAATTCCAGTTACTGAGAAGTCATCATCTCTATAAGAATGACATTTAGATAATTAGATCTGAATCTCTTTATAGGACGTACAACACAACACAACACAACACAGGGCTATTGCTACATAGAAATACAAGTCTGGCTGATTGACGCAGGTTCACGAATAATAAATTCAAGAATATTTTTCTAATGAGAAATGGTCACAACTAGGAGGCTGGAATGACTGTTAGAACCAATATTGTGATGTATGTAAAACAAACGAGCAACAGATGAGAGAAATTTGCATATTTATGAATATATTGCCCATGAAGGACAGCAGTGGTCTAAGCAATTACGCCTTCTCAAACACTTTACGTTCCTAAACGGTTCGCCGGCAACCTGGTTGTAAGAGGTTTGAATAGCTAAGCCCCGTCTCGATCAGCAGAAAGTTGCACTCACCGGTCGAGGAGGAGAAACTCTGACGAAATGGTGGAGGTGGGGCAGAAGTGGTGGTTTCATCAATCCGTGTTTTTGAAGGTGTGGAAGTTGAGGAGTCTTTCTCATAACTAAAAAACACAAAATACAAACATCCCGCTCGCAGCCATTACAGACATTAGATAAATACTATCAAACGACATCTGCACACAACTACAATGCAGACATCGCCAAACATATAGGCCACACAGATTACATACAAGGCAGTGTTATGTGAAAACATATGAAGTTAGCTACACTGTCTACTAGCATGACTAATGTTGCTTACACCAACAGCGTTATCAAACATACGTAGGTCTATGTTGAAACAGTTTATGAAACAGCTAGCTAGCTAGGTTAGTATAACACCCGCACCTCTCCCCAAAACAAAAACAAACATGGTAATTACATGTCTAGCAGAAATTCAGCCACCATTGCGTCGCTTTTCAGGCACTTCTGTTTCCTCAGTTGCCGCCATTGTTGAAAAGCGACGCCAATGTTGACTCTTGTTTGGCTTCTTGCACTTTCCAGTTTCTTTTTGGTTGCAGCTTTTTCTGCTACCGTCTTCCTTTTACGAGTGCAAGCTGTTGCTGAAGTCAAAGCCTTAGCTGGAACCGGCTGAACTTCCTCTGTCATTCCTATGTATCTTCTTCCTCTTGTTCACCCGCGACTGTCGGAGTGCAGAGCATGCGCAGGCCGAAGCACGCCGGTGGGAGGTTGACAGACAGGTAGGTTTGGGGGAGTCTGGGGCGGAGCTAGACATTGTAAACATTCAGGCCTTAGCCCCAACTTCATTCTACTCCTGGGAGTTTCCTCCCATTCAGAGTTGCTACACGCACTATTTACTGTATCAAGCCATTTGTACATCATTTTGGGAAAACATGATTGTTGCCCAAGAAAAAACTATCCAGAGTCTGCATCATATTTTTTTAATCTTAATTGTTCTGTCTCCATCATGCTGAAACCACAACTCAACACATTTTGTTAATGGCTAATTTTCACTACTGCCACATAAAAAGAGGCAAAAGTGATGATAGCACTATTTTGAATTTACATGACATAGGTGAAGAATCAAGTTGGCATAAACAACATCACTAATCTTGAAACCTATTTTTGTTTCTATGCTGGAGTAGAGTTCACAGATTTAATGATTTAATGTTAAGATGACAAGTCTACATTTAAATCCAGACCATAATAATATGTGCTGCTAACTGAGCACAACAAGGCCATGTGATTGTCTTAACTTATCTGAACATTAGGCCAAAAGAAGAACATTTACTCTGACGATATTAAATTCTTTAAGGAAATGCATCATAGGATAAACAACATGCACATGTACTGTAATACTATGAACAGTATTTTATTTGATCTACTCCTGATCACTCTTTTCTCATTTTCCCCTTTTCTTCTTCTTTCACTCTCAGCTCCACTCTTCTATCCCTGTAAATGTCCTCCACGCAAAGAAAATATAAAACAAAAAGATTTTTAATATTTCTGATCATGAAAGTGAAGATGTACAAAATATTAAATGCATATCTTATTCTCTTACATCTGCTCCACCTCTGCTCTCCTTTCCTCCTCTTTTCTTCAATCTTCTCTCGTCAACACTTTTTCATCTCCTGTCTATGGAGGTAAGTTTGTCTCAATTATATGTGTGAACAGATTGACAATCAATGAGTAAATGTACAATCTGTAAATATAAAACACCTCCAGATTGGCTGCATCTGAGCAACAATCACAGAGCTGAGGAGTGAGGAAGCGTGACAGGTAGACCATACCTGCCAGATAAAACCTTAAAGCAGCATTGACAGTCTGGCATCCTTTTGGTTTTGAAACTAACAACAGATTTTCTCTGTGTCCACTAGGTGGAGCTCACACTGCAGCCAGCAACATTCACAGCTTTCCTCACTGGCTCCCCAAAGACACGGAAAGAAAAGTTTCATATTTTCAAATTAATACTCTTTTCAGGTTGTAATTGGCCATATTACACAACAAAGTGCCTGGCCGTAATGATGAGGAGGGCTAAGTGGAAGAGCAGCGGACATCCATCATCGCAGTGTTGTAATAGACATGATTGAGCCCAGGGATCAGTGCTACCCCGGCAGCATCTGCTCCCACTATCAGACATTTTCTCCACAGAGGGGAAAACCTGATTATCCAAAATGACAGCAGTGTAAGTGAATTGGCGTATCGTCAACAGAAAAGAGAATACGCCACTAGAGTGTGTTGGGCCTGAATGTTTAGATGTAAACACTTTTGAGTGCTGGCAGTTGGTCTGGGGCCACGAGAAAGCTGTAAAAAGTCATTAATATGTTGAGTTTTGCTGCTAATGCTCCTTTAAACAGCATCTGTTTGGTTTCAGCAGGGTCTGCAGGGTGTGCTGACTACACAATACTTATTTCATTCATTCACAGCCAGTCTGCTTCTACAGTCCACTGAGTAGTGTCTCTGCAGTAGTTGAGGATATAATGGTTTGCTTAACGGCACCACAGTGTAGGTTAGTTTGAATGTTTTTGACTTACAGCCCCAGGTGTTCATAACCTTTGTCATTTGTAACATGAGTAATTCTTTTTGTTGCTCAAATGTCAACCCTGTGGATGTCAGAAACAGCAGAAGAAACCCAGCAGTGGACTGAACAGAAGATGCCATTTCAACAAAATGAACCATCTAAATAGTCTGAACAGTGTCCTTTAATGTCTCCAAGTCCAGTTTTTATAATGTTCTGTGATTTTCAATAACTGCTCTTTGATTTCCAAAAATCCCAAAAATCAGATATCACCATCTAGAAAAGGCCAACAAAATGTTAACCATATTAACCTGGATGTAAATGAAGATAACTGTGCGTGTGAAGGCTGAGTGTCAGCGAGGCTCATGCCAACTGGCAATCAGATCGACATCCAGCCCACAGCTAAATGTGACGGCACATCTCATGAGTTATCTCACTGTTTATCCCACTGCCAGGAGGAATAAAGACTTCCAGTTCCAGATATGATTTCACAGTTCATCACTTAAACTCCACAACAGCCAGAGGTTGGAACATGATTGCTTTCCATTCAACACTCACTGTACTGCTGTTTCAGAGCCATGCCAAGCTTCAGGTGTTCCTATAGCAAGTGTAGAGACAGAGCCTATTGTAAAGCTGCTGTGTTATAGGTTTAAAAGCCTTTAACTATAAACCCTGGTATTCAAAGTGTAATTGAAAATGGCACATCTAGGTTCCACTAAGCTTTTATTTTGCACATTTTAGGCCTCCCCAGAGTTAATATTTGAATTTTTTAATGCATAATAATTACCAAGAATACCATTCTGTAAAAGCCTCAAAAGTTCAAACCATTTATGCCTGAACTTTCTTGTGTCTGTAGTTTCTGCTCTCTGCCTCTGTGGGGCGGCACAGGTGGCTTATGGTCGAGCGAGCCCTTCAGTGTGAGCATGGGAGGTCAAGCACTAAACTAATTTTCAGTGCTCTGTAGGTTTGGAAATCATTGACCAGATGTTTGCCGTCACATGACCCATGTGTGCTGCTGAATATATGACTCAATGGTAGTCGATCGTTTTTCTTCACAGAGACAGTGACGGTCAGACCATCTTGGCATTACAAGATACAACAGTACATCGAGACCTGTTATGTCGCGAGGGTTTCAGGGAGCTGTCTAAAGGTCTCCAGAGATATTTGGAGCCTGGGGCCGTTGAAGAGCTAAACGTGATAACCCTGTCTCGATGTCCAGCTCAGTCCTTTTCAGGTTTGGACCTGCACAGTATGCTGAGAGAGATCAACTGCTCTGATGTCCTGCCTATGCAGATGCCTTGATCTATTTAATTTAGTGTTAATCTGTACAGTAATCTGTAAATGTTAAAATACTGTAGGATAATTACATCTGAAATCTGTCCATGTTCATTTTCAATTTTAAAACAACCTAAAACAGAAACCAGACAAGTATTAATACATCCCTGCATTTTATTAACATCTGTTCAAGTTTTAAATAAAAATATTAGTGATATTTACACAATTCGACTGATACAAGCCGAAATTAAATTCTCAATCAACGTTTATCTAATCAATTAACAAAAAGCTGAAAAAAGCATGAAGCTGAAGAAGCTACAAGACGTCGTCTCAAGTAAACACTGTTTATGTTTTCACATGCTCCTGAGCGGCAGCCTGCCAGCACAGGTGTTACAAAGCAGTACAGTCCACCAGCAGGATGTGTTTGTATGTGTTTAGTATCCAGCTCTGTAGATCTACCTGTAGTTCCTCAGGTACACCAGTCTGTGAGGCTGGAACTTCTCCCGACACAGGGGGCACTCAGCCTGTGAGAAACATCACACAAATACATGTTTAAAAAAAAAAAATGAACTGAACTGAGAATGTTGGGGGAAAGTCAATGATTTACAATCAAAGTCAAAGGTTTAAGCTCTCAAATGGTTTTAATTTCACGTTTCTATCTGCTTCAGAGGCTCAGTAATAGTTAGTGAACACCACGTTTTTCAGGAGGTTGTTTTCAAACAATACTGAGGTTTTAGAGGGAGGTAATGGGTTTGAAGTCAGCTTCAATATGGCAGTAGGTGTGATCAGTAAACACTGACACTGGGATCTGAGTAAGTAAGAATACATACGTGAGTAAGTAAGAATACATACAATACAATAGCTGTTATCACCTGCTGTGATGCTGCAGTTGAAACGCAGGGGATGACTCGGCTAAAGGAGGTAATACTGGGCTTAAGCATCAAGAAATGTCTCTGCTGGGAAATAATGCCTCAAAAGCTGTTATCTTAAAAAGTCTGTGTTGCAAACTGGTTTTGGGGAATAATTAGTAGATGTACACAGCCAGTAAACACACTATACCTGAGCAAGTCATAACATAAGCCTGACCTTCGTGTTGCACCACTCTGTGATGCACTCCCAGCAGAAGAGGTGTCCACAGGGGGTGGAGGTAGAGTGTCTCCTCTCCTCCAGACAGAGGATACAGCGAGCAGCTTTGGGGCTCGAGCTCTGTGTGCGCTGAGGACTGCAGACAGACAGTTCAAAGAGTTCAGCATTAAACTCATGTCATGTCATGTAGGTCTTTTACTACTATGCTTCAATTACAAAGAGTCCAGTAGTTCTCGCAGTGGTCTGGCTGTTTCTAGATCAGCATCCTGTATGGTTCACCTGCTGAGTGCTGGCAAACCAAAATAAATGACCTGCCCAAAAGACTTCAAATTAACTGTTGACAAGTCTGTTCAAGTTAGGGCTGAAAAAATATAAAAAATTATGTGATATTTGCTGGTGCCTATACCAAACAAACATGTTCCCTTACATCTGGAGAATTATGATTTATAGTGATAGTATGTTGTTGCAGATTTGACCTTTATCATAAAAAAAAAATGCAACTCCTGCGGTTTAAAATACTGACAAAACACTGTTCATGTCAACACTGAAATATTTACTGTAGAAAAGGATATCTTTTTGTAATCTAAAACTCTGCCCTGACCAGATGGAGTGTAAGTGGGCCCGGCCCTGGTCCTGTACCTGAGGTTCCTGTACAGCTTCCACTCCTGCCTGGCTCTTTGTCTCTGTCTGAAGTTGTTGAGCTGGAGACACACAGTGATGACCAGCTGAAGCAGGGACAGGGCTCCCAGCAGCCTGTAGCTGCTCCTGATGGTCCTATCATTGCTGTTGAGCCCCATCACACGCAGCTACACACACACACACACACATTTTAGAAGATAATCAAATGTGCAGAATTCTGTATTCAGTGCCTTTAGAAATGTAAATGTAACATGTAAAACGTCTTTGATCTGTGAGAGCGGGAGGTGCCACCAAAAAACCCGAGCACACACTCTCAGCAATCTATAACGTACATACAGCTAAAACCAAGTCAGTCTTATGCAACAGTCCTGCAATAAGTTATGCTGCAGCCCATGCTGCTGTTGAATTGCATTCAGGGGTTTTATTAATATCAGGCCTTAAAGCAAGGGAAATTTCTGTGTCAGTGAGCCCAGTCCCAGAACATGCAGGCGTCACGCTGTCATGTCAGAAACCGTAGTAACAGTACTAGTAAATGTATCCAAGTCCAAGCAATAACTTTCAAAGCTATAACTTTTCAAAACTTCTTCCTCTGTTGGTCTACAGTGCATGCAGCACAATAGGCCTGCCCTTGTCAAATGATTGTCCAATCATTTTTACTAACAGTGGTAAGGAAAAATTGTTACAAAATGTTGGAAAGCTGAAAAACAGCAAACAGGATACAGTATATTCAGTTGAGTCATTGAGGAGTAGTAGTATATTATGGATAAAATGACAGCTTTTATAACACTGTTGGGAAAATCTCCAAGGTTTACTGTATGAACCTGACATGACTGAGTTTGTCACAATTTCCTTTATCTTTTGATATGCAAGTTGTGCAAATTTTGGAATGAATATAAGCAGGTATGTGAGTATGGAAGCTGTCCCTGTGGGCAAACACCAACTCCAGCGAAGAAAAGGTTAAAGTGAACAAGGTTTTGCTCATTAGAGATTCCATTAAACCGGCACTTGAACTTGTGGGAAAGCTCCAACGTCTTAGAAAACAATATCCTCTCACTGCATTATGGAGGTAGTGCAAGAACATTTACTTATATATCATTTAATATAGTGAACGCATTGATTTAAGTGAAGTATGTCTGCATACATGATTATATATATATATATATGTCACTCTATGGCTTATGGCTTATACTTGTGTTTATCAATTAAAAATATAATAAGTGCTATTTCTATCTGTCTAATATGAGAAATATTTGCAAAATATGAATAAAAGTCACCTACATAGGTGATACCAGCCATCCTCTTGGACACGTGATAGAAAGAGCCACTGATGTAGAAGAGAGCCACGTGGAGTCGGTGCAGGAGGGTCAGACCCTGCTGGAGGACAAACACAGCTGGCAGGCACGCTCTCCTCTGGGGCTCTGACAACAGTCCCACCGCCCTCTGCATCCATCTCCTCAGCCAAGACTCCAGGCTCCAGGGACCTGCCGCCGCCTGCCGCCGCCTGACACCGCTGCCGCTCTCCTGCCCACGTTCCAGCTCATTCTCCAGGCACACCAGGACCTTGTCCAGGAGGTAGGGCAAGAGGGCATGGCAGAGGACAAAGAAGCTGCGTCTTGCTCGGGAGGGGATCTTTTGTTTAGTGGGATCCACCTGGATAATGCTGACGTACTCTTCACCCAGAGTTTGGTAAGCTGGAGAGAAGGATGATTCAAATCATTATGTTCTTATATCAATACAAATAATTAGACATGCAATAAGTCAGACTTCCTGCTGTTTTGGTAAATAACTACCTGAGAACGTTGTTAAACCATAGTATACAAGGTCTGAGAGCAGCTCTATCTCTTTCCTCCAGTCCAGCCATCTTTTGGATCCTGCAGGAAATAAAAAACAAAATTCAACATACTTTAATATTCAGAAATGTGCAGAATTTCCTGGATGGACCACAGCCTTTTATTTTCAGGATAACCAGCTTGTCTTATGCTCAAAAAGCAACACCACTTCACTGACACCCACATTTAAAGAAATAAACTAATCGCCTTTTTGTGTTAATGGTAGCGAGCTATTGATTTGAGAAAAACAGTCATGGAAAGACGTATGGGTCTCACAAACATCCAAAAACAGCTAGATAACGTGTACCACCATATACACGTACTTTTTTGTTGTTGTAATAAATAGCTTATACTCTTAAACTCTGCATTTATCTTATAGACAGTTGCATTTATATTTGGAGAATTCAGATGTTATATATGCTGGGCCATTTATTTCCACCAAAACACAGCGCGGGCTGCAGGAGCCTTCAACAAGCTCTGACACTCAGAGTGGCTGACTTACTTGGTACCAGGTGTATTAAATCTGTCTAATTGACGAGGGACTGGAAAGTGCTCAAGCTATTTTTTGTAACTGGCGACTAAGCACAAAGTTGCACACAAAGTGAGTTTTCCAAACAGTTAGCTTTAAAGTTACATGCTAAAGTGAAGTAAGCTAGCTAAAGAAGATGTAACTTTTCAGTTTGTTAAATTCGAAGAAACTTACCAGCAAGTGTTTGAAAGGCTTCGTTGGCGTTGTTTCTCAGGAAGGTTTGATAATACTCATCCTTTTGGCTGGACCGAATCAACTGGGCTTGGTTTGCAGGGGCGAGGGGCATCGTTAGCTAACACCAAGGAGGCGATGTCAGGCTCTAACAACCGCAGTAAGGTTGCAGTTCATGGCGAAATATTCGCGTCCACGGGCCGAAGTTCTTCAAATAGAGAAACAGCAACTCGCCGGTCCCCTTCAATACAACCATGCAGCCTACAAACAGTCAAGATGCCACTGGGCTGCGAAACATACACAGCGAGGAAAACAGCACGCCGCTCACAGGTAAGTTAACCTGTGTCCGCTGAGTGACGGTCCGTCGCAGTGTCCTATATGTGAATATGTGCTGAGTTTCCTTATAATACTTATTATAATTTTTATGTAGTTAAATCAAGATACTCCTTCTCAACTGTCTCTGGCTAAATCCAGGAAACACATGGGAAGTTGCTTCCCTGTAAACAAACCAAACAGATACTCAACCTCATGACTTACAGCGCCACTTACTGGCAGGAGGACGAATTACAAGCTCATTTTCTGTTAGAATATTTTATAAGGAGTTAACCTTTCATTTCTTAACGATTTTGCTTATGTTTTACTTATTAATACATATTAAAATGTTGTTTTCCTTCCCAACAACACATATCTAAATGCAGAAATGCCAACTCAAAGTTTTTGATTGTAGATTGTAAACTCCCTCCACGTTGACATTACCCATAATAACCCTCTAATAAATTAATTCTGGCCCATACAGTGGCCTGGAAACTGTATCAGCCAAGCTGTAGTCAAAATATTATCAAATGTTCTGTCCGTCTTAATGGATTATAAGTAATACGACCTGATAAATATTCAAACATCTGACCAATATTGTGAAACAGTTAAAAAAAAAGAAAAAGTTACGTACCTTTTTAAATGCACCTCTAAAACGTTTTTATTTACTGCAATATAACAATTGTTGTTACAATATTTCACCTCCTGTCTTCTACCTGGCTAAGTAAAAGTTCATTCATTTATTCATTCAAAGCAAGGCACCTCTGCTGTGATCTGCCTGAAAAGTTGCAGAACCAGTTTCTTTGTCTCCTCAGTGCTGCTCCCTGAGCCAGCCAGGTGTACTATAGCCGCTACAGAGAACATCCCTTCATAAGCCCACTCCTATCCTTTCACTGTGACTTTTCTCGGCACTTCTTGCACAGTCTGTCCAACCATCCTGCACACCAGGAAGTTGAACTTTGCTCTCAGTGTGAAGGGAGGAGCTGAGGTTTTCCTTTCCCTCCTCCCTTTAACTTGGGAGCTACTTGTAACTTGTTCCAGATTAAAGGTGGATAGTATGGGAAGCACTTTGCCGCTTGGACTAAACTACTAGCGACCAAACAGGGAGAGTCTGAGATTTCACACGGTAAGACACAAACTTGACTGGCTGCATGCAACTTGTGTTTGTCTACTTGCAGGTTCAGGTGTTTAACATCATCTACATTACTTGTTGGCTAAGCTAGTTTCAAGGCATCAGCCTGTACAGGATTTGAACGAATGGTAACAGCGTTTTCGTGATCACAGCTGCTGTGATTAACATGTTTAGATTGGACCTTTCTGGGGATTTGACATAAGGAAGGTAAAACTCAGGTTTTGCACCGATCAGTTTAGGGAAAGGTTTTCTGTCGCTCTGTTGGATTAATAGATTCTAGATTAAATAAATCAGGTGCATTATATAAACCATATTTGAGCTGGATGACTGAGCAGAGCAGAAGTAACTCAGGATGTTGCTAACACATACACATCACCATGCATGCTTGTGTGTCATCTCTACAGTATGAAATCACAGTTATGGCTTTCAATACACTGTGGTACTGTTTGTGTAGACATAAATAGCATAGTAGCATTATAGTTTATACTTTTAATTGGACTGTGTTTGCATTAGTCATTTTCAAAAAAATGAATTTGTTTATTGAGTGTTTCCCTGAGGTTTATATCCTTTCAGGGAGAGAAACAATGTTCAGCTCGAAGGTAAAACATCAACACATGAAATTAAACCGCACATCCCTGTATGTGTGACATACTGTTTCACATGGGATGTGGCAATTTGCATGCAGATGTGAATTTGTGAAACAGCATTTTACATGTGAAATTGTTGTTTTCACACGATTTAATTTATTTCACATGTGAAGTATTTGAAATTCACCTAAAAATAACACAAATTTCACACATGATGTCAAATATGGTGCATGCATGTGTGAATCAATGGGTGAATGTGGCAAGTCATGTAAAGCTTTTTTTTGTGGTTGATATGACTGAAGCATTGTTTAAGTGCAGTCCATTTATGAGGTGTATGTATTTTTTTGCGGGCTTTTGACATTTTAGATGGAATTTTTGAAAATCAATTGCCTGTAAAATGTGCATTTATCAATAGTGCAATAGTGTTTCACTTGTGATGTCACATGTGGAAGATCTAATCATCACACATACCCATATCTAGTTAATTTGTATGCCTTGTTGCCAGTGACAGCCGTGGTCAGAAGCATTATGTTTTTGGGTTGTCTGTCCGTCCATCCCATTTTTGTGAAAATGAAATCAAAGGAACACCTTGAGGGAATTTCTTCAAATTTGGCACAAACATTCAATCTGACTCAATTATGAACTGATTGGATTTTGGTGTTTAAAGGTCAAAGGTCAAGATCACTGTGACCTCACAATATGAATTTATACACTAATTATGATTGAATACACTTAAATCTTTTATTGAATTCCTTCAAATTCTTCACTGCATGTATTTTAGAAGTCTGGACAGGCATAGATTTAAACTGTAACTTGACTGACTGGTGGAGGCAAACAACCATGATACAGTAACTCTAATTCACAAGTGAAATGGTGTCTTATACTTGATATTACATGTGAAATTGATGCTTTCATGTGTGATATCTGTCATTTCATATATATATATCTATATATATATATATCATGCTAATTTATCATGTAAAAATCAGAAAACGTGCTTATATGTGGATCTATCACATATAAGCACATTCACAACTGCACCACACAGGTTGACAGCGATGTCTCGGCCAGATCTGATTTTTAAAAGAGGCCAGTATCATTTATTGTTCCTTATATCAGGGTGATCTGAGTTTAACCTGTGGTAGTACAACATAACAATAGCCGACACAGTAGCTGCTGTAGATGAGTGGGTGGCAGGTTGTTTGTGAAAGGACATCCTCTATGGACCACACGCACACGCACACACACACACACACACACACACGGTTCATTCCACAGAACTGGACGGAAGCAGGGGAGCTGAGGCGACACCTGCTGAGAAGACAGAGACCAAGTTATTTCCATAATTACCTCAGACAACATCTGTTTCAGCTGCAGCATCAAACACATGTCATGTCTGGGATTCACTAGAACGACACACACACACACACACACACACACACACACACACACACACACACACATGGCACACTACGCTTTCCTCTTGCGTGCCATATCTTGCTGTTGGTTGCGTTACAGGTGCTTTGGGGGTCTTTGACAGAACTTCAAGAGTCCTTGAAGGGCTTCAACAGGCCCTTGTGGGGTTTCCAATCTTCTTTGAGGGGGTTCTAGAGAGTTGAGTGTTTTAAAAGGGGCATTATGAGGTTTTTGTAGATGTTTTGGAGGTCCTTTGGTTGGTATTTACAGATGCATGAGATGTCCTTGGGGTCAATTACATGGTGCCAGAAGGTTAGAAGTTTTATATTAGTAATTGAATCCACAAGGAATTGTTCCAGATATCAAAAATTTTGTTTGTTAAAAGACTAAAATTGTTTAACTGACAAAGCAGGCATGTGGATTATGACTCTTGTCTGTTAGGAGCAAGGGGAGACGAGCTTGGTGATGTTACACAGCCTCAAAACATCTCAATGGAGAAGGTCAGGCTGGATGGATGGGATGATAAAGCATGTGACCACTGTTCACTTCCTGTTTACTTCCTGGTTTCTTTAATTCATGGACACAGTAATTCACTAACCTCAACCAAGTAGTTTTTAAAACCCAAACCATGGTCTTTTCTTAACCCTAGGGTGTTTTTTATGCCTATGGCTATGTTTAGACTGACTCTAGGCCTGTGTGCAAAAATGCAGTCCACTCACTGGTTTGAATGGAACCAGTACAGGAGCACAGTGAGAGGGTGGGTGTGGGGGGGGGGGCTCTGGAAAAACAATGGAGTGTCATCTGGCCAAAAAGTTAAATCAGGCTCAACTTACTGCAACACAACATCATCCAGCAAGGCACTGCGCAGACCAGTCACGTGCAAGTGCACATTGCACCTTGTTGTCACATGAACAAAGTTTATCTACTGCTTTTAAATTATTATTGAGTATTATAAACCTCTGTGCAGCTCTTTGCATTTACTTAGGGCAGATTTCAGTCTAATCAAACATTAACCATAAAATTGGCAGACTGGAAACTAGCGTGAATTTTGGAAATTGTTTTGTTGTGCACTAACAAATGACATTATCTTACTGATGGCGCCATCAGATCGCAAAATTCTTATATGGGCTGTTTTGAAATTCTTACATTTTTTTTGTATTTTTGTTATTAAGTTTGATTGACTTGTGAGAAACATCAGACATTTAATTCAGTGGTCACCTCAGTAGTAATTTCTCCATGTGCTAAATCTAGCATTTGTTCTTGCGTGCTGTCAGAACATCTAACAGCTGATGGTGGAACAGCCAATCACACCCACTTCACAATTGGCCAGGTATTTGGTTTACCGCCTGTTTATTCTTCACACACCTGTCACTTTTTGTGCGTGCAAGTGAGTGTAACACCATGTTTGTACAGTTATCAACATTTATGATTCGTCCTGCATCTTCCAGCCCCTCCCTCTTAATGGCAGCCTTTGAATTGTCGCTGTAGATAATTTGAGGCACTGAGACCGTTTACAGGAGCTGTATGGTTTGCTATTGCTACATAGCCAGCATTAGCATTAGCATCTGTTTACTTACCAGTCCAGAAGAAACGATGTCAGTTCAGTATCAAAGCTTGTTCTTTTATTTACCAACAGCTGTCTTCAGAGGTGGAAAGCAACACCAGTGTTAAAACCTGCCTCTATCACGCCTTTTCTACTACTGAAGTTAGCATGCTAACCAGCTAGCTTTGGCTTGTCTCATTACTTTCTAATAGCAACTCACTGCAGCCTCTAGTCTGCCCTGAGGACATAGCTGCTTACAGGGTCTATTATAAACCCTTATCTTGTAAAAGCAACAAGCTCTTGTGACATGACAATCCCCACCATCAGCTCCTGACAAGAAACCACGTTCAGGGACAGAGAAAACTTACAAATAGCCACTTTAATGTTCCTACCATTTTTCATTTCGTAGACTAGATGCAGGCACATGAAGTACATTTTTTACAACTTTACTAATTTGTGTTTCAACTTGACTCCCGATTTCCTCACCTGCAGTATCCAGGGGTGGGGAAGTCATACATCACACAAAACAGACAGTAAATAGTTTTTATCCCTTTGTTTAATGTAGTACTGCAGTCTATCCTAGTGACTTAAAAGCATGAGAGGAGCCATGCTACACTCACCACACAGACTGTTTTAAGTCAGAGAACAGGTATTGTACCAGATGACTTTTTATGAGGCCATAATGTAAAACAAACAGGGGTTTGTTTGGTGCTGATAGGACTGTGCACACTCAGTGTTACTGTATAAACTATACAGCACATAGTCAAAAATGTGGTGAGAAAACTTAATAAATATAAATAAATATAAACATATAATAAATATCCTGTATCATAAAATCAAGCCATTTTGTCATTGTAGGGGGAATTCATCAATTTTACATCAATTAACTGCTCAGGAGGAAAGTCAGGCTACACTACGGTTGTATAATGTCTTTTGTGGCTCTTGATCAGGTGCCTCACCAACTCTTTAACACAAAACAATTATTATTATTATTATTATTATTATTATTATAGGGACTGATGTGTATGGGACTGAGTCAAAGCTGAATCCGAATGTCTGGGCTATCCACATCCACAGTTCATCAAGTCCATAAGTGGACTTTCTGACTTCCAGAGAGTTTGCTTGGAGTGAAGACTCCACTGAACTTTGCTCTGAAAATTATTCATAATCCATATTGATAAAGCTATGTCTATGTAAAAAAAACTAAATTAATGCAAATATCATACATGAGTTTCCAACATCAGTACTGTTAGGAAATGTTCATGAAAGTACTTTGAAATTAGTCACAGGGTCAGAAATCAGTTAATCTCCATGGAAACACATGAGCTTTTTAAGTCCAATTTCTTAGTGCATTTCATCCCTTCAGGGTCCAGCAGCTGTCAGACGTGACGTGATGATGATGAAGACATGACTGTACATATAACAAAAGTCTGCAAGGTCTCAGTTCACAAGTCTCGTTGCACTCATTTGTGGTTTGGATTTTTTCACAGGGTTTGTTGACGATAAGAAAAACGTATCACCAGCATCACAGTCAAAAAAACACGCACACTGTCTTTTTGAAATACTTTTCAGAAATGATTTATTGGAAGCAATGTTTCGGTACTAATACCTTCTCTGTGACTGTGTGTGAGACCTTATTCCTTTCAGTTATTAACTTATTCAAAGTGTGACATTTCTTTTGCGTCTTTCTCACTGGAGTAAATCACAGCTTACTTCCCTATTTCATTCCAATGAATATTAAACAGTAGGCAATTTACATTTGAGTTAAAAAAAAAAAAAGACATCAGCTTTTTATGTCAACATGTAGAAGGTAATGTGTTTACAGTCCTGCACACCCCCCACACATATCAGTTATTTTGAGGGGTGTGTGTGCGCGCACGTGTGCACGCAGCTGAAATGATGGGATACAGTCATGTCAACATTTAGCAAAGTCTCAGAGGAAAGTTTCCAACATCTGGTGGAATCTTCACAACAAAGAACCAGTGTTCCTAATAAAGTGCTTAGTGGGTGTATGTACAATTTCTTTTCTGCAGGACTTTTTATGACTATCATCAAGTACAACACTCGGAATCATTAACATAACCAGATGACTCTTTATTCTGCCAGCTCGCTGGCAAACTAACAAGTGGCAGCATGTGTGTGTATTGTGTTTGCTGTGTAGTTTGCTATAGTGACACTACCCAGCAGTCATTACATTAGAAAATAATCACAGCTTAAATACTGAGCAGCTGAAGTAGCAATTAACACGTCTGTAATTACAGCTGCAGCACATCTAGATGAAAGTGACAGCAGGTTCCAACAAGACAAAATAACATTTACATTCTGAAACACTGAGACCACGCTTTATGCTCTTTCTTTGAATGTGTCAGGGAGGGAATATAATTAACCTATGCCAAAAAAGAAAACAAAACAAACTCCATAATCCCAGCGTCTCTGTAGGTTTGGAGTACCTGACCTTTTCAGTTGCAGCTTATTCCTTTTTTCTCCCAAATAATTTCCTACTTTTCATCTTGAGCTTCTGGTCATGTATTACGATGACCTTTCCAAGTATGTTGCCCAGACGCCGACTGCTCTGGACATCTGGCTGACCATATAGAAAGGAAAACCATATCTGACTTGGAAATGAGTTGTCATATAACTTGCCTTTTGACTATCAAATATTTTTTGGTGAAATAATGCCTTGGGTCTGTTTGTTTGTCATTTTGGCACCTAATTTTATTCATTCATTTAGTCATTTGATTGTTGTTAGTTTCAGTCCATCACAAGGTTAGTGGAAAAGCCTATTGTTCTTACCAGACTGTAATACGATAGACTTGCTCATTTTTGTTTACTTGGCATTATTGTTGCATTGTGCGCTGAAGTGTAAGGAGCGTTCAGGAACTAGATTCACTGACCTGTCCACTAAAATCCTCATAAACATGAAAGAAACCAAACTGAAAGTAACACTAAAGGAGCTATTTGTAAGTTTTGCTATTGCCACATAGCCAATTAATTAACAGCTGTTTACTTGCCTGCTTTGTACAGCGTGACTTGTTATCGAAAGAGGCTAGCTAGCTAGTTAAACAGCTATTGTCAGCATGGTTAGCATGCTAACGTCAGTAAAAGAAAAAAAAGTGATAGGGTAGAATCAAAACAAGAGGTTTCCACCGCTGGAGTAAGTAAAAGAATTAAGGTTGATGCTGAACTTGCAAAGTTTCCTCTGGACTGGTAAGTAAACAGCTGGTAATGCTAATGTTTGCTATGTAGCAAAGTGATAGTGTTACTTGAGCTTGTCTTTTAACAATATGTTGGCATGCTGGCCTACATGTTTCCATGGTTTGTGCTAACTGCTTATGTTGCTGCTTGACATGTGATTTTCAGTTAGACTGTAAATTAATTTAGTCCATTCATTTTTTCTTTTGGCAGAAATATACTGAAATGCAAGATGCTGCTTTTTATTCCAACAGGTCAAGCAACAAAATCAACTGACACAAATCTTTTCATTTACCAACTATTTATCAAACATTGTGTTTTCCACACTCAAACATACATATTTTTACGTCACCAAACACACCCTTCTGCAGCCATGCTGAATGTCCTCTGCTTTTGATGATGATAATTTTACATGTCTACATAATGTATAACCTCATTGTATAGAGTACCTAATAGACATGGATAATTTCTGTGTGCTTTTGGCTGATCATTCCTGAGACGAGTCCCAGTGACTTTCTCTCTGTTAATCACTGTCTGAGGAGATTCTTTCTAAAGTCTGAATGCTGATTAGATCATACTGACAAAATCATGCCTTTACATTATGGCATGGATTTTGTTCAATCCATACAATGCCCTAACATTCCCTGAGTCAGTAATTGGAAAAGTTGGACGAGGCACTCCTCTTACTATGACGGTCCAGGTCTGTGTTGTCCTCACATTTTCAACCTGTTCATTGACGCATTAACGTGAAATGTCCAGGTAGTTTGTAACACAGAAACAGAATACAGGAGGAAAAGTATTGGTGCTTGATAAAGTAGAAAATACACATTTTTGACACACATATTGACACAGAGATATCCATTGAAGTGATCTGAGAATTGGAGACTGCTGCCCTTTCTTCTGTCAAAGAAGTGATGGTGTTCTGAATGAGACACAGCTATCTGATTACTTCTTTGGGGAGACTTGAACACAGAGTATTACAATCCAGCCTGAATATACAGTAGTCATAAGTTTTTATAGGTCTTGTTTAGACATGACTCTTAATTCTCCCTTTTTAAAGTGGGCAGTGGGCTGATTTTGTAACTGTTTGTGGCTGTTACAAGTGAGCAATTTAGGTCTGACTCCATAACTGAGTACTCCAACGACTTCAAATTTCAGTCTGCACTGCAAGGAATTTAAGGCAAGCATTGAGAAACCATATCCCCGTTTTATCTTGGAGGAAAAGTGGAGGAAACTAATTTTCAGTATGACTATGGCTCTGTTTGGACATACGTAGGTGCAGTGATGCTTTGAGCTAAATGCTGATGCTCAGCAGGTGATGAACCTGAAGTTTACAGGATTGTCAATAATTTTGCAGGTATTACTGTGGATCAGGTCTACATCATGCGTCAGCAGAAAAGGAAAGTTATTACATAGTTGTTATCCAATAGTTGTACCAAAAATGTCATCCTGCTGGTGATGAAAATTCAGAGGATCACCCAACATTGATCGGTTTCATCCTCTGCGGAACATGAATATTTCATTTTCTCATGCACATGGAAAGTACAATACAACCACAGGAGTGAGTTTTTAAAAGCAGATACCCAAAGTTTTCACGAAAGTGACCTGGACGTCAGACCTTGCTCTTATTTTGGAAGAAGGACTTGTTACCAGCTACAACAGTGGGGCTGATATTGTTTTTTTCACCTTGTGAGTCTGTGTGTATGAATGTGTGCGTATGTGTCATTATAGCAAAATGTGCTCCTGGAGACACTTACTGTAGCAGTAACAACCACAGAGGTGGTTTTGAGTACCGTGGCAAGTGTTAATATGTCTATCTGTGTATGTGGACAGATTTTGTCTGAACCATCGAGGCTTGTCCCACATGCAGCATCATTTAAAACAGCATCAGTCCTGCCAGGCCACTCATGGATGAGGAGCAAATGTTAAAAGCGTGTGTTGAGATCGAAGCCTCCACTGTGTCTCTTTGTCTGTCACATTTTTTCATTCTCTCAGGAACAAAGTCAAGAACCCTATAACCCGTTCATGACAGAGATGAGCTGAATAACTCTCTGTGTTGTGTGTGTGTGTGTGTGTGTGTGTGTGTGTGTGTGTGTGTGTGTGTGTGTGTGTGTGTGTGCGCATGTGTGACTTCTTGACTTTCTTGTGATGAACACAACACATACACGTCTCTCCGTGACGTGTTGCTGACCAACTGCATCACCCAAACTTGGCAGCTATGAACACAAGCAGGATTTGATGGGAAAATCCGGTTCTCTAACCCTTTGTGGAGGCTTGTTTTTCAGCGGGGTGTTGGTTTTCAGCCTCTTTCAGCTCAGTCAAGGGGAATTTAACAGCACTGAAACCCAGCACCTTACCTGGGATAAAGACCTGACAGATTGAAAACAATTCAAACCTCTGGGAAAGTGTGCTGCTGCTGTTGCTGCTGGTGTTGCTGCTGTCTGTGGGTGTACATTTATTCAACAGAATGAAATGTCGACTGAAATAAAAGCTTCCTTTGGATGTAAGATATAAAACTGAAACTATTACGTCCCAAATGAAGAATGAATAAACAACATTTTACAGCAATTTTCCCCCTTGATTATAAAAATTAAAATTAAGCCTCAACAATGGTACTAGAAGTGTAGTGTAGTCTGGGAGTCACCAAAATGGGATTTTATATTTATGTTTTATTTGGCGTTATCGGCTTTGGACCCCAAATATCCACAGTGATGAGGTGTACTGGTTTATGCCAGTATTGTATTTGAATATGATTTGCATCAACGTGACAAAGCACCTGAACTTGAGAACTCTGTTCGCCAAAAACAGATCAACTCTATTCTTAAACTTACAAAAATGCAGTAAATTTACTATGTAATGATATATCATTTATTTTTTACTTAACCAGGAAAACCTCAATTACCACAATGACCACTGAATTACAATATTTTATATTACAGTTAGTCGTTGTTGACCCCAATGATGAACCTTGTCTTGGCATTTCATTATTTGATTTTGGAATTAAGCATCCTTTCTTCCTTTCAGCAGCATGTTCTTTACTGTCATGTACATTATCTTGGCTGCAACAGATTGCACACTTTCATGAAACGTCTTGAAAATATGTGCACTGAATGGCTCCTATTGTGTAATGCATGTGTTGTGTGGAGGGAGCAGTCAGGTGGGGAATGTGGAATAAAGAGCCATTGTGTTAAGAGTGGCTTTGACTGTTGGCCTGTAACATCTGGCTACTGGCAGAGATACTGCATCTGCACATTTACACTATAAATTCCATAAGCAAATTAATCAAGGTACTAGCCTCTTTAGCTTGTACGCACACATATCCAGCAATAGCTGTGACAACATGAATCAACTTTTAAACGGTATGATAATAGCAGTAAATATCCGCTGTATGTGTGTCTGTACATGTCCCCCTCTCTGTCTCAGTCTCTCACCCACTGGCAGCTTAGGAGAGCAGCCAGTTCTGCAGAAGACTGTGTGTGTGTGTGTGTGTGTGTGTGTGTGTGAGAGACAAAGTAGTCACAACAACACCCGGTAGTCCAAATCAAATGGTGAAACACACTGCAGAGAGCTGAGACAGACTGACTCATCCTCTGACAACACTGTTAATGCATTATTCAAACTTTTATTGTGTCCGTGTTGACTTCAGTCATGAGAGTCGTCTTGTGCTAACGGCCACAGCGATTCGACTGATGTTGACTGTGATGTGTTGTATCCACGGGGCGTACAGCATACGCGTGTTTGTATTTCATTCACAGGGCTTAGTGTGAATGCTTTCCCTCTATAGTCAGAGTTGGTGTTGTGAAACAGAGTTTAAGTGCATGACCGTGCTTGAGCTTGTATGTAACTCGCTGTACTTAGCAACAAAAAGGGTGTTAACCTACAGTTTAATGTTACTGCTTTCAGGAAGTCTTTTGTTCCACTTTACAGTCATACTCTTCATAATCGCCTTGCTCAACATGTGCTGCTGGTGTAGATATCTGTACACAGGAAAAAAATTGTAGAGTTATTGTGAAACTAGTGATGAGTGTAACATCTACCACTAAATAATGATGAAACATTTTGATGAGGAAGAAGAACTCAAGTTTAAATTCCTGGATACCTCAGGTATCGATACACCTCACCCTGAATCTTGTTTTGAGTATTATTAATACAAGTATCAAATGGATTGATACGTTTCTTCTCTTTTATCAAAGAGATGAGAAACTGTCATTTCGTCACCATTTCCCCTCAGGTCCACAGAGCTTTTCATCCAGAGTGCAAATTATACAATGACAATCAGGGGGGGTCAACTTTTTCTTCAGGGTGAAAGGGAAGCCAGTACAGTGCATGCTTCAGTGAACTGAAGTGTTACAGACCTTCCAGTGTCTTACTTGTTTAAGTGAAGCTGTCAGATGAGTGTAGTGGAAAGTAAAATATTTCCCTCTGAAATGTAGCGGAGTGGAAGATTAAAATGGCATTGAATGGAAATACACAAGTACAAGTATCTCAAAATCTTACTTAAGTACAGTGCTTACTGTAAATGTACTTAATCACTTTCCACCACTGCTAATATAATTACTTAGCCTTCAGCACACATGGATTTTAATATTGTTCAACTACCCAATTTCTGAAAACTAAACCATCACAGCCACACAAGGCCATACAATGCAATAATAATAAACTCTATACTGATGTCAAAACATATCTCTACAACAACAAACCCTCCATTTACTCTTCATATAAAAATATAGCAGATTTCAGGTAAACACTCAGAGAAACCAAATCCTGCAGTGTTGGATGGTGGGCCCAGGAGGGCGGGGCTTGCACTGATCAATCACTTGATCAGAAGAACTCAAAGAATCAATAGAGCTGCCTTCTGGTGGATGCTAATCTGTTTAGGCACAATCCTGATCTGCTTAACTTTGGATGTTGTCTACCATTCTGCTCGTGCTCTCAACAGTGCGGCAGTATATTATCCAGGGAAGACTGCTCATTGGATGATGTATGACTCCCTGATCTCAGTCCCAGACAAACAGAGTAGTACGGCTTGTGCAGGAAAAGTCACTGCATGTCAGGACAAGTCAAAGATAAATGGACAGACAAGATGCTTATCTCACATTGCCACTGCAAGGCTTTCATGGACACAATCTTGTGCCTGTTATCTTTTTGTGTTTTTATTGCTGAAGCACTTCCTGCATCCAGAGAGTGAGTCACTTCCAGAAACATGTTCATTCATTTTTCCACTTATTTGGTTTGTTCACTCTTGCTCACAGCGTGATCATGCGTCAGATCACTCATTCATGTCTACTTTACTACTGTACTGAGCAGCAGTTGAGTACTTTGCATCTACAACATCTACAGTACTTTGCATCTACAGTATGATACTGTCTTGTTCTTTCTTTATTGTAGAAGAGACTATGGTTGGTGACTGTCCTGGAAAATGAAAATTCTTTGCACTTCTAATTTAAAATTTCAGACACAAATAAAACCTCATTTGTTTCCTTCTACTGCTATTCTGTTTTCTTCCTGGTTATGTCCCGTGTCCGTAAACGTATGAAAATTGGTACAACAATGATGATTGGCCAGTGGCCACGCCTATACTTTTATTTGGTTGGTAGCAGAAATACGAAAGTTTACCTTATTACCTAGCAACTGTCATGTGTATGCACATCCATGACCCCGCCGTGAATTCAGGCAGAGAGGATTGAGGCGGATTCTGTCAGTGTGGTGAAATGGGGGGAGAGATGGACGAGGAGTATGTCACAACAAAGTCAGGTGATTCCCTACGATCCAAGGAGAGCGGTCTCCTCCTCTCCATAACAGATGGACCAGGGGGTTAAAACCTGTAGAAACACTGAATAAAGCAGTTTCACATTAAAAATCAGGGATTCATCGACTCAGTTCAGCAGGGAGTCGTGCAGCGGTCGGGAGCTGAGCTGTCTAAAATTAACGCAGCTTTTTTCTCAGATAACTTGAGATCCAGACGGCTGACGAAAATCCTTAATCTTTTGGCCACTTTGGGGCAGTGAACAAGCAAACTGCACTGAATATCCTGTTGCCTCCACAGCACTGACTGATCGCAGTTCTGTGTCGTTGATGAGTCACTCTAATATCACTGAATACAAAAGGTTTATGAAATATCTCATGTGAGGACATACAGTCATGGTTTGTTGATGGCTGTGTCTATAAATCAATGCATTTCACTGTAGGTGCTGAATGAAATGGGTGAAATTCTTCCATCACTGTTGGAATTACCATGTCACAAAAGCACAAAGCACACACACACACACACACACACACACACACCCACACACACACACACACACACACACACACCCACACACACACACACACACACACACACACCCACACACACACACACACACACACACACACCCACACACACACACACACACACACACACACCCACACACACACACACAC
This sequence comes from Seriola dumerili, assembly GCF_002260705.1. Classification (NCBI taxonomy): domain Eukaryota; kingdom Metazoa; phylum Chordata; class Actinopteri; order Carangiformes; family Carangidae; genus Seriola; species Seriola dumerili. Next base: position 510,971 of record NW_019174680.1, read on the forward strand.
ACACACACACACCCACACACACACACACACACACACACACACCCACACACACACACACACACACACACACACACCTTCTCCTGTGTCCAGGTGGAGTGTGTATGATGTGTGTTTGATGCTAAGGAACGTGTTCAGACCTGCCGCTCAGGCAATTTGACCGCCAACCTTTCAAAAACAGTTCTCAACATGTCCTCCGGCCGGCCCACTACGTCTAGCTAACCGTGACTGACTCCCCCACCACACATTACACACACACAAACACACACACACACATTGTTCAGTCCTTAGCAGGGCGGTGGATCACATACACAACATTAAAGCTTTCAACTTTAAAAAGCTGATATAAAGGAGTCTTTCAAGCCAAGCTGAGCTGTACTGAGGCTTATCCGATCTTCACGTGGGCGGGTTTCTGTGAGCGATGTGTGGCAGAAGGCGGCAAGGTAGGTAAACAAAGGAAGTTTAGGTAGGAGAGGTGAAGTGAGTCTGAGGTGTGGTTTGACATGCTGGCAACTGTCACACCGTTACTTCACCGTATACACACTGAGGTTTTGTCTTAAACTAGAGTACATTCATGTGTTCAAATCCTTTAAGCTTTACATGACTTTTATTTTTATATTTTCAATCATTAATTTCAACCCAACTCCATAGTTTTAAGCTTCTCTCCATGTTTTTTCTCTTGCTTTTTCTGCTGCCTTCAGGTTTCATTTTCAGCTATCTGGCTCATTTAATATGTGTGACTCGTGCTGTGACATCCAAATACAGCAGCGCTAATTGAATCTGAGATCAAATTACATTTTTGCATTTATTTGACAGGGACAAGGAAGACAGAAAGGAAACTTGGGGAAAGAGAGTAGAAGAATGACTGAGGGTCATCAGGTCAACCTGAGTCAAGCGAAATTTTTAGAGAGCCCAAGGGGACTGGGAGTGACCCACAGTGACCCCTGACAGACTTCAGCTAACAGAGCTGGTCATATGTATTTATGACACTGAGAGAGACACAATAAACCAGAATGCAATTTGATATACATATGGGTCTTTTTGTAAATGGAGCCTGGTGCTTCTTCACTTTCAATGATTACATACTGTACACAGTATAGTATGTTGTATGAAGCCTTTAATGTCTCCCGAGGGAGCTGTGTGAAGTCTGATAAATATCCTTGAGTGATGTCACTATAGTTGGCGTCATTGTTTTAAGGTAAAGGTCAGTTGCTTCGTACTCATGCACTTTATACTTTTATTTTCAAGAGCTAACAGGAAATGACAGAAAAAAGAGAAGGAATGACATGCACCAAATGTCCCAGGCCGTTGGAAGGTTTGCCTGCAACCATGTCTGTGTTGTGGTGCATTAGTGCTGCAGTTCCTCTAACGACCAGTAGATGCTGGTTTCATACAAACTAACTGTACTGATGTCCATTCATGAAGTCCCAAACTTTTTGTGCTAATTATAATGTTGAGCACAATATCTCTTCTCCATATACTGAAGTAATAGACAAAACACTGAGCTCCAAAAATACTTAAAATTCATTGTTTGCTGCTGTTGGATACAATACATCAAAGAGTTGTCTTGAATTATGTGTTGTGAGCAGAAACTGACACGTTTGTCCTCATAAACAATGTGAAACCTCATGTTTCTGTCATGTGTCTCACCCCATCTCTCCCCACCTCTGTCTGCCTCCCCCATTGTAGGTGACTATAGCAGCTCAGCCTGTGATCATGGTTCAGACCCGGAGGAGCAGAAGTTTTTTGGGTGATGGCCTCTGACAGACGTCATTCTTCATAATCTGCCCTTCACACAGGAAAGACCAGAAATCCCTTTGGCCTCCTCAGCCTTTCAACACAAATCAAACGTGTCGTTTGAGGATCGTGTTCAGCATCTTTTCTGGAACGTGTCAGGGAATTTTCTGAACATTGGATTGGACTATAGCTTTTGGGATTAGTCTGACAGTTTGACAGCGTCGGATAGCAGTCATTCATTGAATTGTGGTCTGCCCCAGGCCCATAATACCCGCAGCTTTCCACCACAACTGAACTTCAGTTTGAGGACCCTCCCAGGCTGCATTTGCTCCTTCACCCCAGGTTTACAACCAGTGACTTTATGAAATATTTTTGACAATGAGACACGACGTTTCTTGAACTCCATCTCTGGTCACTGTTTTTATCATTTGACTGGATCACAGGCCCTGAGAGACTGACTCTTGGTGGTGTGAGGTCACCAACTACAGCAACCAACAGTGTGAAGCCCTGCCGCTTTACACCTGTCCATCATCCATCAGCAGTCATGGAGTCTGTAGCAGCCAGAATGGCCATGGTCACTGACTCGCCCAACCCGTCTCTGAGGTCGAGGACTACCGTGACGACGGACGGCGACTCTTTTGTGAGTACTGCCAGCCTTCCCTGCAGCCACTTCCTGTCTGCCAACGTCATCAGTGTCGGTAAGTTTGCCACTGAGCTTGCTTCATTGATGAAGAGTGAATCAGTCTTTAAGTGTGAATGTTGTGGTGAGCTGTCTGTGGTCTCTGCTGTCTTGTGGTTAAACTTCAGACATATTTTTGCTTTGCAGACAACAATAAGAAGTTTTGCCTTATTTTCTTTATTTAAGAACGGTAGAAGACTTCATTATCTAAGTGATGAACAAACTGGAGCATGAGGCAGATGGTCCCTAATTTCAGCTCCTCAGTTTTCCTGACCTCGCAGTGTAAAAATAAATGGTATCAGTCAGATTTAAGTTCAGTATTGAACTGAAGTTCAGCATTGAACTTAAATCTGAGTCCACCTCAGTGTTTTTAGCCTGTGGCCTATTTGCTTACAGTTCTGCTGTTCTGCTGATCACATACAGCTGTGTTCTCCTAAGGGTGCTCTCCCTGTCTGAACACAGCTAAATTGTGAGTTGTGGTGTCTGAAGTGTGAACGCTGTATGTTTCTCTCTGTCCTCTGTAATAATGTGGTGAAGAAGCTCTGAGACGGGGTTTGACTGCGACTCAAGCATTAAACGTTTTAGGCATTCAGAGAGTGATTATCAGTGAGATATCAGTGAGAGCCCGCTGCTCTCAGGTCAGTTGTCCCCTGTCTGTTGTAACTCATCCCTGCGGGGTGGTGATGTGTGTCTTCCTCAAGCTCGGGTCCCCTACCAGAGGCCTGGTAGTTTGAGGGGTCTTCCTGGGACTGCACTCTTCGGGACAGTTCTCAGATATATTTCACTCTCCCAGTTTGTGGCTCAGGGGTAGGCCTGCTGGTGTAGTAGCACTCCACCAATTCACTATTCTCATGTGTGTGCTGTTCCAATACCCTACTTGTCATTGACAAGTCCTGGTCCCCCAACATTTGATGCTGACTTTGTTTATTATTAAGGGTCTAAGCCTGGGGACCCTGACTGGGATCTGAACCCAAATCTGCTGTTGCAAAGATGGTGAGAGTAGAATAGTTACACACAACATGCTGCAAACATTCCCCAAAATGTGTTCTGCATCACTGGTAGTGTCTTCGTCCTTTCACTCAACATGTTTTACACAGTTTCACTGAAACAAACACACAATAAATGTTGCTTTTTGAGATTAAAATGGTATTTGCTGCTTGCAGAAACCATCCTGATTCTGTGTCTGCCAGCAATGATGGCTTACTGTGGAAAATACTGTGTTCATTTCTGATTTCCTCTATCACAGGGTGTTGTATTCAACATGTTCAAACAGTGTGGTGGTGTGGTCAGAATAATCAGAGCACGGTGATGACACAGGCAGTAAAAACTCTCTGTGGCATGTGTTCATTAAAACTTTATGTAGGAAACAGCATAACTTGCCAGATGGCATCTAAGGTGGAGTTATTTGATGGAGTTGTAAGGCCTTGTTCAGACACTCCGTTCCCACTGCAGCTGTTACACAATAAGTAAAAGTTTTAATGCAGGATTGCAGATTAAAACTTACTTCAGAACAGCTTTCACCATTTGGAATCAAAAAAATGTCTGTATGTGGAATTATACTGGAAAGGAAAAGTTCCCAAACAGCAGAGCTCCTGAGAATATTTTCAGAGCAGAGTTCTGCATTGCAGCTTAATCAAGCTAATGTATATTTTCATGCCACAGAGCTGGATGCTGCAGAAATAATTAAACAATAGCAAAGGTTAGGGGTGGGGGTGGGGATAGAAGCAGTGCGTCTGTTTCTGAACAGAAAGCTGCTGCAGTGGAAGAACAGAAATGTCATTCAGCAGCAGAGAGGCTGCAGACTACATCAACCTTTACAGTCACATTTGAACTTGTGTTTTTTGGGCTATGACACACTCTGACAAAATGTAACTTCCAACTACAGAATTGCAGCAACGTGTCTCTGGCTGAGCTTCTGTGGGCTGCATTGTTCTTAGATTCAAATTGTGAATTTCAACACCTGCTGGTCTCAGGGGGGGAAAGTAACAAAGCACATTTTCTTGGGTACTATATTTAAGTATATTTTTCGGAGGCTTTTACTGCACTACACTTAAAGACAAATATTGTATTTTTACTCCACTACATTTCTATTGGAGTAATATTTGACCAGGAGTATTAAATAAATGAGGAAATAAATCAAATACATAAAAAAATCAAATACATAAAAAGCAAAATGGGAATAAATGAATATAAAAATATAGAAACAAATACAGAAAATTTGTATAATTCTTTTCTAAATGTATTGATTTATTTTTTTCCCCATTTCACTTTGGGCCCCCCATGTCCAGCTCTGTGATGTTGAGGGGTGTAATGAACACTGTGGCCTCTAAGGGTCACTAGCAGGGCATAAAACTTTACTCTGACTCCTGCAGCTTAATGGATCCATTGTGAGTTGAAACAAAGAAGCTTATTCCATCTTTGACTCTCGATCATTATTATGGCTCAGGGAGAAAACTGATAACGCAGAAGTAGCTGGAGCTGAATAAAGATGCAGATGTAAAAGCATCACATACACATGAAGGGATAACAGGGGCCTATACTTTACTGCATGACACACACTGATGTTTATGTAAATGCTGTTACAAGATTGTATAGATTGTGATATTTTGAGAGAGACTGGATGCAGAGTGGCTGCAGAAAGTCCATGTTCTGTTATATTCTGCTGGCCAGTCAAGTACTCTGCTGCAGCCTGCATTCATCCCTCCAGGCATGTGCTCCTGGTTTCGCAGGGTGGAGGAACTTGATGATTACACTGGGAGGAGAATCGGGGCATTGCTGCAGGGAGAGATTTAATCGTCTCCATGAATGCAGAAATCACCTGCAGTGTGGTGGTTTGTTGTCAGCACTGAGGTTCTGACGGGGATGATGTGTTTTTGCCTTGATTGTTATTGGGGTCAAACTGAGTCAGGTGCTTTAAGTCGATAGACAGTCAATGAGCGGTTGGTTATTTGTTTTCAAGCAGTCTTAAACACAATTAGCTCAAATGGGTATTGATGGAGGCTGATGCAGACCAGTAAAGCAGAGGTCAGGGCTGAGCATTACATGTTGGCATCAGTCTCTCACACCTGCAACGAGGTTGAGCTTCTGCAGCAGGTGTCAGCAGCGGTGCTATTTTTGAACAGTGACAACAAATGAGTAATCTGTGTCATCGAAACAGTTTAATTACCATCTTGAATTTCTTCATGTTTGCATACAAGATCATAATTTGTGTGCTCTTGTATTTGTGTGCACAAATTTATCTAATGAACACTTTTGAATTACTTCATTTGTGCTCACAAATTAGCTTGAGCTCTTGAATTACATTGTTTTTGTGCACAAGTTAATGATTTGTGCCTGCAAATTAGTCACTTAATTGGTGCACATGAATTAGAAATTTCTGTTCTCCATTCTCCAGTCAGAGGAATATTGTAAAAGGACTGTTTTGCACCGTGGCCACCACCGGTTGGACCTGTTGCCCTCTGGCAGGCGCTACAGGTCATTCAAAACTCGGCCCTCTACATTCATGAACACTTTCTTTGCTGAAGCCATTTGCGCTCTTAATCAACACAATCATGCAAAATGAAAAACAGCTCCTGTGCAATTTTTTATCATTACCGTGCAGTTTCCTGCTGTGAAGTATTACATCTACACTTGTGCAATAAACACAGCGACACTTTATATTTATGAATATAATTTAGGATTGTGTTAATGTGTGTTAATGTGTGTGAAGCTATCTCTTTTAATTGTTTTTAACTAATGCACCAACTAGAGTAACACTCCTTATTCTCCTCCTAATTCTGTTGCGCAGTATAATGACCATAAGACTTGCTTTGCTGTTCTATTCTACTGTGATCTAGTTAAATCTTGCTCTCCCTTTGTAATTCCTGCTTTCAAATTAGTTTAATCACACTCTGAAATGACTAGTAATTTAATTACCTAACTAATTACTTAATCAATTACTTGATTAAGAGTAAGCACATTACTTAAATAGTAATTTGTGCTTAGGGAAGAAGGAGTTAGGGAGTTAACCACAATGCAATGCAGCCACAACAGTGTTTTAAAGGATGTGTCATAGACATGGACAAATATTTACAAGCTACTTGCTAAATTTAGGATGAAATGTTCACCTGTTTTTTACCCCTTCTCTGGAGTCTTGAGAAAAGAAGATCTCGCACACTGCTCCTGCTCAGCATCACACTTTATTGATCATGCTGATGTTTCGGTCCCATCAAAAGTAAAAATAAGAGCAAGAGCAGCGCGTGGGATCTTCTTTTCTCAAGACTGAAGTGTTACTTTCCAGTGCACCTGCATCTTATGTCTGAATATTTCCCTTGAAAAAAAAATCACGTCTTCACTGGAAAAAGAAGCATGTCAGGACTGACAGGGCCAGTTCATTTATTTATACCTCCCCAGAAGGTTGACTGTACAGGACATGAAGTGTGGCACGTTCCTGCTTATCTATCTATCTATCTATCTATCTATCTATCTATCTATCTATCTATCTATCTATCTATCTATCTATCTATCTATCTATCTATCTATCTATCTATCTTTTTTTACTTTTGATGGGACCGAAACATCAGCATGATCAATAAAGTGTGATGCTGAGCAGGAGCAGTGTGCGAGATCTTCTTTTCTCAAGACTCCAGAGAAGGGGTAAAAAACAGGTGAACATTTCATCCTAAATTTAGCAAGTAGCTTGTAAATATTTGTCCATGTCTATGACACATCCTTTTAAAACACTGTTGTGGCTGCATTGCATTGTGGTTAACTCCCTAACTCCTTCTTCCCTAAGCACAAATTACTATTTAAGTAATGTGCTTACTCTTAATCAAGTAATTGATTAAGTAATTAGTTAGGTAATTAAATTACTAGTCATTTCAGAGTGTGATTAAACTAATTTGAAAGCAGGAATTACAAAGGGAGAGCAAGATTTAACTAGATCACAGTAAATAGAACAGCAAAGCAAGTCTTATGGTCATTTATACTGCGCAACGAATTAGGAGGAGAATAAGGAGTGTTACTCTAGTTGGTGCATTAGTTAAAAACAATTAAAAGAGTAGCTTCACACACATTAACACACATTAACACAATCCTAAATTATATTCATAAATATATAAAGTGTCGCTGTGTTTATTGCACAAGTGTAGATGTAATACTTCACAGCAGGAAACTGCACGGTAATGATAAAAAATTGCACAGGAGCTGTTTTTCATTTTGCATGATTGTGTTGATTAAGAGCGCAAATGGCTTCAGCAAAGAAAGTGTTCATGAATGTAGAGGGCCGAGTTTTGAATGACCTGTAGCGCCTGCCAGAGGGCAACAGGTCCAACCGGTGGTGGCCACGGTGCAAAACAGTCCTTTTACAATATTCTCTGACTGGAGAATGGAGAACAGAAATTTCTAATTCATGTGCACCAATTAAGTGACTAATTTGCAGGCACAAATCATTAACTTGTGCACAAAAACAATGTAATTAGAGCTCTAAGCTAATTTGTGAGCACAAATGAAGTAATTCAAAAGTGTTCATTAGATAAATTTGTGCACACAAATACAAGAGCACACAAATTATGATCTTGTATGCAAACATGAAGAAATTCAAGATGGTAATTAAACTGTTTCGATGACACAGATTACTCATTTGTTGTCACTGTTCAAAAATAGCACCGCTGCTGACACCTGCTGCAGAAGCTCAACCTCGTTTGCAGGTGTGAGAGACTGATGCCAACATGTAATGCTCAGCCCTGACCTCTGGCTTTACTGGTCTGCATCAGCCCCCATCAATACCCATTTGAGCTAATTGTGTTTAAGACTGCTTGAAAACAAATAACCGCTCATTGACTGTCTATCGACTTAAAGCACCTGACTCAGTTTCGACCCCAATAACAATCAAGGCAAAAACACATCATCCCCGTCAGAACCTCAGTGCTGACAACAAACCACCACACTGCAGGTGATTTCTGCATTCATGGAGACGATTAAATCTCTCCCTGCAGCAATGCCCCGATTCTCCTCCAGTGTAATCATCAAGTTCCTCCACCCTGCGAAACCAGGGCACATGCCTGGAGGGATGAATGCAGGCTGCAGCAGAGTACTTGACTGGCCAGCAGAATATAACAGAACATGGACTTTCTGCAGCCACTCTGCATCCAGTCTCTCTCAAAATATCACAATCTATACAATCTTGTAACAGCATTTACGTAAACATCAGTGTGTGTCATGCAGTAAAGTATAGGCCCCTGTTATCCCTTCATGTGTATGTTGATGCTTTTACATCTGCATCTTTATTCAGCTCCAGCTACTTCTGCGTTATCAGTTTTCTCCTGAGCCATAATAATGATCGAGAGTCAAAGATGGAATAAGCTTCTTTGTTTCAACTCACAATGGATCCATTAAGCTGCAGGAGTCAGAGTAAAGTTTTATGCCCTGCTAGTGACCCTTAGAGGCCACAGTGTTCATTACACCCCTCAACATCACAGAGCTGGACATGGGGGCCAAAGTGAAATGGGGAAAAAAATAAATCAATACATTTAGAAAAGAATTATACAAATTTTCTGTATTTGTTTCTATA